>NC_082693.1:18738044-19045192 GCF_949987515.2 Delphinus delphis | reverse complement strand
ACTCGATGTTCAAATATCGAGTATTCATATCCTCATGCATGATCCACTTTATTTGGGTGGATCTTCTTTGATGTCTTTCAATACATTTTCTAAATGTCTTCATAAAGTCCTTACATATATTTTGTTAAACTTATTAATAGGTACATTACTGATTTTTGAATGGAAACATTTTATCTTGCTAGTTTTTATTTTTGTTTGTTGATGGTATATAGAAACACCAGTAATCCTACAACCTAGCTAAACTTGAATTTGTTCTTACAGATTCATTTGGATTTTTCTTCTTATAGCTAATCATAGTGTCTGAGAATACCGACAATTTTATTTTTCCCTTTCCAGTCCTTACACCTCCTATTTCTTGTACATGTGCTAAGAAGTCCAGCACAACTTTGAATAGCTAATACACTCGGAGTGAGGGACATGTGGATTAGGGGCCAGCTGGTTCTCACCAGGGGTGCTAATCTGTAAAAGGCGCTAAAACTTCAGTGGAATAAATCAAATATATGGTGCCAAAAAACTCAGGTTTCCACAAGCAATTCCTTATAATTTTGTCAAAATGAATATTGGTCCTGCTCCTACCAAAGTGGAGATGCCCTGAATGGAAATTTGTTAAAAAACTACCCCTTGCCAGCCAACTCTGAAGCTAGCTTGTAGACAGTCACCTGAACTTGGCAGCTGAAGTTCTGAAACAAAAAATGATTGCATAGTGCTATTTACTGGAAACAAGTGATTTTCCTTATTACCTAAATTTTAATCACTTTACTATGATGCTTCCCAAATGCACCTGGTTCAGAAAAAAAAAAAGGAAGGTGGAATGTAAACCTTAAGAATTGGAAAACATTTTGCCTTCAGTCACTGGAAGCAAATCACTAAGCAAATTTATATGTGAATATAATATTTGTTAATAGAAAATGGGTGTCTCTCCATCTTCACTAAATGAGTTTAAATGAAAATTGCTTAACGATTATTTTCAAAGGGGACCAAATTATTAGCTTGTTCAAGTTAAGTCCTGTGAAAAAAGGATCTGAGTGTGATACATCTTTTTGTGTGTGTGTGTGATACACCTTTGAGAATGTTTTGATTACCTAAGTTCACCACTGTGTCAGAAAGTGAAGCATGATTGTGTGCACACAGACACACACAGACACACTCAAATATCTAAATTTAGATCAGAGGTTATGGGCATTTGTCCACCTGCCTTTTGGGGAGAAAGGGCCCTTTGATATACATTTGACATATCTTTGATTTTCCTTCCTCCTTTAATTCACAGAGAAACATGTATATTATTTCGGTCTTTGTTTTCGGACAATTTTTTGGATCTAGGCCAACATCTCATAATTCAGTCCCGCCACTCACTCATTTCACTTCTGCTTGAAGTTTTTCTTTTTCTTTTTTTCTATCTCCATGTCATACTTTCTTTTGATCTCTGCTAGTTTTTTAATCTTTTTTCTTTTTCCTGTCACTCACTCTGTAGCAGCTCAGAAGCTCTGTAAGAGTGAGGAGAAAGATACTAACCAAGGCTGATGTGTGTGTGTGTGTGTGTGTGTGTGTGTGTGTGTGTGTGTGTGTGGAGAGAGAGAGAGAGAGAGAGAGAGAGAGAGAGAGAGAGAGAGAGAGGGAGGGAGGGAGGGAGGGAGGGAGGGAGAGAGAGAGAGGGAGAGATCTGAAGAACAAAAAGGAGACTTAGGGCTTCCCTGGTGGCGCAGTGGTTGAGAGTCCGCCTGCCGGTGCAGGGGACACGGGTTCGTGCCCTGGTGCGGGAAGATCCCATATGCCGCGGAGCGGCTGGGCCAGTGAGCCATGGCCGCTGAGCCTGCGCGTCCGGAGCCTGTGCTCCGCAACGGGAGAGGCCACAACAGTGAGAGGCCCGCGTACCGCAAAAAAAAAAAAAAAAAAAAAAAAGGAGACCTAGCCAAGGATAAACAAAACTTGTGTAGATCAGCTACCAAGTAGGTCTGAGACATATATACATACAATAGGTTACACATTTAGAACAAGCTACTGTGCGGGCTGCCAAGTAATAAGTATACTTTTTCAATTATAGACACAAGAAAGGTTTAAAAACACACACAGTGTGTTTATTAAAGATGAAAGTAAAGTAATAGCAATTAGAATAAGTATGAATTTGATGAGAACTAAACAAATAGCAGAGGAAATTCCCAGTTGAGCATAATATATACAGAGCACCATTATATTCCTAAGAGAGCAAATATTTATCATCTGAGTCCACTTCAAAGTTTATTTGAATACCTGACACAGGCCCCTACCTCCCGTGATGTTTAGAGATAGATATTTGTCAGAGGACCTTCCTGGAAGACTCCCAGCTGCCGTTGAATATTCACGCTACAAGTGATCACTTCCAAATGGTCCTGCCTTTTTCCATTGAAATCGTCAGAAGCAGAAACAGAAGTGCTACCAACTGTACTGCTTTTCCAGAGGAGCCTGCTTTCTAGTGGAGAGACGCAGACATAAAAACAAGCCAGTGCAGTACAGTTATCGTGCTTGAGAGTAAAACTGTAAAGAAAGCAGTGGAGCATGGAAGAGAGAGCGGGCAGTCCCACTGGAGAAGGAGGACAGTCACGAAGAGCTTCTAGTGGAGGGATCACCCAGAGCAGGAGGTCTGGGAGGCTGGGCGATTTCAAAATCCCATGAGACATTAGTGCTATTCTGTACACTAGGGTTTGTGGGTGGTGGGCTGCACACTAGGAAATGAGTATAGACAGGCAAGTGTCATTCACTGAGCATCCTTATGACTTGCTATGGCATTTGGAATTTTTCCTGAGTGAAATGCGGAAGGAAGGGAGGAGTCATGAGGCTAAGATTCTAGTACTGATTGCCATCATTGAACTGGATGACGGTAGATAAATTATATAACTTGGTGAGTTTCAGTTTCACACCTATGTGAAAAGAGGAGGCAGAGAAAATCTCTGGGGTCCTTACTTATTTTGATCCATACTATTGATAAGAGCTATCATTTCTGAATGTTTATGATGTACCAGACACTTCATTTGCTTTGTCTCACTTAATCCTTGCATTCGCCGTGAGATAGATATGACCACTCCCCCATTTACTACTAAGAGGTTGAGTTATATTAACACAACCAATAAGAACCTAGACTTGAATCTATACGTATTTTCCCAAAACCAATGAGGTTTTTATTTTTTGGTGGTGAAAAGATATTCAAATTTATTTCTCAGTTCTTTTTTCTGAAAATGAAAACTTTGTATTTTTTTTTTTTTTTTTTTTGGTTGTGCTGGGTCTTTGTTGCTACGTGCAGGGTGCTACTTTTTGTTGCAGTGCGTGGGCTTCTCATTGTGGTGGCTTGCCTTGTTGCAGAGCACGGGCTTCAGGTGGCGGGCTTCAGTAGTTGCAGTGCGTGGGCTCAGTGGTTGTGGCTCATGGGCTGTAGAGCACAGACTCAATATTTGTGGCACACGGGCTTTGTTGCTCCGCGGCATGTGGGATCTTCCCAGACCAGGGCTCAAACCTGTGTCCCCTGTATTGGCAGGCAGATTCTTAAGCACTGTGCCACTGGGGAAGTCCACCAATGAGGTTTTAACAGGACATTTTTTGGTTCTTAATTCTAAAAATTTTAATATTTTAATAAAAAAATTTAAAAGTATTAAAATTGTTTTAAATTTTAATTAAAAATTTAGTAAAATGAGGTGTAATACAGATCTTATTTGAAAGATGGTGGCCAGTCTCTATATTCTATGAAGATAGAATAAAAAGAAATGGGTTGCAAATGCAGTATCTCAATTGATTCCATTTAAGGGTAAGGAGCATTTTTAGGTAGTGGAGGCTATTAGCCATAGTTGTGGTTATATACATGTTTTCTCTAGAGGTTTTTAATTAATGACAGTTTTGCCTGTCTGAATTATTTAAAGTGTTGTTCTGACCAGATGTAAGTGGCTGAACAGGACAGGTACTCATGCTTCTCTTTGATTCATGGTCTAATCTGGAAACATCACCTAATAACCAGATGGGTTCCCTCACTGGAAAGGATAGAAATTGTCTGCCATATTCTTAAATTATCATCATATCATAACATACTATAGGAAATGTTTTATGAAAATGGAGAGGTCAGTTGTTTTAATTTAATTTAAAAAATTTTCTCTCAATTATTGTGATCAAATTATGTGTCTATGCATACATGTATATCTTATGCATACATACACTTGAAGGAAAAAAGGACCTGTGGAAATTCAAACTTACAATATTCATAAATTAAGAAGTAACTTATTTAAATCAGTGTTTCTGAACTTTTAAAGATATTTGTCCCTTTAGATAAAACAGAGAATTCCATACACACACCTCCCAGTATTCTGATCTAAGAGCGTTTCCTTTGTGAGAGATTCTTAATATCTCCTAAGTGGGCTTCCTGCTCAGTAAGGTATTGCTAAGCTTTATTCTATATAGTTTCTCTTACAAAAAGAGTGTTTTTTCTCTGGCATTGGCAGGTGGATTCTTAACCACTGCACCACCAGGAAAGTCTGAAACCATCTTATCTTGGATTTTTCTTCATGGGAAATTTTTTTTTCTAAGTTACTAATTCCATCTGTATACTTGTTTTAGGTGTATTCAGGCTTTCTATTTCTTCTTGGTCTACTTCAGTAGTCTGTATCTTTTCAGGAATTTGTCCATTTCACTTAAGTTATCTAGTTTGTTGGTATACAGTTATTCATAGTATTCTCTTATAATCCTTTATTATTTCTGTTGAGATTATAGTGATGTCCTCTTTGTAATCCTTGAGTTTACTAATTCAAATCTTCTCTCTTTTTTCTTGGTCAGTATAGCTAAAAAATTTTCAATTTTGTTGATCTTTTTAAAAAAACAACTTTTGGTTTTGCTATTCACTGTTAGTTTTCCATCCTCTATTTCATTTATTTTCACTCTACCCTTTATTATTTGTTTCTTAAGGTATGATCTTGATTTAAGACCTTTCTTATTTTATTATAGACATTAGCAGCTTTCAGTTTTTTTCTAAGCACTGCTTTAGCTGCATTCCATAGATTTTCGAATAGATACCATGTTCTCATTTTTATTCATATCAAAGTATTTTCTAGTTTATTTTCAATTCTTCTTTGACCCATTTGTTATTTAGGATTGTGTTAATTTCCACATATTTGTAAATTTTCCAAATTTCCTTCTATTGATTTTAATTGTATTCTATTCTGATTAAAGAGCATCCTGTGTATGATTTCAATCCTTTTACATTTATTGAGGCTTGCTTTATAGCCTACCATATGGTCTATCTTGGAGAATATTCCACGTGCAATTAAGAAGAATATGTGATCTGCTGTTGGTAGGTGGAGTGTTCTATAGATGTCTGGTATATCTAGTTGGTTTATAGTTGTTCAAGTCTAAAATATTCCTGTTGATCTTCTGTGTAGTTGTTCTATCCATTATTGAAAGTGAGGTGTTGAAGTTCCCAACTGTTATTGTTGAATTCTCTATTTTTCCCTTCAATCCTGTTAGTTTTTGCTTTATATATTTTGTAGCTCTGTTGTTAAGTACATGTGTGTTTATATACTTGCTATATCTTCCGAATGGATTAATACTTTTGTCTTTGTGAATTGGCCCTATTTATTTCTAGTAACATTTTTTTAGTTTCAAATCTATGGTCACCCCCATGTCATTACGAATCACTAATACATTAAAGCTCATGCTTAAGTTCCCTTTCCCAGTTAGATTTTAACTCTTTACTGTGAAAATATATATGACTTAGAAGTCCCTAGCACAGATCAGGGAGTTTACTTTTTTTTTGCCCCATGTTCAGTTAGGGACTAGTAGCTTAGAGGTTTGTTCTCTGGTCTTTTTTTGAGAGGGTGCTGCCTTGAGTGTTCACATAGTCTTACAGACTGCCAGGGAGAGTGTGATTTTATTTTTAAGCCTGGATTTCTAGGAGTCATCCCTTGGCCACAGTAGCTTATTGTTAAGTTAGTGTTTTGTCAGAGATTGTGCTTAAGCTATTTGTGCCAGTGAGGCTTCTACCCTGTATTGATGAGGTTGAGTGTGGCTTGGGAAAAACTTTCATGTCTGCTCCATGTTCTGCTCTGACTGATTCTGAGTGAATATAGCCTAATGTACGTGCATAACCTTCTCAACCCCCAGAGTTGACTATGATCTCAAGAGGACTCTTGTTTGTTTCTTTCTCCAGTTCTTTCTATTAAACTTTTGGTTACTCATCTCTTTTACTAGAATCATGGAGCTACCAGCCTCTCTTAATTGCTCTCTACCAAGATATCCATTGTTATACAATGCCTTTAGACATGGAATCTCCTTGCTCTGTTCCAAATACAGTTGGTTCTTTCAGGTAGAGCTCTAGAATCCTTAGTCTGATGGCCTGCCTTTGCCACTTGGGGGAAGAATCATGTTTTTACTGGAGTGACGCTCCTACTCTATGAATGGGCACTGGGGTGGTGGTTTGCCCTTAGTTTTTTTGACTTGCTCCTCCTGGCATTGAACTGGAGGCAGATCAGGTAAGGGCAAACATGGACTGAGTATTTTCAACCTGCCACACCTGGAGAATTACTTCCATCTTATGAGTGGGGAGTGGGTGAAGAAAAGGAGACCCAGTCTTCTACTACACTTGCCTTGAACAGTCTTCCTACAACATGAGACTGGGGGTGGGAGTTGGGGGACAAAGAATGCTGTTGGCCTGACCCTTCTATGGTAAAACTGTGGCTCCAGACTTGACGATGGGAGGACAGGGAGCCCCATCTTTTTGGCTGCTCCTGTTTGGAGTAAATGCCTGGCAGAGTGCTTCTCTAGCACAAAACTGGGGAGAGTTGTTAAGGGAAAGGCCATGACTCAAATGCCACAGACTCTTGCTTTTCTCATTGAGAGCTAGTAGAGTGTAGTGAATGATTCTTTCTCTATTCATTGTATGCTCTTACAACAATCTTCAGAAGCTCTTAATGGGATTTTTGGAAAAAAAAATTTATCAGTTAAATTGTTATTTTTCTGAAGAGAGGTTCTGAAGAAGTTTTGCCTCCTCTCCCTCTTTCTCCACCAGTATTTCTTATTAAGTGGCTCCATCATCCTTGCCTTCAGCAGATTTAAAAGCAGACTCAGATTTCCACCACCACCTTTACCTAAAGCGAGTCATTAGCTTTCTTAAATATTGCAATGGGTTCTTTACTAGTAATAGTAGAAGATTAAACTATTGCAATAAAGAAATCCTCAAATGCAATCCACCAGAGAATGTAATTCTGCTATCTTTTTCTCTTATTCTTTCTTTGGCTGTGTTGAGTCTACTTATGGGCTCATTGAAGGAAATCTTCATCTCTGTTATTGTAAATATTTTTCATTTATAGCATTTTCATTTGATTCTTTTTTATAGTTTCTATCTCTATGCTGAAATAATTTATCTTATTTTGTGTTCTATCTTTTCCACTAGAGCATTTAAAATATTAACTACAGTTATTTAAAAGTCCCTGTCTTGATATTTCCACCTGTGTCATGTCTGAGTCTGGTTCAAATCAAAGAGATTGCTTTGTCTTTTGCCACTGTGCTGTTTTTCTTGATTTTTTTATGACTTACAGTTTCAGTTTTTTTTTTTTTTTTGGTTGTTGAAATTTGAACATTATATTTAGGATAGCAGAGGCTGAGATTTTATGGCTGGAATTAGGCATGCCTTTTCTTGTTCTAGGCTGTTACTGTGAGATTCAGAGTCTGTTTTTCCAGAGTTGAGCAGGATTTGGTATTTGTTACTGCTATGGTTATTATAAGTGCACCACTGACTTCAAATTCCTCTATCATTACTTTGTGCTTAAGATGGGAGCTGGTTTGCCAGGAAGTTTCCCTCAATATCTGTTCCAATCTTAGTTGTAGTCTCTTTGTTTTATCATTTGTAATCTCCTTTGTTTTATCATTCAGAGAGGGTCTCTCTATGTGCTCCTGTCTCTCTTACATCAGTATACTGCTGCTACTTGTTCCTCTAAACCTGTTAGAATGGTGGTAGGAGGAAGTATGGAGTTCTTCTCTGTTTTCCTGATTAAGCCTCAGTCATAGGAAGCACTGTGTTGCTGGACTTAGGTTATGTGGCCTTTTTGGTGCCCCTGCCCTTTTCCCAGCTTTACTTCTTGACACAGTACATATTCCTGCCACCCCATTAGTAGAGGATTTTTTTTTCCTGTTGCCCTCCACCTGCTGCAATGAGTTGTTTTTAAAGCTTATGAATAGTCAGCTTTTTTTTTTTTTTTGCAGTACGCGGGCCTCTCACTGTTGTGGCCTCTCCCGTTGTGGAGCACAGGCTCCGGACGCGCAGGCTCAGCGGCCATGGCTCACGGACCCAGCCGCTCCGCGGCACGTGGGATCTTCCCAAACTGGAGCACGAACCCGTGTACCCTGCATCGGCAGGCAGACTCTCAACCACTGCACCACCAGGGAAGCCTGTCAGCTTGTATTTTTAAAGCACGTTTCTACAAGTCATAGATAGTTCATTTTAACTAGAAATCCATTATAATCACATATCTGGTCTCTCATATTTCCACCAAGAATAAAAATACAACCTAGTCAACTCATTATTGGAATGAATTTTTAACAGTGCCCTAAGCGGAGGGGTATTGTTTGTTGTCCTCCTTACAGTATAAGGACTTTATTCAATAAAGAAGATAGTGCCTGCTGTTTCCATCTTGCCACAGTACTACCTACAAGTAATGTGTCCTCTGGACTCTTTTTTTCCCCATATACCTGCACCCCTAGGAGTTCTTTCCTCGTGTTAGCCCACACTCAGCTTTTACCAGTTTCTTAAAAATTTCTAGCTGAATCATTTTTACCATTGCTCTGTGGAATCTGCCTCAAATAATGTAGTGTTAGAATCACATCTCTCTTTTCAGGGACCTGTCTTCCTTGGATTTCACGTGTTGCTTGTCCTGTGACTTTTGCTCTATAAATAATTCAAGAAAACAGGTGAATTTGTAGATTGTCCAGTGTTTTCATTTTTGTAAGGATGGGAGTGATTTTCTTTCCAGTTTTCTCTGTCCTAAGCAGAAAAGGATATTTCACAATGTGTGAAACAATTTTAATGTTGCAGTGTGGAGAATAAATATGGCATGACCCAAAAATGGATGCAAGAGAACCGAGGAGTAGGTCATTAGTAGTTCAGAAGTAAGCTGATGATTGCTTAGACTAAGTAGTGATGGTGGAGGTACAGAGAAATTAACCTACTGAAGAGACAGGCAAGAAGTAAAATTAGCATGTTTGATTACACATTGGGTAAGGTAGAGGAGGAAGATGGAGATAATTGTCCAAAATGGAGCCTAATTTCTGGTCTTTAAGATAAGATAATGAAAAGACAGGGAACATTAGAAGAGGATAATTTTCAGGGGAAGTTAATAGTCTGAGTTTTTATATATGGAATTTGAAGTGCCTTGGAGGCAGTCAGTTGGAGACCTTGAGTGGACTGTAGTATATAACTATGTAGAGTTCAGAAGAGACGTCTCAGCTACAGAAATAAAATTGTAAACCATTTTCTTGTAGATCATAATAAAAGTCATGGTTCATTGAAGCCATAGACATAGTGTAAAATGAAAAGAGGGCTTAAGACAGCAATGTAAGGAACCTCTTTAAGAAACACCCTCGTTGCTCTCAATGCTCCAATCACATTAACGCTCTTAGTTCACGGACTGCAGTATGCTTTTCCTCACCTCCAGGCCTTTGCACATGTTTTCTCTGCTGGGATTGTCGTTCTTAATCTCCATCAACTCTCCTTTCTCAGGCCTAGATATCTGTACTAGCTCCTTTTTTAAAAAAAATATTTATGTATTTATTATTTTTATTTGGTCGGGCTTGGTCTTTGTTGTGGCAGGCAGGCTCCTTAGTAGCAGCTCACCAGCTCTTTTGTTGAGGCATGCAAGCCCCTTAGTTGTGGCATGGTAACTCTTAGTTGTGGCATGCATGTGGAATCTAGTTCCCTGACCAGGGATCAAACCCGGGACCCCTGCATTGGGAGCACAGAGTCTTAACCACTGAGCCAGCAAGGAAGTCCCTGTACTAACTTCTATAAGGCTTTGTGATTAATTTAAAATTGTCTTCTACGAGGATGCCTGTCTTCACTTTATCTAAATCAGTTTGTCCTATTCCAGAATAGTCTAGGTCTCATTACATGCTTCCACCCTATACGTCTTCTTTATGAGATTTTCACCTTAATTTCTTAATCAGCATCTATCTCCTCCCAGACTATTAGCTCCATGATTGCATGGATTTATTTATATCTTTTTCTCACCAATAAATGTGTTGTCCCAGACCAGAGTCTGGCCCATAATGAGCATTCAATAAATATTGAATAAATGAGTTACTGTATGACCAGGTTTTACCTGCTTATTGATCACCTGAATTTGAGGACTAGGACTCATCTGAAATTGATATAGTAATACTGAATAATTCCTGAACTACTATAGAGAAGTATGAGATGGCATCTTTTAACAATTAATTTTTAACTCACTGAAATGTGAAAGAAAGAAGAACTGAAAACTGGGAGATGGAGGGGACCACATGCATGGTATACATTCTTTTTTTTTTTAATTTATTTAATTTATTTATTTAATTTTGCTGTGTTGGGTCTTCGTTTCTGTGCGAGGGCTTTCTCTAGTTGTGGCAAGCGGGAGCCACTCTTCATCGCGGTGCGCGGGCCTCTCACTATCGCAACCTCTCTTGTTGCGGAGCACAGGCTCGAGATGCGCAGGCTCAGTAGTTGTGGCTCACGGGCCTAGTTGCTCTGCGGCATGTGGGATCTTCCCAGACCAGGGCTCGAACCCGTGTCCCCTGCATTGGCAGGCAGATTCTCAACCACTGCGCCACCAGGGAAGCCCGGTATACATTCTTTTTATAACCTGCTTGGGTGAAAACCAGAATTTGGATAGTGAGAAAGTTAGGTATGGGGTAAAAATGAAGTCCTCCTCGTGATTCCTCTCTCTCTCTCTCTTCTTAACACTTCTTTTCTTAACTCTTTCCTGTTGAAAGTGTCTGTATCCTGGAGAAGAAGGAGAAAGAAATCTGGAGGGACTTGGATATATTACCTGTACTTTTTTCATTAGTTTAATCTAATTATCTTAATCATAATTAGTGCTTCTGTTTGGAGCCAGGAATTATTAAAGATTCATTCCTGTCAATACATGCTGTTAGTCCTGTGTCACATCCCATCCTCTTGCTAAAAAGGTAACAGAGAAGAGTGTACAGTACTAAAGTCATAAGGTATAACAAGGTGTGTAATTACTGTACAATAACCTTCTCTCAGGAAGCAAAAAAAAAAAAAAAAATTGAACAAAGGGCAAGATGCTTGGAAGTCCTTGCTGTGCAGTTATTATAATTGAGCTATGCAGCAGTTATATCACTTTTGTGAAGATTTTAAAAAGTTATAATGTAAATTGTTTAAAAAAAAAGAAAGAAAAACATTGGGAAGAATTGTAAAGAAAATGCCAATTTATGAAATAAGTTTTACTATTTTTAACTTCATTTCAGTTAACATTGCAGTAGATGATAATTTCCTTGCCTGTTGGAGACTAGTTTCTTAACACTGTCTTCCAAAGTTAAGTGAAATGTTATAACAGAACTTACTTTTCTTGAGCAAAGAGTTGAAATGATGGTTTATGAAAAGCGCTTATTAAACAAAATAGAAATACAAAGTTTAAAATTTCAAGCTCTTAGAGACACCAGCATTCAATTTTTCAGGCAGAAACTGAACAGTTCATGAGGCTGTCAATATGGAACATAAAGAACCCCAAATTAAACTAAATATGACTTCATAGCGTAATATCTATGAGGGGAGGCAGTCTATTGGCGCTGGAGTATCTTTAGGCTAATATTGTCTTTCGCTACCCTAAAGAGTATTATTCCAACCATGGGTCTTTTTAGCATTCCCTTCAGATTCAAACATTTTAGAGGCATGGGAGAAGGCTTTACTAAATGAATGATGAAAATTTCTATAACTGCCAATGCTCTAAAGCTAGGACTTTGTCTCATGCATCCTTCTATTCCCTTAATCCTAAGGAAATACTATATAAATTGTAAGAGCTCAAAAAATACGTGTTCAATCAACTAAATATACTGAGATAAAATTAATTGGAGAAGTCAGTTTTTTAAATTGAGATAATGTTGATCTACTATATTATATGTTTCAGGTGTATGGCATCATGATTCACAATTTTAAAGGTTATATTCCATTTATAGTTATTATAAAATATTGGCTATATTCCCTGTGCTGTACAATATATCCTTGTATATCATTTATTTTATACATAGTAGTTTGTACCTCTTAATCCCCTACCCCTATTTTGCCCCTCCGCTCTTTTTCCTTTCCCCCGGTAATCAGTAGTTGATTGTTCAATTGTTCTCTGTATCTGTGAGTCTGTTTCTTTTTTGTTATATTCACTAGTTGTATTTTTTAGAGTCCACATGTAAGTGATAACATACAGTAGTTGTCTTTCTCTAACTTATTTCACTTAGAATAATACCCTCCAAATCCATCCATGTTGTTGCAAATGGCAAACAATTCTTTTCTGTGGCTGAATTGTATTCCATTGTACAGATATGTACGTCTTCTTTACCCATTCATCTGTTGATGGACACTTAGGCTGCTTCCATATCTTGACATGTTGCTATGAACATTTTGGTGCATATATCTTTTCAAATTAGTGTCTTCTTTTTTATTGGAGAAGTTAGTTTTTAATGTAGAATGTCATGACAAAAAGCAAATTTGGAAAGGTACCTAAATAAAATTAAGATAAGCTAGACAAAATGAGATCAGATATTGAAAGTTATTGAGAATTTAGGGCATTGGTAGCTTCTATAAGACATATTGAATAGCTATTTTGATCACAAGTTTGCTGTGAAAATAATGACTGATCTATAAAAGTTAGATTCTTAAAGGCAGTATAATTAAGATATATAAGGAAAAAAATTGGGGAAATTACACGGAGATATTTTTGAGAAATATGTCATCCTGGATATTCTATAAGGCTAACATTGTCTTGGAGAAGGCACCCATGGTAAAATTACTAAACCTCATGATTATCAGGTCTTACTTGATTTGAAGCTGTATTATATTCTTTACCTTGTAAAAAGTATAAAAAACATTAAGTCCTCTGAAGATATTACTAGCAGATATAAAACAAGAAAGGAGAGTAAAACCAAAACCTTAAATAAGTTGTCTAATCCAATGAATACAAGTCACTTCCTACTCCCTGTGTTATGTTGCCTTCCATAATTATGTTTTCAACCTGATAAGCCTATCATCTGGTAACTAATGGGTCCTTACAACACAGTTCCATAATGGAATGGTCCCTGCTACTGGGAAAATAGGCATTCTGTATTGGCAGTTACCAGGTCAGTTTTAGTTAATGTTATGGACTGAGTGTTTGTGTCCTCTCAAAATTTGAGTTGAGGCCTAATATGCAATTTGGTTGTGTTTTGAGGCAGAACTTTTGGGAGGTAATTGGATTTGGAGGTCATGGTAGTGGAGCCTCCAGGATGGAACAGGTTCTCATATAAGGAGATGAAGAGACCATACTGCTCTCTTGGCTATTTGAAGATAAGCTGAGAAGGAGGCTGTCTATAAGCCAGGAAGCCAGCTCTCACCAGGACCTGACCTTGCTGACACCCTGCTCTTGGCCTTCCAGCCTCCAGAACTGTCAGAAATAAATATTGTTGAAGCCACACAGTCTATGGTATTTTGTTACACTAACCTGGGCAAACTAAGATGGTTAAAAAAGTACAGATTGTTTGTTCTGTAATAGCCTCTATCCCTCTCACCATGGCCCCCTTGTTCATTAACCTATTGATCAAACCCTGAGGTAACTAGAAAAGTTCTTCCATAGAAGTACAATCATTTACAGAGTAGACCATCCTGATAATAATAATGCCTGATTATTAAGAATATCTTCTTTGATAGAGGTCTTTTGTTGAATAATCACATGGCATATGACTATTCCCATGCTCTGGTCCTATTTTTAGGACATCTTCTACATATGGACTGAAGACTCAGCCAGACTATTAGTCATTAGCCAGGAATCACTGTAGAACCTGACCTTGATTTATCCTTCCTTCCTTTCTAAGTGAAGAAGTCCTCTCCACTGGGCAGATCTCAAGATCATGCTGAATGGGGCTGTATGCCACAGCAGCCCACTTCAACTTGTGTTAACATATCAAGAAAAATCTAACAGACTAGGCTTGAAGTTTCTTCACTCCCAGCCAGCTGATCATAGGAAACGCTCCAGAAAGCCATACCAATTAATGAAGAGGAAACAACATAGCACTAGAAAAGCTAAGGGTGTAAGTAATTGGCTTATGCAACTAACTTTTACCTTCTGGGTCAGCTTATCCCGTTTCCATGGACACTATTTTCATTTGACTGCTGCTGTACGTGTTCAACCTCATAGCCAGAAGGAGTACCCAGCTCACGATGGTGGCTTGTCAATAACTATGAAGGATCTAAGGGTTTACCTTGCTTGTGGATGAGAAATGAGTTTGCCACAGTTTCATATAAATGCTGGCAGAAGACTCCTGGGTCAGGACTTGATCACTCATGGCAATGCAGGTGACCACGAGTTTGTACTGGTTCCATGGGGAAGATGTGGCGGTCAGCTCAAATGGGTGCTGCATACACAGTGGATTTGTATTCAAGGAGGTAAGCAAATAAAAGTCTGGCTTCCACAGAAGAAGCACAGTCCTGAGGTTACACGTGGTGTTCCTTGAAGGAAAGAGTTTACAAGTGTTGAGGCATTCAGCGAAACTTACATCAGTTGGTGGCACAAGTAGACAGTGCCTCCCAAATGGCCTCTTGAATGGCTACTGGGTTTTGCGATTCTAGTTCATTTTGAACAGCCGGGTCCAGTACCTATTGGAGGGACTACCTGAGGGGAGTCAGTCCAATCTGTCCTATTTGTCCGTGACACCAGCTAATCTACCACATGAAATGACAGAGCATGGGGATGGGGACATCTGGAGATAGGTGTTTTGTGTGAGTGGCACAGGGGCTCAGGCCACGTCCTGCTGCCTCTGATAGACTTCACAGTAAGACTGAAGGAAATGGTGATCAAATCATGGTCAAAGCCACCTATCAAGGAATGGCAGACCAGCAGTCAGTTCATTTTAAGGCACTTGCAACAGTTTGGGGGAGCTCTATCAGGATGCAGTCCTTCTGGAGGAAGATGCCAGGATTGTCAATGTCTTTCCTTGTCCCACATGTCTCAGGGTATAAGGTGGCCCCTCTCCCACAATAAAATCAGTGTGTCCCATTTGGGGCATGACTTCACCTTTCTCCCAGCCATACTTTACTTGTACCCAGTCTCTTCACCTGGAAGGATCATGTGCCACATAATCAAGGTCACTTTTGTAAAACTTAACCAGAATTAAGCTTGATTCCTGTAGGCCCCCTTCTGGCTGGGCTCCCTCCTGGAAGATGTATCGACCAGGCTAGCCCGGGATTACTGTTAGGAAAAAGAAAGATGCATCATCCCCAATAATATTCAAAAGGGAATCCCCAATTTTTCAAATAAATCCCTTTGACCTCCCCAACCATTTTCATCCTGAAAATCACCTGGGAACAGGTGACAGAGGGTTATCACTTTCTGGGGACTGTTGCGTTCAATGACCAAATTGCATTGCTAAGGTATGTGGCCTAGGGGAAGGGGAACTAGAAGAGGTAGTTTTTGTGATAAAAGGTGCATCATTATCAGATGGCAAATGTTCTGTAAAGGCAAAGGCATGACATAGATTAGTTTCAAGGGCTAGTGTGGAGTCATGATCAGTATCCCAAAAAAGTGCCAACATTGGTGAAACAGGCCCAGGCATTTGGGAGAATCTCTGAGCATCAGGGTCCCCAGTGAGCCGGGAGCTTAATTTCCTGTGGGCGAGTAAGGGATAAAGTTTCCCCCAGAAGGATAGATGCCAATTTTTTTTTACATCTTTATTAGAATATAATTGCTTTACAATGTTGTATTGGTTTCTGCTGTACAACAAAGTGAATCAGCTCTATGTATACATATATCCCCATATAGCTACCAATTTTTATATAAAACTGAGATGCCACTGGGGTCAGGCAGGGTACTTCCTTGACTATATCATTTCCATTTGACAAACAATGCTTTTTGATCCCTTCCCACTGCTAGTCATTGAATCCAAATTAGACCACCTAAAAATGGAATGTCAAGTCAGGACTCCACGGACCAGATATTAAGTTTTGACAAGAACTCAGTAGCAAGCTAGTAGCTGATTTTCTAAAGGTGTATGCCTGGTAGCATGTCAGGGAGGACACAAGTTTAAAACCCCAAGGGCTGCTTCCGGGTAGAGGCTGCATCCCTTTGCTAGAGGCTCCTATTGGCAAAAGCATAAGTTCCAGAGACTTGTACAATCTCCAGTACCCGATGTGTCAAATAAGGTGCTGGACCTCCTTTTTGGTAAAGACACAGCAGTTGTTTTCTGGCTGCTGGATGGACTGAGCATTGTGAATCCATCTTTATAGGATAACTCATCAGGGCTCGTCAGGGTTACTGAGACTGAAATTTCTAATTTGCCAAACAAAAAAGCATCATCTCTATAATGAAAGCTTTAGATATCAGAGGGAAGAATAACACTCATATTCAATCCTGAAGCCCCTCTGGTGGCAAGTGGCAGTGGAGGTTGTCCCACTAGCACTTCTCTCTATCCAGATTGGGATAATCTCCTTGGGTACTTATATGACAAGGAAGTACAAGCGTATAACACATCAATTTGTAAAACATCAAAAGTAATACTTTGAACTGACCAAAAGACCCCACTCAACAGGTCTTGTTAGCTTTTCTGCCCCATTTGATCCCTGATCAAAAACCTGTCAGTGGGATCCAGGCACCTCTTCTCTGCTGGGTCTCTGTAGGATGGAGACTGGGCTCTCATGGCTAACAGAACCATATAAGACAGAATCCTTCCCTCTCCAATATTCTCCAGCATACTGAGGAAGTAGCTGAGGTTGGGGTCTGGTGCAAATGAGGGAACAGGGTTGGAGAGAGAGAGACTCCAGGGCAGTAAGCAAGGCACATCTGGTTTTGAGTGAGTTATCATGACTCAACCAAATGAACTTCTAATGCCGTTCCACGCAAAGCGCTATATTAGATCTACAGCCTGCTTAACTCTTCCTCTTCCTGCCTGGAAGAAAGTGAGCAACAAGACACACACCACTGAGGCAGCCTGTTTCTACCCTACATCCTGGCGCTCAGCCTCATTGAAACGTAAGACAGGAAGAGACCTTTACTCTCCAATATCACCCACCACTTGAGTGAGAGCATTTGCTACTGGATCCTGGGAAGGCTCCTCAGATCGCCTAACCTAGTCCACGAGGAGCCCTTGTTCTTTCCTTTTCCAGAAAGCCTTGTATGTCTCTGTCAGCGTCCCATCCTTGTCACCAAAGCTCATGAACTTGGAAGGGTCTGAGATTTTCCTCTTCTGGCAAGCTAACAAGTTAGGCTGCTACAGTTTCAGAGCTGCTGGCAGAAGATACACAATTCCTGGGTTAGACACAAAGGACTTTATTACTCATGGCAGAGTGAAAAAAAGACAAACCTTCATGTTTGCATCAGTTCCTTTGTCCCCCAAATCCCACAGGGCCCAGGTGGGTGCTGCACACATAATTCGTTGTGTCACAGCTGAGGAACCCTGCACTTAGGAAACCCCAGGCTTTTAAAGGGGCTCTTAGCAAAACTGCCCAAACTTTGTACTGAAGGGACACATCACACAGACCTGAAAATGAGATGTGCAGAAACATGAAAGACCCATGGAGAACTGTCTTCCAACACATTTTCACCTGATATTCCATCGTTAAAGAGTCAGTCTCCATCAAAGTTCACTAGCAAGTCAAACAATTAGCTATTTCCCCAAAGGAGAAAAAATATCTGACAAAGATGAAATGGCTTCATTTCAAAACTCTGAAGAATTCTGCTATGATTCTTTTATATGGGCTTATTACAAGCCCCATATAACCTGCCTTAGACCCTGTGGTAGGCAGAATAATCTACCCCCCCCAAAAGACGTGTACGTCCTAATCCCTAGAACCTGTGAATTTTTAACCTTACATGGCAAAGGGGAATTAAGATTGCTCATCAGCTAAATTCTACACTCACGTTTCCTGCTTCTTCCATATTTGATGTATCCTGGGTATGGTGATATAAAAGAAAAATATATGGGCTTTGGATCAGATAAACTAGGGTTTAGAATTCTGATTTTACAGTTTGGACAGGTTATTTCACCTGAGTATCAATTCAATCATGTGTATATTAAGGATGAGAAGACCTATGTTATAGAAATGTGATGTTTAAATGAGATAATATTACCAGAGATGTGCAAGAGATGTTAATTTCCAACTTCTTATCCTTATGTTTAAGGACAACTAGATAATAGATGTACATCCTCACTCAAACTCTGTGTTAGTTTTCTAGGTTCGACATCATAAAGTACCACAAACTGAGTGGTGTAGTGTAAACAACAGAAATGTATTGTCTCACGATTCTAGAGGCTAGAAGTCCAACATCAAGTTGTTAGCAGAATTGATTCCTTCTGAGGGCTGTGTAGAGAATCTGTTGCCTGCCTCTTGCCTATCTTCTGGTGATTTTCTATAAATCTTTGACATTCCTCGGCTTGTAAAAGCATCGCCCCCATCTCTGCCTTCATTTTCAGATGAAGTTCTCCCTATGTGTATCCAAATTTCCCTTATTTAAAAGGACATCAGGGGCTTCCCTGGTGGCGCAGTTGTTGGGAGTCTGCCTGCTGATGCAGGGGACACGGGTTCGTGCCCTGGTCTGGGAAGATCCCACATGCCGCGGAGCGGCTGGGCCCGTGAGCCATGGCCGCTGAGCCTGCGCGTCCGGAGCCTGTGCTCCGCAACGGGAGAGGCCACAACAGTGAGAGGCCCGTGTACCACAAAAAAAAAAAAAAAAAAAAGACAGCAGTTATATCAGATTAGGGGCCCACCCTACTCCAGTATGACTTCATCTTAACTAATTACATCTGCAGTGACCCTATTTCCAAATGAGGTCACATTATGAGATACTGGGGGTTAGAACGCCAATGTATAAGTTTTGAGGGGACATAATTCAATCCCTAATGGTATTCTAAGCTATCTTCACTAGCAACAGCTTTTTGTAAAACTAGGCATTTAATGTTATTAATTGTCAATCCAATATCATTTTCTTCCACTAAAGAGTGCAGGTTTGTCAGATTGTCAGGTAATAATGTCTGATATAATAATCTACATGAAATGTTTAATGAAAGCAATTACTGAAACATTTCTTTAGCTAAACATCCTATAATTGTCTTCCCACAACATGGAAGTATAACCAGAGAAGTTCAAACCATTATCAGTGAAAGAAACTCTGTAATTCAGGGAGCTTTAGTACTTATTATTATCAGACTAAGTCAAGCAATATTGTTTGATTTTTGTATTCTAATACCATGTTTCTTATGGCCTCTGATGAATAGTGATAAACAGTACATGTACCGAGTACCACTTTATGTATTGAGTACCATTTTTGAAGTGGCTTTGTAAGCAGCGTTGCTTTAAGATTAGTATTGCAGAGAGTTCAGCCGTGTGTTTAAAGAGAGCTCTAGCAATAACGGTGTCCAGGGGAACCCTGCAGAAGACGGAAGATCCATTTAATTCTGTCTCTTTCATGCTTTTCTTTTTCCCTGAACATTTGTTTAAAAAAACCTGTTGAGAAAGTACTATGTGTAAAATACAACATGGTACTAGGTGCTAGAAATGAAAGCCCTGCTATTAAGGACCTCGCAGTTTAGCAAGGGGAAATACAGTCCTAAGTTAATAGTGGTAAAATAATGTGGTATTTCCGCTTCTGATCCAGATGAAGTAACAGAATTTAGCCTCCTGCTGAAACAACTTAAAAAAGGACAAAATCTATAAATCAATGATTCTTAAGACAGTGAACATCAGGCAACAAAGGAAGTGATTACTGAGAGATGAGAAATTAATTAGGTGAGCCTTAAGACAGCCCCAGCTTACTGTCTGCAGAGTTTCCAGGCCACCATGCCAGGAGGACGAACCCAGTCAGAGCTCAGTGGATTCTTTGAGTTGAGGAGTTGGAGCTGAGAGTTCTAGGAGATCAAGCAGCTGGAGTTCTCATGGTAGATGGTAGACTGCAGGAGAAAAGAGCACTGCACAGAGAGCCTTGGAGGCCCAAGCCTTGGAGACCCCTCTAATCTTCCATAGGGTACTGAGAGCACAGTTGCCGAGGGAACTAACCAAGGCCAAGTGAAGAACCATCTGAATGAATTGAAGAAATAATACTTGGTGCTCACTTAGAGCTGAGGATAATTTGTTTTCCCACCAGCCAGAGTGGCAAACCTCATAGCTCACAGAGCATCACTCAGTAGTGGGCCCAAATTAGCGCTAGACTAAAGGCTGCTCTTTTCCAGTTTAACAAAGCTTAAAACCATGACCTCAAGGAGTCAAACTCTTTTCAAGTAACTTAAATGTGTCTCAGAGCAAAGCCATACAAAAATATCCATATCTAACAAGGCTAAATTTACAATGTCTGGCATCTAATCAAATATTATCAGGCACACAAAGAAGCTGGAAAGTATGACCCATATGAGAAAAATAATATAATGTGAGTTATAATATTAGGGATATTCATAAGCGATGATGGGAGTACAGAAGAAAGGACAATGAACTCTGTTTGGTCAGCATGCCTGAGGCAGGTATTCAAAGAAGGCTTCCTGGAGGAGGAGAGAGCTGATGTGAAAATTAATGAATGAGTAGGTGTTAGCCCGCTGAAGATAAGAGAAAAGGCATTTGTGACAGAGATCACAGGCTGTGCCACACACAGGGGCATGGAATTATAGATTCTCTATGACTAAACAACATACAAGTGGTCAGTATGGCTGAAGGTAAGAGGGGCAAGAGAAGACCCGGGAGAGCTGTGTGTGAGTCAGGACCTGAAGCGTATCCTGCTTGGCAAATGTTTTCTGTCAAGGTCCAGAGAGTAAATATTTTAGACTTTACAGACCACAATCAGCCTCTTGCACACTCTTTGTGTGTGTGTGTGTGTGTGTGTGTGTGGCCCTTGGACCATAGATTGCAGACCTTGCATAGGTGATGAGGCATGATTGAGTGCTTTTCAAAAGGGAAAGACCTGTTAGGTTTGCATTTTAGGGTCGTTTTGCCAAATGCGTGGAGGATGCATTTGAGGGCATCAGGCAGGGAGACTGTTTAGAGAACTATTGTGTTAGCTCAATTGAGAGAGAAGGGGGGGCCTGGCTTTATGAGTCTGAAACACTAAAGAGGAGGGTTTATTACACAGTTGCATCATAGATTTGGGGATTATCAGCAAATATCTCAGTTTAAACCTCAAGCATGGGTAAGATGATGGAGGGAGAACAGGCTGAGGGAGAAGAGTCTTGATTGAAAGACTGCTAGGTACTAGTACATTTACTTGGAGAGCATTCATCCTTAGTATAACCCTGTATAGACAAATTCCATGACCCCCGTTTTACAGATGGGGAACCCAAATCTCTGAGAGGTTAAGCAGCTTACCCAGAACCACCAGTTAGAAAGACAGACTTGGAATGAAAACCAGTCCATTGGTTCTGAAAGCTCTCATTCTATTTCTCCATGGATAGTGCCCTCAACTCTCCTTAAGACATGGAGCTGGTGGCCTTCAGCCACCAGTGTGGCCTCTGTCCACAGCGCTCTCCTCCTGACCACATGGGACTCACAGCACTTTGCTTTCAGCTACATGCCAGTGGTCCAGAGACACAAGACCTGGCCAAGCTGCTCACAAAGGAAAGAGACCTGTGCTGCTGCCCATCGCGTATTCTGCCACCATTTCCAAAGGGTACAACGTCCTTCTTTGCAACCTATTTTGCCTCCTACTCCTCGAATTTCAACCAGCCCCACTGCCCCCCTTCCAAACTTAAAAATTCATACAGTTCATACGCACAAAACTCACAAGATCCTTGAGACACTCTACTGTAGTGAGGAATTTCTAAAAGTCAGTCCTAGCACTGCAACTGTTCGCAAAGAGAAACTGGCCAATATTCAGAATTCTACAAACATATGGTAAGGCAGAGCATATTTTAAATATCAAGAACATTCACTCGAGACCTTCCCAAATGGTTTCAAAATTTTATTTGGGGTTTGGACACATATCAAAACATGTAGTTACCTGAGAGGTCATGGCCTGCCTAAACCTTTAGGGTGCACACATTTTTCACTGAATACACAAATTAATTAGGTTAATTAAAATTTGCATCCAGTTTTGCACCAAAACTGGGAATGGCTTTGATAGATAGGCAGTACTTCACTAAAGTAACTCGAATATCCTTCTCTTAACACTAGTTTCCCCTTTTTATTTGTTCAGCACGAAAAACAAACACTGAACATATGGAAGGATAACAGGGAGTGCTGAAAACTTTGAAAAATATTTTATGTAAGTTTAATTTTGGTTACACAGGATTTAATGTTTTGAAGGATTTAGTGCAAATTTTTCTTCAATCCTAGGGAATTTGCTGATATGAGAAAAATAGGATTGTGTTTGTCCTTGAACAAACACAAGCTTTGGGAAGAAGGCAGCACCATGGGTTATAGATCCATGTTACTAATAGGAAGCTGAAAGACACAGAGGAGGGCATATTTCACAGATTTATGTCAATACTGTGAGAAAACTTGGAAAGACCCCCAATTGTTTATTTTCCTAATATTTTACAGATCTTTTCTTCTAAAACTAGAAGTTGAATAGAAATACTAAAGAGAAATGCTTTTTGAATTTATTAAGATTGAATCTCTCTATCAGAACCTTCAGTAATGTGAACCACAAAACAATGAAATTATATAAATGTGATAGAAATATGTTTTTTAGTTTAACAATAAAACATTCATAATGCCATAGGTTGCTTTAAAGTACTTAGTTCTAATTTTCTGAATTCCTGCCTTCTCTCCATCCCTGTTCCCCCCATATGTCCTATCGGATTTCTTTCATATCATCCCTTTGTTTTCACTGAGTTCTCTTTCCCTGTCCAAGGTATCTAAAATTCCACTTTTCACAAGAAATTTACTTTGATTACAGGGCAGGCGGGGATATACAGAGATGGGAAAATGAAAATGTTCTCCTTTTTCCAGCAGAGTCATAAACATCTGACTGTTCTTTGGCTTTAATTTCAAATAAAATGAAATGTAAAGCATCCCTAGACAAACACTTTATTATGCCTTGTTACACCTCTTCATACTTTTCTAGGAATGTAGCTTATTGATAAGTGTTCCTATAATATTAAATCCATGGACAAATTTATTCCTTTTCATTAAAGGATCCAAAAGAGAGTGATGTTTTCTTCTATATGAAATTAAATTATATTTGTTACATGTGGATACATATATATGAGTATATATATATATATTTACACTATTATTTTTCTGTGTTTAAATGTAGCATTTTAAAAAATTCCTTTTTTAACAGCAAACATAATAACATATTTTGTCTTTAGAACAGTATTGTTTCTGTGAAATATAAGATCTATTGTGGATTTATAAGCTTTGAGAAATATGAATATAATAAAAGAGGTCAGTGTCACTGACATATCGTGAACACCCACCACTTGTTTTTCAAATAGTAAATGCAAAACATGTTCTAATTAGTAGCTATAATCCTGTTTCATGAAAGGTTTATCATGTTGACTCTGTTGCAAGTGTACCACGTTATAGATCAGAAATTTCTAGTGAATTGAAGATTTGCTCTACAAATAAAAGAAGATATGGCTGCATATAAATCTGGGTGTGTGCATAATTGAAAGAGCTATAGAAACGAAAATGGGGAGGGAACCAGCAATTCCTGGAATTGATGCCCATTGAATCTCTGCCCATTTCTAAAAAAGAACCTTGAAAAAAACATATTCTGGCAAAATACTGGTTTCCATTACTTTTCATTTTCTCTTGCCAGGATCAGAACCAGATGTTCTGTAATATAGCAAAGTCTGTTCTATTGGCATTTTTGGTCGTATTAACTTCAGGAACTACTGGAAATTTTATGTGAGAAGATTCACAGGTGATTAGCATCCAAATTTCCTGAGATTTCAGGGGTTTTGATGAGGTTGGAGAAGAGATGGCATACAGTGAAAGTGTCCAAATATCCTGTGTTCTCTTCTTGATGTGCTCATGTTCATAGTGAAATACATATGCTCATATAACTTATCTTACAACATATGGTACAATGTAATTGAAGAAAGTCTATGCAATTATTTCACCCCTCCAAAAAAAGAAAAGTGTTCTATATTATTAATAAAAATAAATCAGGGCTTTGGTGCGTGCTGGAGATACAGATTTCAAATACAGCCTACACCAATATCCCACAAGTTTAAGTGGAAATAAGAATGGAACATTGTACAATCAGGTTACAGCTCAGGTTAGTGTCATCTCCTCTTTTCCCCCCCAGCTCTTACATCTAACCTGACTGTAAAGCAAATGATTTCAAAACTGACAACTCACACATTTAGAACTTGAATTATGTGGGTGATCATACTTAAAATTGGATCCATTGCTTTCATTCTCTGTAAATTTTGTCATCTCTACTAACGGTGGGAATGTCTCTTAAAATGCAATACCATATTTAAAAGTACTCCTCCGCCCCCAACACACACACATCCTACATTTGAAGAGCTGCTCAAAGTACTTTCATTTAATAGCATTTCTAGGCTATTCTGGCAATTGTTACCATAGTCTGGCTGTCATAAAAGACTTACCACCCCTTGGAGGCTCTCTACTGATGGTCTGAAAAATTGACACAGCATTGACTATGTAAGTTTCAACTGGATATGCTTATAATTTTAATTTTATAATGGATACTGGTTAAGGCAGTGAAAGAAAGCATGTGTATTAGTAAAGAAAAACAGGAAAATGTAGATAATAATATTTTGCTTTAGTGAAATAACGTTTCTGAAGAAGCTCCCAATTCTTCATTCTACTCGCTACCTCTATGGTGTTGTGGAAACTAATGTGATGAGACAGAGTAGATCCTCTAGAAGAATGGGGGAGGTCTTACATTCAGGTCTTTAAACCATTTTGAGTTTATTTTTGTATATTGTCTTAGAGAATGTTCTAATTTCATTCTTTTACATATAGCTGTCCACTAATTGAAGAGACTGTCTTTTATCCATTGTATATTCTTGTCTCTTTTGTCATAGATTAATTAACCAGAAGTGTGTGGGTTTATTCCTGGGATCTCTATTCTGTTTCATTGATCTATGTGTCTGTTTTTGTGCCAGTACCATACTGTTTTGATTAGCTTTTTAATATAGTCTGAAGCAAGGGAGCATGATTCCTCCAGCTCTGTTCTTCTTTCTCAAGAATGTTTTGACAGTTTAGGGTCTCTTGTGTTTCCATACAAATTTTAAAATTATTTGCTCCAGTTCCAGTAAAAAATGCCATCGGTATTTTGATAGGGATTGCATTGAATCTGTAGATTGCCTTGGGTAGTATGGTCATTCTAACAATATTAATTCTTCCAATCCAAGAATATGGTATATCTTTCCATCTGTTTGTGTCATCTTCAATTTCTTTCATCAGTCTCGTAGTTTTCTGAGTACAGGCATTTCACCTCCTGAGGTAGGTTTATTCCTAGGTATTTTATTCTTTTTGATGCAATAGTAAACGGGATTGTTACCTCAATTTCTCTTTTTGATAGTTTGTTAGTGTATAGAAGTGCAACAGATTTCTGTATATTAATTTTGTATCCTACAAATTTACCAAATTCATTGATGAGCTCTAGTAATTTTCTGGTGGCATCTTTAGGATTTTCTATGTATAGTATCATGTCATCTGCAAGCAGTGACAGTTAAACACTTAGAGGAAAACATAGGCAGAACACTCTGACATAAACCATAGCAATATTTTTTTTGGATTTGTCTCCTAAAGCAAAGGAAATAAAAGCAAAATTAAACAAATGGGACCTAATTAAATTTAAAAGCTTTTGCACTTCAGAGGAAACCATCGACAAAACAAAAGGCAACTTACTGAAGAGTAGAAAATATTTGCAAATGTTATGACCAATAAGGAGTTAATATCCAAAATATATAAACAGCTCATACAATTCAACATCAAAAAACCAGACAATCCAATTAAAAAATGGGCAGAAGAACTGAATAGACATTTTTCCAAAGAGGAAGTGCAGATGGCCAACAGGCCCACGAAAAGATGCTCAACATCGCTCATCATCAGGGAAATGCAAATCAAAACCACAATGAGATATCACCTCTCACCTGCCAGAATGGCTATTGTCAAAAAGAACACAAATAATGAAAGTTGTCAAGGATGTGAAGCAAAGGGAAACCTCCTACACTGTTGGTGGAAATGTAAATTGGTGCAGCCACTGTGGAACAGTATGGAGGTTTCTCAAAAAACTAAAAATAAGACTACCATACGAGCCAGCAATTTCACTCCTGCGTATATATCTGAAAAAAACAAAAACACTAATTCTAAAAGATGCGTACACGAAAATGTCCATAGCAGCATTGTTTACAATTGCCAAGATATGGAAACAGCCTGAATGTCCAATGTCCATCAACAGATGAATGAATAAAAAAGATTGTGTGTGTGTGTGTGTATATATATATATATATATATATATATATATATATATATATATATACCCACACACAATGGACTACTACTCAGCCATATAAAAGACTGAAATTTTGCAATTTGTAGCAACATGGATGGCCTGGGAGGGCATTGTGCTAAGTGAAATAAGTCAGACAAACATAAATACTATATGATGTCACTTATATGTAGAATCTACGACTCACAGATATAGAGAACAAACTAGTGGTTACTAGTGGGGAGATGGAGAGGGAGAGGGAAAATATAGGGGTATGGGACTAAGAGGTACAAACGATTATGTACAAAATAAACTATAAGGATATATTGTACAGCACAGGGAATATAGCCAACATTTGATAAGAACTATAAATGGAGTATAACCTGTAAAATTGTAAATCACTATATTGTATGCCTGTAACATATTATATTGTATGTCAACTAATCTTCAATTAAAAAAAAGAGAGTGGGAGGGGAAGGGGATCACTAAAGTGTCAAACTTTTCAACTCCACCCCATCCCACACCCAAAGTAGGCTTTATGGGTGAGCTTCCAGCATCATGTTTCATTTCCTGTGGGAAGAATGAGTATAAGAAAATGTTATTGATGCAACCAGGCAGGCCGTGACCAGATGTTCAGAGAGTCCCTATTGACAAGTCTGTGAGATCGAGCTGGAGACCCTAAATTTCCCCAATCCCCTATAGTAGGGCTTCTGTGGCCAGGTCAATTTGAAATATTAGGCAACACTCTCCCTAAACACATTAAAACCATAATCTATCAAAAGAATCAGCAATGCAAATTCTTCCTTGTACAGAATTTTTCCGTAGTATTTACCAGTGAACATTACCTTAGTTACTAGTTAAAACCTTACCAGGAATTAGTTGAAAACCCACTGAAAGACAGAGGGGAACATATATACGTGAGGTCCTTCCTGGGGGCTTGAGTATTACAATTGTAGGGTATAGGATAAATTGAATGGGAAAGGGAGTTGATGAGGTAGAGGGCAAGGTGTTAATGTTTGGTCTCTATCTGTTTCATAATTTTTCCTCAAATTGGCTTTGACAATGAGACTCAAAATTAAATTCAGACATGTCATAGCTTGCCAATGCTGCGAACAATGCTTTGTTTTTCTCCATTCACACTGCCCAGGGATGGATAACAAGGGTGTATTCCTATTCTAATTTCTAAAATGGTAAATTATCTTTGGAAAGAAGCCGAGTTCCTTCCAAAGGGTAGGTTTGGGAATCTCTGGAAGCATCAGGAGATATTTTTCTTAAAAGGCTGGCAAAGTGCCCCATTGCCCAAGGAAAGGGTTTGTTACCATATTTGCCAGAGTATAAAATATAATTATCCCCTCTGTACCAATATGCTGCCAGCTGCTCCCAAATGCCTAATCAGAGTTGATCTCAGTTATTCTCCCCACCTTCCCAGATAAAAGAGACTATCAGGTTTTGACTACAAGGGATTTCTAGGTGGCCTTCTTGACTATCTGACAATACCCTGGGGTGATGAAATACTGTGTTAAAAGACCCAGCCTGGAGGAGAGTGAAGAGCAGTACTTAAATGCACTACAATTTAAATTGAGATATGTCAAACACAGGAGTGTCTTATAGTCAACAGATAGGATTATCAGACAATTTATGTTCTGAAATTTAAAAGAAAGCAGCCCACTCTCTGTAGGTGTGAAGGCTGTGAAAGGAAGAAAGAGGTGGTTCTGGTTCAGAAAGATGGCAAATACTGTACTAAATCATGTCTTCATCCTGGTTGGGCACGCTGGGAGTCAGCTGGGTTTAGGATTCAAAGAGTTGAGAACTAATTGTTTCAACCTAAGAGCTGCCCAGGCTGACTCAAGTGATTGTTAATTACCCTCCCTCCCTGCAGAACCACAGTAGAAGGGTCAGCTTTATGGACCAAGGGAGCATCATCACTGGGTGGACTGGTATCATCTGTCACATGTGATACCACGTGGCAGTGCAAAGCAAGAGCAGCAATGTTCTCCCTGCTTTGCAGTGCATAAGCCCCGAGGTTAACAAAAGATCTATAGGAAGAAAGTAGCAGATATTTTCTGGCTAATATGACACATGTGGTTTGCTACTTGAGTTTGTGGGGAAGTTTATGCTGATTATCTTCATTAGAAACTCTCTCGTCACTCAGATTACAAAAGAGAAAACTTAGATGGGAGAAAGGTTGCAAAGAAATTTAGTCCCATGACAGGAAGGAGAATCCAATTGTGATGTCTCATTCAGGGCTCTATTCGTTATATTAGACAACATTTTTTTTGACAAGGGGAGACTTTTGTTTTCATTTTTTATTGAAGTATAGTTGATTCACAACGTTTCAGGTGTACAACAAAGTGAATATTCAAGATATTCTTTTCCAGATTCTCTTCCGTTATAGGTTATTACAAGATAATGAAAATAGTTCCCTGTCCTATACAGTAGGTCCTTGTTGTTTATCTATTTTATATACAGTAGTGTGTATATGTTAATCCCAAATTCCCAATTTATCCCTCCCCCTATCTTTCCCCTCTGGTAACCATAAGTTTAGACTTTTCTATAATCCAACAACCTTAATACTGCACTTTGATGATTGCTGACTTCACTCATTTTTCCACTTACTCAATAAATAAATATTTATTGAGCAACTATTATGTACCAAATACCCTCTTAAATGCCAGGAATACAGAAGGGAAAAATACAAATGCCCTGTCTTTGTAGAGCTTGGTTTTTAATGAGATTTTTTTTTTTAATTTGTACACTCATGTTCAGAGAAATAAAAGCTATTCCAAAAGCTGTGACAAATAAGACATCTCAAAACCTCAAAACCATGCTCAACAACTGAACAAAGTCAGTAAATTCCACCTCCTGAACATTGTCTGATCAAACACTCCACCCCCACATATCAATAAGCTAATAATGACTAGTGGATAAGAGATCATTTGTGGACTAACAGGAGTCAGGTAATGGGTCACTGTAAGCAAAACTAACATGGGCAAAGTTTGCTTTCAATACGCTCATCCTTTGTCTTCTGTGTTCTCTGATTTTTTTTTTCCGTAATAGTGATGTCATCTCTTCACCCTGGTGATACAGCCTCCCTCCTCAATCTTTCCCCTTCATCCTTTCTCCCAAACCTACATTCCCTTCAGAGGAAGATATAAACAGATAGTGAGAGTTTTAAGGCTTTCATTCAGGTGCTTTAGCAGAAATCAGAGCATTAGAATTAAGAAATCCCTAGCAGAATTTAAACCCAGCTAGCACTAAAGCTGGAAGGTCAAATATGGATCAGCAGGAGGCAGCACACAAGGAAACAGTTCAACAGAATTTGATCCTTCTAGGCTCTGAATCTCTGAGTCTGGGGTCACAATCATTGATGCCATTTTGGATATTATTTGAGTGCTTTGTATTACATTGATATTATGTTATGAAATATAAACTTATATTCAGAATTTGGAGATATTTTAAGGTATTAATTCTTATCATTTTTGCTATTGTTTATTAGCAAACCATTAGTTCATACTTGTTCACAGATTTAGAAACTGTCAACAATATAGTCATGTATTTCTTATTAGATGTGATTTTACATAGCTCAAATACATAATTCATAGGCACTATATTTTCTAAAAATATCAAAACATGGACATATTTAAATTGACCTTAGCTTTAATCCTCCATGCAGATCCTCGCAAGTTCCAACGTTAAAAAAGCTATAGAGAAAAGAGACAATAGAAAAAAGAAAACTCACGAATATTAATACCAAAGAAAGAAAGATAAACATATGCCAGAATCTTGGAGAAATTCCACCAAGTGTAAGGCAGATGAAGTTTGATTTGGAAAAAGCGTTTCCATGCTTCATTTTTGAGTGGATATTGCCTGAAAAAAAATTGTTTAAGATATGTTGTATTTTTCATTAACTCAGAGACACACAGCCTATGCCAACTGAAGTCTGTTCATAAGGTGCTGCTTTTGGGACATGCCTGAAGACTGTTCCTGTCCTTGTTTCTTCAATCCCAGCTATCTACATCCACTCAGATTTAGCAAATTACAAAAGCCAAGAGAGCAGTAAATTAACAATACGCTTGCTTTGAGATTGAGAGGGATAGTTTTTAGGAGTAAAGTGCATTAGGTCAAGTAGAGATTTAAAAAAGACCCAAAGCAGTGCCAACTAAGTGGTGTAGCATTTCATATGCTCCACTGGTTATTAAATAATATACTAATGCCTGCAAAAATTAGAGACATTTAGGTGCTGTGCAACTTGAATCCCCGCTATGAAAAAAAGCAGGAGAAAATTGATTATGTCTCAGCTTCAGGTAACCCACAGTCACTTTCATTAGTAAATATTAAGTCTGGAAATATCTTGCCTCATTTGAGTAAAATCAAAGTAAAATATATATATAGCTTTTGAAAAAGGTATTGTAAACAATGAAGTAACAAACCCTAAAAAGAAATCTCTAAAAATAGGCTTATTTTGAAAATCAGAAAAAAAGTTTTGGAAAACAAATTGGCACATTCAATAAAATTTAAGATATGGCCATTATAATGCTATTTCACTGTTAAGAGACAAAATCTAAAATAAAAGTCAATAGGATGGACTATAAATGGATATAAATAGGAAACACTTCCAGGAAACAAATATGAAACAAGAGGTAGTAAAATACAGAAATGACGAAGAAGAAAATGTAATCAGTCATTTGCTGCAAAGATTTACAAATTATCTTACAGCTTATAGTGAAAAAATAAAGATGTTAAAAAAAGTACTAGAAAGTGACAGACTTGGACAATAAAGAATAAAAATTTGTGAGTATAAGTAATGCACCTTAAGAAAAAGCAAGAGCTTTTGGTCGCAATCAAAGACATAACAGGAGAAAACATTCTGACCTAAAAAAAATTCATGTTAGCAAATGTATAGGATTCCCACACTTTATGTTAAATTACTGGGGAAAAGGCACATCACTAAATATTTCCAGAAGAAATATTTGAAATATGAGAAGGAGGAGGTTGATTCAAGGTGGCAGAGTAGAAGGATGTGGGCTCACTCTCTCTTGCGAGAGCACCAGAATCACAACTAACTGTTGAACAGTCATTGAAAGGAAGACTCTGGAACTCACCAAAAAATATACCCCACATCCAAAGACAATGGAGAAGCCACAATGAGATGATAGGAGGGGCGCAATCACAATAAATCAAATCCCATAACTTCTGGGTAGGTGACTCACAAACTGGAAAACAATTATACCACAGAAGTCCACCCACTGGAGTTAAGGTTCTGAGGCAAACATCAGGCTTCCCAACTTGGGGGTCCGGTAAGGGAGGAGGCATTCCCACAGAATCAGACTTTGAAGGCTAGTGGGATTTGATGGCAGGACTTTGACAGGACTGAGAGAAACAGAGACTCCACTCTTGGAGGGCACACACAAAGTAGTGTGCACATCAGGACCCAGGGGAAGGAGCAGTGACCCCATAGGAGACTGAACCAGGCCTACCTGTTAGTGTTCGAGGGTCTACTGCAGAGGTAGGGGGCAGCTGTGGCTTACTGTGGGGTCAAGGACACTGGCAGCAGAAGTTCCAGGAAGAACTCCTTGCCATGAGCACCCCATTAGCCCCACCAAAGAGTCTGTAGCCTCCAGAGCTCCATTGCCTCAGGCCAAACAACTAACAGGGAGGGAGCTAAGATCCACCATCAGCAGACAAATGGATTAAAGTTTTACTGAGCTCTGCCCACCAGAGCAACACCCAGCTCTACTCACCACCAGTCCCTCCTATCAGGAAACTTGCTCAAGCCTCTTAGATAGCCTCATCCACCAGAGGGCAGACAGCAGAAACAAGAGGCACTACAATCCTGCAGCTTGTGGAAAGAAAACCACATTCACAGAAAGACAGACAAAATGAAAAGGCAGAGGACTATGTACCAAATGAAGGAAGAAGATAAAACCCCAGAAAACAACTTACTGAAGTGGAGATATGCAAGCTTCCAGAAAACAAATTCAGCGTAATGATAGCGAAGATGATCTGGGACCCTGGAAAAAGAATGGAGGCAAAGAGCTAGAAGATGCAATAAATGTTTAACAAAAACCTAGGCGAATTAAAGAACAAACACCTAGAAGAATTAAAGAACAAAAAAACAGAGATAAACAATACAATAATTGAAGTGAAAAATACACTAGAAGGAATCAATAGCAGAATAACTGAGGCAGAAGAATGGATAAGTGACCTGGAAGACAGAATGGTGGAATTCACTGCTGCAGAACAGCATAAAGAAAAAAGAATGAAAAGAAATGAAGACAGCCTAAGACACTTCTGGGACAACATTAAACGCACCAATATTCACAATATAGGGGTCCCAGAAGGAGAAGAGACAAAGAAAGAACCCGGAAAATATTTGAAAAGATTATAGTAAAAAACTTCCCTAACATGGGAAAGGAAATAGCCACCATGTCCAGGAAACACAGAGAGTTCCAGGCAGGATTAACCTATGGAGAAACACACAGAGACACATAGTAATCAAATTGACAAAAATTAAAGACAAAGAAAAATTGTTAAAAGCAGCAAAGGAGAAATGACAAATAACATACAAGGAAACTCCCATAAGGTTAACAGCTGATTTCTCAGCAGAAACTCTACAAGCCAGAAGGGAGTGGCACAATATATTTTAAACAATGAAATGGAAGAACCTACAACCAAGATTACTCTCATGGCAAGGATCTCATTCAGATTTGATGGAGAAATTGAAAGCTTTACAGACAAGAAAAGCTAAGAGAGTTCAACACCACCGAACCAGCTCTACAACAAATGCTAAAGGAACTTCTTCTAAGTGAGGAACACAAGAGAAGAATAGGAACTACAAAACCAAACACGAAAGAATTAAGAAAGTGATAATAGGAGCACACATATCGATAATTACCTTAAATGTGAATGGATTAAATCCTCCAACCAAAAGACACAGGCTCACTGAATGGACACAAAAACAAGACCCATATACACGCTGTCCACAAGAGACTCACTTCAGACCTAGGGACACATACAGACTGAAAGTGAGGGGACGGAAAAGGATATTCCATGCAAATGAAAATCAAAAGAAAGCTGGAGTAGCAATCCTCATATCAGACAAAATAGACTTTAAAATAAGACTATTACAAGACACAAAGAAGGACACTACATAATGATCAAGGGATCAATCCAAGAAGAACATATAAAAATTGTAAATATTTATGCACACAACATAGGAGCACCTCAATACATAAGGCAAATGCTAACAGCTATAAAAGAGGAAATCATCAGTAACACAATAATAGTGGGGGACTTTAACACCACACTTACACTAATGGACAGATCATCCAGACAGAAAATTAATCAGGAATCACAAGCTTTAAATGACAGAATAGACCAGATAGATTTAATTGATATTTCTAGGACATTCCATCCGAAAACAGCAGATTACACTTTCTTCTCATGTGCACATGGAACATTCTCTAGGATAGAAAAAATCTTGGGTCACAAATCAAGCCTCAGTAAATTAAAGAAAATTGAAATCATAGCAAACATCTTTTCTGACCACAACACTATGAGATTAGAAATCAATTAGAGGGAAAAAACCCATAAAAAACACAAACACATGGAGGCTAAATAGTACATTACTAAATAACCAAGAGATCACTGAAGAAATCAAAGAGGAAATAAAAAAATACTTAGAGACAAATGACAATGAAAACATGATGATCTAAAACCTATGGGATGCAACAAAAGCAGTTCTAAGAGGGAAGTTTATAGCAATACAAGCCTACCTCAAGAATCAAGAAAAAACTCAAACAATTTAACCTTAAACCTAAAGGAACTAGGGAAAGAAGAACAAACAAAACCCAAAGTTAGTAGAAGGAAAGAAACCATAAATATCAGAGCAGAAATAAATGAAATAGAAACAAAACAATAGCAAAGATCAATAAAACTAAAAGCCAGTTCTTAGAGAAGATAAACAAAATTGATGAACCTTTAGCCAGACTCATCAAGAAAAAGAGGGAGAGGACTCAAATCAATAAAATAAGAAATGTAAAAGGAGAACTTAGAACAGACACCACAGAAATACAAAGCATCATAAGAGACTACTACAGGCAACACTATGCCAATAAAATGGATGACCTGGAAGAAATGGACAAATTCGTCAAAAGGTATAATAAACTTCCAAGACAGAACCAGGAAGAAATAGAAAATATGAACAGACCAACCACAAGTAATGAAATTGAAACTGTGATTAAAATTATTCCAGCAAACAAAAGTCCAGGTCCAGATGATTTCACAGGTGAATTCTATCAAACATTTAGAGAAGAGATAACATCCGTCCTTCTCAAGCTCTTCCAAAAATTGCAGAGGAAAGAACACTCCCAAACTCATTTTATGAGGCCACCATCACCTTGATACCAAAACCAGACAAAGATACTACAAAAAAAGAAAATTACAGACCAATATCACTGACGAATATAGATGCAAAAATCCTCAACAAAATACTAGCAAACAGAATCCAACAACACATTAAAAGGATCATATACCATGATCTAGTGTGATTTATCCCAGGGATTCAAGGATTCTTCAATATATGCAAATCAATCAATGTGATACACCATATTAACAAATTGAAGAACAAAAACCATATGATCATCTCAATAGATGCAGAAAAAGCTTTTGACAAAATTCAACACCCGTTTATGATAAAGACTCTCCAGAAAGTGGGCATAGAGGGAACCTACCTCAATATAGTAAAGGCCTTATATGACAAACCCACAGCAAACATCATTTTCAATGGTGAAAAGCTGAAAGCATTTCCTCTAAGATCAGGAACAAGACGAGGATGTCCACTCTCACCACTCTTCTTCAACATGGTTTTGGAAGTCCTAGCCATGGCAATCAGAGAAGAAAAAGAAATAAAAGGAATCCAAATTGAAAAAGAAGAAGTAAAACTGTCATTGTTTGCAGATGACATAACACTATACATAGAGCATCCTAAAGATGTCACCAGAAAACTACTAGAGCTAATTCATGAATTTGATAAAGTAGCAGGATACAAAATTAATGCACAGAAATTCTTGCATTACTATACATTAACAACAGAAGATCAGAAAGAGACCTTAAGGAAACAATGCCATTCACCATTGCAACAAAAAGAATAAAATACCTAGGAATAAACCTACATAAGGAGGTAAAAGAGCTGTAATCAGAAAACTATAAGACACTGATGAAAGAAATCAAAGATGACACAAACAGATGGAGAGATATACCATGTTCTTGGACTGGAAGAACCAATATTGTGAAAATGACTACACTACCCAAAGCAATCTACAGATTCAATGCAATCCCTATCAAATTACCAATGGTATATTTTACAGACGTAGAACAAAAAATCTTAAAATTTGTATGGAGGGGCTCCCCTGGTGGTGCAGTGGTTGAGAATCTGCCTTCTAATGCAGGGGATACGGGTTCGAGCCCTGGTCTGGGAGGATCCCACATGCTGTGGAGCAACTAGGCCCGTGAGCCACAACTACTGAGCCTGCGCATCTGGAGCCTGTGCTCCGCAACAAGAGAGGCTGTGACAGTGAGAGGCCTGCGCACCACAATGAAGAATGGCCCCCACTTGCCACAACTAGAGAAAGCCCTTGCACAGAAACGAAGACCCAACACAGCAAAAATAAATTAATTAATTAATAAACTCCTATCCCCAACATCTTCTTTAAAAAAAAAAAAAAAGCAGGTGGAAATATTAAAAAAAAAAATAGCCAAAGCCAACTTGAGGAAAAAAAAAAAACGGAGCTAGAGGAATCAGGCTCCCTGACTTCAGACTATACTACAAAGATACAGTAATCAAGACAATATGGTACTGGCACAAAAACAGAAATATAGATCAATGGAACAGGATAGAAAGCCCAGAGATAAACCCACACGCCTATGGTCAACTAATCTATGACAAAGGAGACAAGGATATACAATGGAGAAAAGACTGTCTCTTCAATAAGTGGTGCTGGGAAAACTGGACAGCTACATGTAAAAAATGAAATTAGAACACTGCCTAACACCATACACAGAAATAGACTCAAAATGGATTAAAGACCTAAATGTAAGACTGGACACTATAAAACTCTTAGAGGAAAACATGGACAGAACACTCTTTAGCATAAATCACAACAAGATCTTTTTTGATCCACCTCCTAGAGAAATGGAAGTAAAAACAAAAATAAACAAATGGACCTAATGAAACTAAAAGCTTTTCACAGCAAAGGAAACTATAAACAAGACAAAAAGACAACCCTCAGAATGGGAGAAAATATTTGTAAATGAATCAACGGACAAAGGATTAATCTCCAAAATATATAAACAGCTCATGCAGCTCAATATTAGAAAAACAAACAACCCAATCCAAAAATGGGCAGAAGACCTAAATAGACATTTCTCCAAAGAAGACATACAGATGGCCAAGAGATGTATGGAAAGGTTCTCAACATCACTAATTATTAGAGAAATGCAAGCCAAAACTACAATGAGCTATCACCTCACACTAGTTAGAATGGGCATCATCAGAAAATCTACAAACAGCAAATACTGGAAAGGGTGTGGAGGAAAGGGAACCCTCGTGCACTGTTGGTGGGAATGTAAATTGATACAGGCACTATGGAGAACAGTATGGAGGTTCCTTAAAAAGTAAATTACCATATTACCTAGCAATCTCACTACTGGGCTTATACCCAGAGAAAACCATATTCAAAGAGTCATGTACCACAATGTTAATTGCAGCTCTATTTACAATAGCCAGGACATGGAAGCAACCTAGGTGTCCATCAACAGATGAATGGATAAAGAAGATGTGGCACATATATACAATGGAATATTACTCGGCCATAAAAAGAAACGAAATTTGGTCATTTGTAGAGACATGGATGGACCTAGAGACTGTCATACAGACTGACGTAAGTCAGAAAGAGAAAAACAAATATCGTATGTTAACACATATATGTGGGATCTTGAAAAATGGTACAGATGAACCAGTTTGCAAGGCAGAAATAGAGACACAGTAGAGAACAAACATATGGACACCAAGGAGGGAAAGCAGGGGTGGGGGGTGAGGTGATGGTGGGATTAACTGGGAGATTGGGATTGACATACATGCACTAATATGTATAAAATAGATGACTAATAAGAACCTGCTGTATAAAAAATAAAATTCAAATAAAAAAAGAAATATGAGGAGTATGAAAATCTACTCAAGCATTGTGAATGTCTTACAATGTCATGTGACTTTCCTAAAGAATATTAATAAAGGGCAATGTAGCTATATGTACAGAGATCTGAGGAGAAACTTTTGTAGAATAAGATGCCTGAAAATTTCTCTTTCATATGTGAAATATACTTCATATGTATAATATATACTCAGATATTCAAGAACATGGAAGATATACTGCCTTCTACATAATTTGCAATTGAAGACAGAAAAAAGAGGTATAAGGTAAGATAAAAAATGTGAAATTTAAGTCCATGCAACAATTTAAACAAAGTTTTATGTTAAATAATTATTTTATATATGACTTCAAAATTAAATGTTACAATGTCAAAATTATTCAGAAAGCAGTAAGTATAATATATAAAATTTAAAAAATGACAATCTTATCCTAATATTAGTTTACATACACATAAAGAAGAGCACAACTCTAAGTTATATGAAAGTATAATTATGTTTAATTATGTATCTTAAAGAAAAATTAAAAGTTATGATTTCAGCTTCTGTTCAGATGAATGGAGAATTACAGTTAACTATTTTTTTGAGAAACCTAAGATAACTACCAACAGACGTACAATTTATACTTCTTAAAATAAGAGACTTTTAAATAAGTGCAGATAAAACATAATCTATTTAACAAAGACTTTAAAAAATAGCCAAAAAAATCCTTTAAAATATAATGTGTAAGACAGCATAACTAAAGCAAGATAAATATGTCAATAATAATGATAAATACAAATGGGCCACATTTTTTATGAAAGAAAAATGATTGTTAGATTGGTTTGATAAATAAGATAATATTGCATGGGGTTTATAAGAGATTCACCTATTCTTAGTGAATAAATGGATTAAGAGTTAAAAGATCAACATGACATCATATAAATATAAAATAGAAACGGGTCCTAAAGATTAATTCAAAGAAAATACTGAAACAAAGATTATTTCATATTGATTAAAGTGCACAGTGAAGACAAGACTGCCAAATATATGACTAAACTCAACAAGAAATATCCAGATATATGAAGAACAGTATGAAATTACCAAAGATCACGGAAGACTTTATTAGAAAGTTCTACCATTTTGCTGGTAGAAAGACTCAGTAATCTATAAAATATCAAGGCTCCCAAAATTAACCTTTATATTTAATAAATCTATCAATTGAAATTCTCAAATTTTGAAACTTAAAATTACTCCATCACTTATCAATAGGCAGAAGAATATATAGATATTTTTAGAAAAGATAACTAATGAAGCAATATTTACTTAACCAAATTTTAAAATACACTAAAACAATAATATGAAAATAGAATAAAAATAAAACACAAGACAGATAATTGAAAAGGATATAGAAATCACATGAAAATCCCATCAAAAGTTCATAATAGCTATTAAATGTATATAAAATAAAGTGGCACTTTAAGTTAGCAGGTAATAAGTGGATTATTTGACAAATGAATCTAAGATACTTGATTAAGTATTTGGAACAAAATATATATTAGAGCTATCTCATGCCATAAAAATGAATCCCAGAGTAATAATAGTTAAATAACAAAGTAGGGATAAATGGATCTAATTATAGCAAAGGAATTTATAAAGCATAAAAACAAAGAAACAAACAAAATTAAAAGAAATGGTTTCCTAAGAAATGAAAAGATTGCTAGCTATTGCTAAATCAAATATGAAAATGTATTTATATTAAAATCATAAATAAAACAGATGAATTAAAAAATAAAAAGGACTGTCTATCATATATGAGAGCCAATTGGTTAATATTTTTAATATAGAGAAAGCTCTTAAAAATTAATATGAAAATGCCTCCTACAAATGGGTAAGGTACATGAAAAAAATTGTTTACAAATAGCTAATACAAATAATAAAAATGTCCAAAATCACTGGTAATCAAATAAAACATTTTAAGTATTAGGGAGACATCATTTCTATGTATTCAATTCATAATTTTTTTAAAATAAAAACTCTCAGAGCTCTCAGGCTTGGAGAAGGAGTACTGATATAAGTTGATATAACCATTTGTAGGATTGTTTTGAAATATACATCAAGATATATGAAAATATTCATACCCACTTCTAAGGATAAATCCTAAGGAAATGATGAAACATTTTCCCAAGTAAATTTTATCATAGTCTCATAAAATGAATTTAATTGCAGCCATTAAAATTACTTACCAGCAGATGACTTAATATTAATAAAAAGGGATGCAAAGTGATCAATGTGTAATGTTAAATTTCATAGATTGCATATTTTTATTTTAATTATATAATTATTGCATGGATATTCATTAATTCAGAAATATTTATCAAGTACCTACTATGAAGTGGACTATGAGATAGACACTGAAGATAACAGCAACTAACAAAACTAAATAAGACAAAACCAAATCCCTGTCCTAATGGAGCTTTAGTTCAATTTAATATAATACATATTAGTAGATACAATATAGTAGATATATGTAGATACTACATACAATAAATATTAAGTCATTTCTGCACGGTGGGATTACGGATGGTTTCCAAAAATATTTTTTATTTTAATTCTCTCTCATAACCATATATTACTTTTATGCAAAAATCACATTTTAAAATGACTTCTGAATCAGAGTTTTTATTAAAAATGTACTTCAACAGAACTTTTTAATGTTAATATATATAGTATTAAATTTTTTTTTATAATGTTGGACATACCTTGTATTCATGATCCAAGATTGAAATCAGAAGCAGTATTTTAACTCTGGTTATCTAATTAAAATTCCAAACAGGGCCATTTCTCTAGACCACTATTTCTAGAAATATCCCCCTTATGTACCCCAGTGGAAATTTTAGGCATATCAAGTATTTCCCAGGCACTTTTGTTGCCCTAATTCCAGTTATTTATTTTAAATAATTTAATTTTGTTTGTACTGCATTCCTTTCCTCCTGCATTGAGTTTCTGTCTGACACTAGTGGAAACAAATTGCAAAACAACACAACAAAGGTTTTCCTCACAGCTGCTTCAACCAGATGGTAGATTTAAGCTTCTGGAAACATATTAGGAAAGCCTATTCCCGCATAAAGTCTATCTCAAGCTTCGACATCCCTAAGGCCCTTGCAAGACACAGAGAGGACTGCTAAGTTTGAGGTGTTTTTCTGTACAGTAATTTCTATCTTTATGCTATCCAACTGTCATGAACTTATAGGTTATCTCTGGCTCGCTCACCATCGTACATGTGCTTATATAACACCATGAACTAAAACACATATACTAGGTAATCCTGTTTGTACCCTTCCCATATCCGGACTGCTTTTATTTCAAGATGCCATTTCAGTGAACCATTATAATCTATGATAGCCCTTTTCCCCAAGAAGATGATCTTTTTGAAGAACAAAATATGAAGATAAAGCAAGAAACAGAAGAATCTAATTCCTTGATTATAGGATGACATTTTTATCACCACATTGTGGCAGCGATCATTGCAAGACATTCTTGTTTTTAAATACATATAATTTGTGTTCCTGAGTTGGCAGTTTGCCATATGGAAACCAGTGACCTGCAGAATTGCTGACTTGAGGTTGGATATCCAGATAGCAAGCCCAGAACCTAAATTCTTACCCCGTAGGCAAGAATTTGAGTAAAGTTATTGTCTAAATTGTTACCCTAAAGAGCAGCTCCAGTTATGTAATTTCACTGGACAAGGACTCTCCATGACACTCTACACCTACAGAAAGAGGCTCAAACTCTTTAGCATTTGAGAAGCTATAGAACATGGTCGAGCTGTTTTCCTGTTTTATCTTCTTTTGACCTATATATCCCAGGGTTTCTCAAAATATGCATTACGCACATTTTGAGAATGACTAACTATATCAAAATAGATCTTGTCAGTCTACTTGATGGTCAGGCGAATTCCCAGTTTCACCTCTGAACATTAGCTCACACTACTTCCTCATTCTTCTTTCTTCAATAGTCAGCTCTAATGCTTCTTATTTATTGAAGTCTTTCTTACCTGAACTGAGAAGGATTCTTTCCTACCTCTGATTCTACATGGATAATACACTGGGAAGTTCACTGCATTTGGAAACTGGAAACCCCTAGCATAATTTGGACAAGTCCTCTAACTTTCCAGAAACCTCCATTTCCTGATCCATAAAATGGACAATTCGTTCACCCACTTGGCAAGGTCTTATTAAATACTTCTGTACCTTAAGCACTCTTCTAAGAACTGAAGGTATGTAAATGACCAAACACTCGCGGCTCCCAAAGATAGTGACTGCCCTAGACCTCCACAGTACTGCGTGCTTTGAGAAAGCACAGGAGGCTGAAGCTTCCTGGTTTTGAAGTATTAAAGCAGGGTTCCTCAAAGTGGTACCTAGAACAGCAGAAGTAACATCACCTGGGATTTTGTCAGAAATGAAAATTCTCAAGCCTTACTCTAGATTACTGAGTAAGAAATTCTGGAGCTGAGACCTGCCTATCTGGGCACTAACAAACCTTCTAGATGATTCTAAGGCATGCAAAAGTTTGAGACATAGTGTCTTAGAGAAAATAACATTACAGCCTTTCTTTCTGGTATCCCAATACATGTGTTTTTAATTTGTTTGAGTGTGAACGATATTGTCCCTCAGGTCACTGGTTATACTGATATTTTTAGGCTTCTTTTCTCTCTGTGCTTCATTTTGAATATTTTCTATTGCTATATCTTTAAGTTCACTTATGTTTTCTCCTACTTTGTCTGCTCTGCTATTAATCCTATCCCATAATAGTTTTTTTTTTAATTTATTTATTTTTGGCTGTGTTGGGTCTTTGTTTCTGTGCGAGGGCTTTCTCCAGTTGCGGAGAGTGGGGGCCACTCTTCATCGTGGTGCGCGGGCCTCCACTGTCACGGGCTCTCCCGTTGCGGAGCACAGGCTCCAGACGCGCAGGCTCAGTAGTTGTGGCTCACAGGCTTAGTTGCTCCACGACATGTGGGATCTTCCCAGACCAGGGCTCGAACCCATGTCCCCTGCATTGGCAGGCAGATTCTCAACCACTGCGCCACCAGGGAAGTCCCCCATAATAGCTTTTTAATCACAGATGTTGTATTTTTCATTTGTAGAAGTTCCATTTGGTTCTTATTTATATCTTCCATTTTTCTCCTTACATAATCATGCTTTCCTCTACATTTTTTATTATGTGAAGCATAATTATAATAGTTGTGTTAAAGTCTCTACCTACTGCTACCTTATCTGGGTCTGTTTTTAACCAAGGAGATTTTTTTTCCTGGTTATGGGTCATGTATTTCTGCTTCTTTGCATATCTAATATTTTTATTGTTAATTTGTGTTACTGAGTGCTAGATATTATTGTATTCTTTTAAAGAATGGTGGACTATATTCTGCCATATGATGTATCCACATTAAGTTGTAGGAACATCAATTATTCCAGCCCTGCCTCAACCCTGAGTATTATTTGGTCTATTGATTTATGGTAGTTCTTTCTCCAGTTTCATGAAGTTCTTCCTCTTGTATGCACAGGTCATTATTAAACCAAAGATTCAAAGAGCCACTGGCTCTCTAGAGCTCTCTCTTTGTACACATCTCTTCTCTCTGATCTTCATCTCCACTCATTCAAACTACTTCAGCCTCCTTGAACTTTGATCTCTCTTTTTCCAACTTACTGAGACTACTGGGTTTTGATTGGATTTTGCTCCCTCCTCTGCAGCCTAGAAATTGCCTCTAGCAAGTAAGTTAAAGCAATTGTTGGACTCACCTCATTCTTTTTTTTCTTAGTGACTACAGCCCTGGACTGCCCGCTCTTAAGTGTCTGAAAAGAGTTGTTTCAGATATTTTCCTAATTTCTAGTTTTTAAGGGAGGAGGGTTGATTCCCACATCCTTTACACCAAATGGCCAGAAGTAGAAATCCTTTCTCTCTGTGTTTATTTTCTTCTCTATTCAACTTAGATATAACAGATTGTGGTCCATCATTATAATCACTTCTTGTAGAATCTCCTACAGTCATCTTGTATGGCCTCAGTTTCAATCCCAGCTCAACCTAGTCCCCATCTTTTTAATTTTGTCACCTAATTAGCTGAATGTTGCTGGAGAATGTTTTAAAACTTAGGAACTGATTCTCCTTTAAATTTATAACCACAAACCTCAAGTAGCCACCTAACTCTTGCAAAAAATTTTACTACTTTCTGCAATTTTTTCCTCCTTATTCAAATGAGGAGCATTTCATACATTCCCCTTTATCTTTAAAAACACCTGTGCTCTCCAAAGTCCCTCCTTCCACCCATTTTATCTGATATCCTCTCGTCTTACACCTTAAGAAATTAGAAACAGATAGAAAGCTTCCTTTTTTATTATCAAATCTAAAATCCAACTTGCATTTTCACTCATTTTCATTCTTCTATTGAAAGATGATGCATTCTTCATCTTTTCAAGGCGGACCTTTGCACCAGATCTCATTCCCATTATTGGAATATATCTCTCCATTCTTTAAAATATCATTGATGTCAGCTGGGAGTGGCCAAGATGGCAGAGTAGGAAGACCCTGAGTTCACCTACTCCCACGGGCACAGCGAAATTACATTTTATAGAGCAACAATTGATGAGAAACACCTGAAGAATAGCAAAAAAGATCTTCTACAACTAAAGATACAAAGGAGGAACCATGAGATCGGTAGGAGGGGCAGAGACACCGTATAGTTAAAACCTATACCCCCAGGTGGCTGGCCCACAAGTGGGAGGATAATTACAATTACAGAGGTTCTCCCCAAGAATCTAAGGATCCAAGCCCCACATTGGGCTCCCCATTCTGGGGGTCCTGCACCAGGAAGACGAACCTCCAAAACATTTGGCTCTGAAGGCCAGTGGGACTTACTATGTAATATCTTTGTGTGGTGACTAGACTTATAACTAGACTTATGATGACGATCATTTTGAAATGTGTAGAAATATTAAATCACTGTGTTGTGTAACAAGAACTAACATGGTGTTGTAGGTCAATTATACTTCAAAAGCAAACAAACTCATAGAAAATGAGATCAGATTTGTGGTTACCAGAGGTGGGGTTGGTGGCGGGGGGAATGGACAAAGGTAGTCAAAATGTACAAACTTCCAGTTATAATATAAATAAGTGATGGGGATGTAATGGACAACATGATATGTATAATTAACCCTGCTGTATGTTATATGAAAGTTAAGAGAGTAAATCCTAAGAGTTCTCATCACAAGGAAAAATATTTTTTTTCTATTTCTTTAATTTTTTATCTATATGAGATGATGGATATTCACTAAACTTTTTGTGGTCATCACTTCACGATGTATGTAAATCAACTCATTATACTGTATACTTTAAACTTATACCGTGTTGTATTTCAATTATATCTCAACAAAACTGGAAGAAAAAATATCATTTGTCTGTCCATCTTACCGCTTCATACATTTAAAAGAAAAATCCACCACTACCTCCCATCTTTTTAAAAAAATCGCCCAGCAGCTATTTCTCCATTTTCGTTTGCTTTTTTTTTTCAGTGAAATGTCTTGAAAGTACGGTCTACACCAGTTGGTTCCACCTTATCCCCTAGTTTTCCTTATTTAGCTCATGCAAGTTTGACTTCTGTCCCCAAAATTCCACCAACTGTGTTTTCCAAGTCCTCATCTACTTTTTTACTTAAAACCCAGAGTTCTTAATTCTTTCCTTTTCCTCATTCTCCATATCCCATTTTTCAAAAAGTGTTATTGATTTTACATACAAAAACCAACTCAAATCTGTGCAATTTCATTCCATCACCAATACTACCATCCTAAGTTATTACGGCATGTCTTTATTACTGCAATAAAAAGATTCTGAACTGATATCTTTTTTTCTACTCTTTTCCTCCAAAATCCTCTTCTGACACAACTCATAGTAATTTATATTACACGAAATTTGTATTATTTAATTCCTTATATAAAATCCTCTTACTATGGCCTACAAAATTCTATGAAAACTGGCCTAATGTCTTCTTCTCTGTCCCATCTTTCATCATGAATTCACTCTCCCCTCCTCTTCAATTCATCTATATTAGTCCCCATCCCATCATTATCTTCTATCGGTTTTCTATATATTTCCTTCACAGCATCTATTTCAATATGAATCTTCATTTTCTGCTCTTCATCTCTTTCCTTCCACCCTGTCTGCCCAAAATGTATTTTTCTTCAGAGTAGGGACTTTGTTTTAGCAGAGTGCCTAGCACATAACATGTACACAGGAATGTTTGCTGAATGACTGAATGATAGACCTTGCAGCATAATGATACAACTACAAATACTTTATAAGATTTTTGTGGAAGAGCTTTGTAGGTAGGAAGGGGGAAAGGAGGAGATCAGAACTCTTAAGCATCCACTTTCTGTTAGGAAAAATATTAGACACTGTCCATACATTATCTTATTTATTATCTTATTTAATTTTATCCTTACAGCTACCCTCTGAGTTTTATACTATTATCCCATTTTCAGATGAAACCAAGGCTCACATGAGCTTGTTTTCTTGTCCAATATCATATAGTAAGCGGCCAGGCCTGGAACGAACTACAAAGCCTGTGCTCTTTAACTACATTAATCTTCAGTTATACTTTGCAAATTAGCTATTCTTTCCTCTATATTATGTAAACACTTATATTTAATATTCACAATATTTTTGCATATTATCCTTTCCCCCAAATTAGAAACTCCATCTAAGTAGTAGTTGACACTTATCTTTTAAATTCTGCAATTCCTAGCACATTGGCTGGCATACAGAAAATATTCCAGAACATTTTATGATCTTAAGTGAATTGAAGGCTGAATTTTCCTGTTAACCTTTAGTACAAAGTGCTTACCCTATTTTTTAGTCTGGTATTTGCCTGAGGGTAATGTTCTTGTTAAGAAACTGACCAAGTACAAAGGGTTGATGTATTTTACTGTTGTATTTATTGCATTTCTCAGCACTGGAGATTATCTAAGTGAAGTCATTTGAAAAATTCACTTCAAAAGGAGCTCCACACTTGGATATGCTTCACAGAAGAAAATGTAAAATAAGAATTTGGTCTCTAAGGACATGAAGAAAGCCAAGAAGTTACTGGCTGGATAATAGGCAGTATCTGGTGAAAAACAAAGTACCTATTCGCAGGCTTTTAAAAAAAAGAATAGTGGATTTTCTTTTTCAACTTAGGGATCTGTTGTTGATGTATCCAAAGCACAGGGAGTAAGACTAACTCCTACTACCATACACCGAAGTTTTAATTGTACCCTGTGATTTAGACACTATTTCTTCAAATAAATACTTTAACCCAACAACAGTCCTATGAGTCATCGCTATAATTCATTAGGAAATCTGAAATTCAGAGGGTTAACTTTCCTATAATACATTTCAATTCTCCAGATGCCGAGCTAGATTTTAAGTTTAAACTCTTGCAAGAAGCCTTTTCAATAACTTTAAAATTATACAACTAGAAATGAAAATCTCAAAAGTGAACTTCTACTCTCTAAATTCTTCCTTGCTCATCCATCATGCATACTTTCCTTATATTAATCTCACAGTATGATTATGTCACCAGGGTTCTAAACCTTCTGTTGTATTACTTCATTGCGTAGATGTATCAAGAATATTAAATGTATAAAAATACAAGAAAATGAAGGAAGTCTGAATGATTTATACCTTTAAAAAATTGGAACTAAATGAATTATCTTGCAGAAATATGAATTCATTCTTCATTCAAACATTTTTGATAGATCTGGTTGAACATCTTACCTCAAAATACAATAGCAGTTACGTACCATCATTCTCAATATTATAACAATAGGGGTCATATCAAGTATAAACACTTTAGCTTTATGTAATTTACAATTTTTACTCTGTCACTAAACTCTTTAGTTCAGGTGATGGAAGTAGATTTTGATTTGCTTTCTGGTACAAGCTCCTTCATCTGGTTAATAACTCCATAGTGTTTCCCGGTGTCATTTCTGTTCCATAGAACAGATATGCTCCATATGTTCCATATGTTCTGTTCCATAGAACATATTCCTACACATAACTTGAACTCTGAACCACATTTGTTGATAATGCAAACTTTCATAATAGTATACATTTCAAAGATTGTTGTTTATCTTCAATAGAGCTGAAAAAATTCTCCCTTCATAATGTCATCATGTTCAAATTGCTCATATACAAAAAAAAGTCATATTAGACGATATATGTGCATTCATCAAGTTGCAATAAAAACAACTTTGCTAGCATTATTTGTTCTATGACTTGGTCTTCCACCTCATAAGCTAATTCCTGAATATTCATAGACATTGTAACATGGGAAAGTGATAGCTCAGCTATTTTCTATGCTGCAGATTTGCTGAATAATTCCAAGCAAATCTATTTAATGCAGGCTTTTGCTAATGTCTTGACAGTTATCTGTGATTTTTTACTTTTATGTAAACTAAAGTCCTTCTTTACAAGATGCCTCATATACACTATGAAACAGTGACATCTGTTTCTTTTGGCTTTTCAAATCAATAGTTTTCCTTTGAAATCGTTTTTCTTTTGATTTTAAATTTATTTCTTTATGTCTTTTTAAAATGTAAATACTGCTTACCTTACAATAGTTCCATTGTTTCAATAGCTAGTGTATCTCTGCAAATAACACACCAGGGTTTCATACTTTGGCATCAATTATGGCTACAAAATTGAATTCAACATGTGAAGATTTGAATTTTACTTCCAAGTAAAATTAATACAAACTCTTTCAGTCTTCATGTATTTGAAATCACTTTCATAACCATCATTTGGTTTATCACTATTAATGCAATAAAAAATGTTTTTTTAACAAGAACTTTCCAATGAGGCTTGTTTGCCATCTGCAAATTAGGGTTAAAAATATTATAATATAAATTATACTTTCCTAATATAGTAAATAATGCTAAACTATACATTTAAAAAGTTTTGGCTAAAAATTAAAGTGATTGCTAAAATAGCAAGTTACAAGAATAAATAAATTTTTTTTTCTAAATAATTTTACACTTAAAGGTTACAATTGTAAAACTGACCTTAATGCATTAGTGTTGTAATGCGGTGTCACAGTGCATGACCAATATGTCTTATTCCACATGGGATGCACTGCATGAGTTCAACAATATGCAACCTGGTCCATGTCTTGTGCCATGAAACATGCCCACCAATCAGGTGCTTGAATGCCAACACAATGGCACATTTCTGTGAAATTTTCTAAACACTCTAAATTTCTCTATTTATCACAGACTGATAACATATAGTTCTCAAATTCAGTTCTAGGGAAACTAGTTAGGGCCTGTCTTTGGGCTGTGAGTTTTGGGGCAAACAACTGAGGATACAGAAACTGATAGGACTATTCTTTTTCAGGTTTCTCTAAGTTTCCTAAAATCATGCTTCACAAATTTGCCTTCATGGGTAAAGCAGAGCTGGTGTTATTTTCTCAATGCAGTTTTATTTTCCTAATAGTCCCAGACATGTCCCCTACATAATTAATCTCTTATTTTGGCACTGATTTAAATTTTTATCCTTTTTTGCCTCACTCAGTGCGTGGTTTCAGAAGCTGTATCAGGTGCTGCTAGCCAGGTGTCCTGTTAAACCAAAAGTGTTTGACATATTCTTTTTATTGTCCTCAGAGGTTAAAAAAAAACACAAAAAAACCCCCTGAAACTCTGAGAAAAGATTTGAACTTTGGAAGGAGCCAAAATCATCCTAAGTCAAAGTGTGGCTATCCAGTGATGGGATTGATTTATCGTGATGTTCGTAAACTCTAAAGGCAATTTCTTTGTTTCTTTCTTTTTTTTTTTAGAGTTCCGTATGCTATACAGTAAGTCCTTGTTGGTTATCTATTTTAAATACAGCAGTGTGTACACATCAATCCCAAACTCCCAATCTAAAGGCAATGTCAACAGGGAAGTTCGAAACCTGGTTTGAGTAAAGGACAATTTCACTGCAAGGAGCGATCTTCCTAAGATAGAGATTGATTGTCCTAAAATCTATCAAGAATTTTCTGCATGAACTTCGTGGTTTATCATTGGCAACCTTCAGAATTTCGGTACTGTCTAGTATTGCTTCTTTTGCCCACACAATATCATTTACTTCAGACATGCCGAAGTTTTTCTAATTCTCCAGTTATACAGTTTAAAATGTTTGTCTGTCACAGCACTACATTTTATTTGCTTGTCGATCTTGTCTTGTTAGTATCCGGCACCATTGCTGCACTTTGTAGGCAATGAGATGTTTGTTGAATGACTGAATTAGTATAAAACCTCCTGAGTTAATTATCTTAAAAAGATGTATTTGATTTTATAAATCCTAGTATTTCTAAAAGGAGTTATTGTTATGTTACCACCAATAGCAATATAGTGTTTGGGGACAATTATTATGTTTAAGGTTAATTCTGGCAAGGTCATCTCTCGATGTTTTTTATTTTCTCCAGCGTACCTTCCTATATTTAGGAAAACGATGCCTTACTTAGGGGTTTCTGGGTCAAACAGCCAGGCCACCATGGAAATGGATAACTCAGAAGATGAACATGCTTTTCCACTCAAGAGTTCTTTTGTAAAAATGAAAACAAATATTTTATTAATATTTAAGCTTAGTAATAATGATTTTTGCACCCACTCCCATACACAAATACAAAGTACAAGTCATCGCTGCTCTTGCTAATATTTCATTGCTATTTCAAGTTTCACCATGGTAGTTAACTCCAGCCAAACTTAGAAAGTTAATCTTAATCTATCTGAATTTCTTCCTTACACCTTTCTGTAGCACGTAGTTGGTCCTTGATTCCTGGGTTTATGGAGCAGTGTAACGTGATGGAAAGAGTCGTGTGTCATACTTAGGACACCTGGGTTTCTAGGTCCTGTGCTTTCCCTAACTCACTTATTAACTTGATTATATCTGATTAATCTCCCTATACCCTTAGTTTCTTCAAATGAAATGTACTCTGTTTCTCACGCAAGCTCTGTTCTGTGAATCAAGCAAAAGGACCTCTGAGGCCCTCCCCATCTCCAGCATTCTAAAATTCTGCTTTTGTTTTCATCTTTAGTGGGAAACTTCTCCCTCTGGAGAATTCCTGAGAAGACGCTGTTTTCTGCTAATGTATTCCTAAATTTCCTTTTTCCTATCCATGTGCAAAAACAAAGCAATTTAGCATCGAGTATCTTCATATGTTTCTTTCTTAATAATGTGTTTTTGTTCTTCATCTGATGACCTTTCCATCTTTGTTTTTAGCATAAAATTCTCTTTAAGCATCTGTTCTCCTATTAGGCATTTGGTTTACACCAATGACTATCAATTGTAATCACACCTTAAAAATGTATGGGGTAGGGCTTCCCTGGTGGCGCAGTGGCTGAGAGTCCGCCTGCCGATGCAGGGGACACGGGTTCGTGCCCCGGTCCGGGAAGATCCCACATGCCGTGGAGCGGCTGGGCCCGTGAGCCATGGCCACTGAGCCTGCACGTCCGGAGCCTGTGCTCCACAACGGGAGAGGCCACAACAGTGAGAGGTCCGCGTACCGCAAAAAAAAAAAAAAAAAATGTATGGGGAATTTTCTAAAATATTGGTGACTAGGCCTTATTCAAAGCCCATTATTTAAAATTAGAGGTCAGACCTGGACATGAGAATAGTTAAAGCTTTACAGGTGATTCTAATTTTAGCCAAGGTTGAAAACTTCTCACTAACATGCCTTGGTCTACTTAGAAACCCATAGGATTACTTATCAAGTGCTTTCTAGATATATTTTATTTTTCTAATGGCTTTAGCTAAAAGTGCAGAGTTTAAGCCATAGGTTTAAAAAACATGTTTAAAGAGAAAACAGAGATTTGAACTGTTTCAGCCATGGAATAGTCCCATGAAAAATCACCATGATAAATATGTGCATATTAAAGAAAGGGCTTATCAAAACTTATCTTGGGATGAGTAGAAGTAATATGTTTACTGGGTATCGGATAGAATAACTCAAGGATTGGAAAGAACCAATCAAAGGTAAAAATGGGTTGCCAAACGCCTAATTACAGAAAAAAATCTTGTTTATATCAGTGCCCCATGCTCTTTTTAATTTTCGAAGCAGCTGTTTCTTAAAATGCTTAGGAAGCTCTTGGTGATGGTGATTGCTAACACCACGTCTCTTTCTCTGCCATATCTTAATATAAGTACGTGTCATATTCTCAAATGAAAAACAAGACTTTGTACAATGGATCATTGGACTTTGTACAATGGATCAAAGTACAATGGATCAATCTGGAACATAATCTAGATCAAGGTAACACAGTGGAAAACATGACTTTCCTTAACAGCATCAGTGATTAAGAATCTGGTGGACAGAAAGTGAGACACCCAGATCCTAAACTAAGTATGTCTCTTTAGGATTAGAAGCTTAGTTGACAAGTTTCTTACTTTTAATTAACCTGAAAAGAAACTCAAGGATATAACTTTCCAATGCTTTGCCATCTTGTGAATTGCCTTTAAAAAAAAAATGCCTTTTTTTCCTTTTAAAATAACTTTAAAAACCTTACTTAAATATACATTTTTCTTTCAACTAAAGATCTAAAGGGTCACTAATGATTTAGTCAGATGGCATTTTCATGTTGGAAAACCTAGATATTCTTTTGGTAAGTTTGGTGTGAGTGTCGTTTGTACTTTGAGAGAACACCGTTGTGGAAAATAACGGCAGTTCTAAGTGAGCGTGACTATAAATTCAGATCAATATGTGACAGTGATAGAAAATGTAGAGCATACCTACTCCAGCTAACTATGCCCCTGACAAATGCAGTGTGAGCACTGTGTCACTGGTGCCTCTCCTTTCTTTATTTGCATTATCCATCAGGACAGCCCATGAGGGAATGCCTGGGAACCGCGGAGCTCTCTGTAATAAGCCACAGCGCTAATGAGGCATAACAAATTTAGCAAGTATCATGTATAATCTTGATCTTTCATTGACACTATTACCCACACAGATTACGTGTTGCCATTTGTTATCTGCCTAATGCAGATGAAATGGGAGGGTGTAGCTGAGTTACTCCTTCTGTGGTTAAACAATTTTTAACGAATTACCATCCTCCAAGACAAAAACTCAATAGTCCTGGCCTCTGTTTTTGCTGCTGCTGCCTCTCAGCAGGGTTGGCTGGCTGTTTTTGCAGAAGGTCAGCCAGATTTTGTCTTTCTCACAGTTTCGGTTTCCTCCTGGGAGAGCCGGTCTAATATATTTCTGTAACACACCAACTGAACCCAAGATAAACAAGTGCCCAGAGAAACATGGCCCTAGGATATGCCTCTCTTTAGTTCAACAATATAGAAATCAGATGTCTGCAATGATCCTTGTCTGTAGGAATTGTTGAGCCCCAGCCAAGAGAAGGAGTTTGAGGTGAGGCCATGTGTCAATGATGAGACTTTTGAGTTGAAACTAATAATAATAATTTATAACGAATCTCTCCATATTGCTATTTCACAGAACTTTTTAAAAAAGTTGATTCATTGTTCCTCAAATGACCTCCTGGGACAAACCAAAAGTTAGTTCCATTTTACAGATGAATGCATTTTCTAAGCCAAGAAGTCATTATAGGAGTAGAAGGGAAATTTGTATACCCTGATGTCTAGTTCTGAAATTTTCTGTAAAAGGGGAAATAATCATAAGTACCTGTACATATGAAATACACTTGAAAACACTTTAAGGGGCATGAAAAGGCACAAGGTCCCTTATTTCTCTTTAAAAAAAAATTCTTATTAAAGTCTCTGGAATGAATTTTACATTTCCCTCTACTAAATTCTTCTGTGCAAAAAGAAATCTGCACTGACTAAAGTGTTTCTTGTAAATTCAGACCCAGGAATGACAAAATTGTAACCCATATCTTCATTCCCTCCAAATTCTAAATTTTTTAAATCAAGAAAGGAGAATAGATATTTTGGTTCATCACAAATGAGTCTTACTTGATAATATTAAATTAAAGAAAGTGAAAGGGGTTAGGCTAGGAAAGATACCAATTGGAAGAAATGGAGAGTAGTGGTCACATTAGTTATAATTAAACACTTAGGAAGTTTTCCTTGATGGGCAGTGGCCATTACCTAGAAACCTTTCTATCTTCCACCTATCAAGTACTGAATGGGTCCAGTGAAATTTCTCATTCTGGAGTCCTAGGTGTTTAGGGTGGGGTAGGAGGAAGAGAAGACAGGGCAGAATTTTACAGACATATTGACACCTATTTCCCAGTTTTACCTGGTTCTAGGTTCATAGGCTAAAATTTTCACTTTCATTGTGTTTCTGGGCATGCATATTTTCTGTATATTTCTTTCCTTCTTAATACACTCGATGTTACGTTATCACTTATGTCTTACTTATAGCTTCTATGTTTATTTACTTTTAATATTATAAAAATTTGTGTGCAGTGGCACTTGCAAGTCTGGTGTTATTCTGGTTTAATGATAGAGAGAAATAGCAAAATATGTTGAAAACTACCATTTATTAATGGTCTTTAGTCTATTTTTGAGATTAAGTTAATAAATTAATAGTATTGTTAATTGACTATGATTCTGTAATGCAAATTTTTAATGATTTTAATGATTTTTAAGATAAGGTGCTTTGTCAAGGATAGCCTCATATAGTATCTAAAGTCAACTGGAGAGCGATGTTGACAGCTGACCTCAAGTTTCAGGGTTAGATAGTTAGGATGCTTTGCGTTTAAGGTCAAAATTGTTCTTAAATAGTATCAAGTCTAGTTTTATTGCAAAAGCATAAATAAAGGAAGAAAACTTAAAAACTATCCTTAGTGTTTTGAAATGAGTTGGCTGGCTGGAATTCCTTTTTTTATTAAGTTAAACTTAACATACAATATTAGTTTCAGGTGTACAACATAATGATTTGATATTTTTATACATTATGAAATAATCACCACAATAATTCCAGTTACAGTCTGTCAACGTACAAAGTTATTATAATATTATTGACTTATACTCCTTATGTGTAGATTACATCTCCATGACATCTATTTTATAGATGGGTATTTGTACCTTTTAATCCCTATTACCATTTTGCCCATTCCCCCACCCTCCCTCCCCTCTGGCAGCCACCAGTTTGTTCTCTGTGTCTGTGAGTGTGTTTCTGTTTTGCTTTGTCTGTTGGATTACACATATGGGTGAAATGACATGGTATTTGTCTTTCAATATACAGAATAAGGGGTTGATATCCAAAATACGTAAAGAACTCAGACAACTCAATATTTAAAAAAAAAAACTCAATTAAAAAATGGGCAGAGGACCTGAGAAGACATTTTTCCAGAGAACATACAGATGGACAACAGGCATGTGAAAATGTGCTCAACATCACTAATCATCAGGGTACTGCAAATCAAGACCACAGTTAGATACTACCTTGCACCTGTGAGAATTACTGTCATCAAAAAGACAAGAAACAACAACTGTGGGTGAAGATGTGGAGAAAAGAGGACCCTCCTGCACTATTGGTGGGAATGTAAATTGGTGCAGCCACTATGGAAACAGTATGGAGTTTCCTCAGGAAACTACAAATAGAACTATCATATGATCCAGCAATTCCACTTCTGGGTATTTATCTGAAGAAAAGTAAAATGCTAATTTGAAAAGATAAATGTAGCCCTATATGGGACTTCCCTGGCGGTCCAGTGGTTAAGACTTTGCCTTCCAATGCAGGGGGTGCAGGTTCGATCCCTGGTCAGGGAGATAAGATCCCACATGCCTCATGGCCCAAAACATAAAACAGAAGCAATATTGTAACAAATTCAATAAAGACTTTAAAAAAAAATGTAGCCCTATGCAGCACTATTTACAACAGTCAAAATATGGAAGCATCCTAAGTGTTCATTTATAATGATAAAGATGAATGGATAAAGAAGATGTGGTGTGTGTGTACACACACACACACACACACACACACACACACACACTGGAATATTACTAAGCCATAAAGAAGAATGAAAGAAATCTACCATTTGAAATAACATACATGGACCTTGAGGGTATTATGCTGTTATGGTAAGTGGAATAAGTCAGATAGTGAAAGACAAATACTGTCTGAATGCAATTACTTTTGCAGAAAAAAAGATTCGAGTGGCTCGTAACTGCAGCTGTCTCCTAAGAAGCAGCACCCACAAGTGCAAAACTCGTTATCCTTCAATCAATAAATTGGCAAGTAATTGTTGAGGCCTACTATGTGCAAAGGTCTGGAATAGGGTCTAATGAATTCAGAGAGTAAGATGAATTGCACTAGCATCTAATGATAGAGGCTGACATGGGTAGTTATTTTAAAAATAACTTTGAGAAAATAATGTGAGTCTTTGCTAAAAGAATTCATACTCTGTTTTTCTTTTTCCTAGACTATACTATTTTTTGTGACTATGGTAGTTTGTTAAGAAGTACTTCTGCACACATTACGTGTATACTTCTAGGGAGAAAGTAGACTAACTTAAAAGAGTAAACAAACATAAGCAGAAATTTGGAAACCCTCAAACATTTAAGTTAAGGCTGACCTTTGTTTAAGGTTTATTATCTACTTGATTTTATATGTCTATTAAGTGCTGTTCCATTGAATATTTTATCACTGAGACATGTTGGATAGAATAATTTGCCTACTAGCTATGAATAGACATATTGGAAGATCTAATTGTTTGCTTTGGTATTAACAAAACATTATTGCATTTTGACTGAGAAATATGCCTACTTCACCAATTTGACTATGAGATAAGCTTTCAGTTTCAAGATTTTTATATTTAAGTATACTTACTCAGGATTTTCAAAACTAAATTACCCGAAACGCAGCTAAAGTTGTTTCAATAAGCACAAATTCTTTTAGAATTTCATACTTCAAATGTTTATCAGAACTCTATTAGGTCTTAATTAGAATTAATAGCTTTCCACATTTTTATGAATGAATGTTACTTTTTTTATGGAACAAAGAGCCATATGAATTAAAATGTAGCAGCCTGCTATAATTGTAGATACTAATTCTTTTGAAATGGAAGTACTATTTTTTAAAAACTAGATTGCTTTCTGAAAAAAATCTCTTAAAGATGTATAGCTAATATATTCTTATTTGAAATAGACATTAACAGAAGTAATAATAAAGATATTGTTTAGAAATAGATAATTCTTAGGTTTTAGATGCATGTTCAATGGAAATCCTTTTTTTGAACTAAGTAGAATATTCTGAAGAATTTTCTGAAAAACTACTAGAGAATTTATTTTAAAATAGATTTAAATTTTGCTGAAATCCAGAATTTAAAAAGCAAAACAAAACAAGAGTTTGAACACACTGGAACCACTGTCAGTTTATATCCTAAAAATGCATGATGATTTATTTCAGCTCAATTTCACAAGCAACTATTGAGTATGTACTACTGTATGTTAGTTCAAAAGAGGGGTCCTTTTAGAAACTTCAACCATGTTTTATATTCCTTTGTATTAATTAGGGAAAATCCTGTTTATTCAAATCTGGGAACTCAAGAACAACAGTGATATTGTGGTCTCAATACACTCAATAGATTTATAATTCTCAATTTACTTATTTTGCACAGTATTTAGTGCAACAGAGTTCTAGTATACTTACACAATTTTGTCACTCTTTCGTGCTTTAGTGGGAAAGCATTTGACTTGGCATCAGAAATACTAGAATCTTGAGGAGATTTCTCTAAGTAGTTCTGTGAGAGTAGGATGGCACTAAAGCTGGTCTAAGACTCTGATTCTGTCTGGGAGGACAGGGTGATAATGAAGGCTGAAGTCATGCTAGAGTGTTCTACACTGTATCATTCTCTATAGGCATGTTGTATGCTGTATCAGTCCAAGGTTAATGAGGTACCCTTGGCTAGGCTGAGGGGATCTCTAGGACATTTCCAGATGACCCTAAGTGTAGGGATGCTGGAGTTCTATGAATATAAATCTGGTCTTGGGGAGGGCAAATGCAGGTTCCAGAGTTCTGACATGGCTTCCGTTTATACAGAATTATTATGTACAGTGTGGGCTATGGTGAGGCCTTTTTGGGGAAAAATTCTAATGTTAATCCTCCATCTGCCATTGAAGACTAGTTTTGATCTCTCTGTGCATCATAACCACACTGACTTCTTTCTGTATCCTTTATAGAAAGAAATCTTGTTGGATTCGTCCCAGTACGTATGTATATCTGACTTCATTCATCTGAAGTTATTGCTTTTGAAGTTTGCAAGACAGTGGTTGTACAAATATTCTTGATCATGTCTTCTACTTCCCATAGGCCTTAGATTTGGCCTCTTCACCTTTATAAAATAAGATGATTGGAACTGATAACATCTAGATTGCCTTTCAACACAAATCAATTGTTCTTTAAGGGAAAAATCCACATTTGTGGAAGAATAAGTAGTTTTTGTATATTCTAACTCAGATTTCAATCTGTATCTCTCTTGAGATAAAAGTTTTAGGCTATCATTGATTTCTAGAAAATCAACGTTTCATATAGTCCCTGAGTGTTATGCTGTGATTTGGGGAACACAGATGTCAAACTTTACTACCTGGACTCAACCCAGGCACTGACCTCTACTTCCTCTCCTAATTCATGTTACTGGAGAGATATTCATCCTGAAAAGAGTGGTATCAGCCTCAAGGTGGCCTTTCAAACTAGAACTACCCATCTTATAAAAGAGCACTGGTGTTAGCATAGTAGGACTCTCTGAGCTGGTGTGCAAAAGACTTGACATCCCTCTTTTAACCTCTATGTTTTTTCTCTACTTATAAGCCAGAGGAACTGTCCTGAGGAAGGGCAGGAACTGTGTCATGGTGAAAAAAGTTGGATCAGGAGGACACACAGAATCAGTCTGGGTCCGGGAGAAAAAGTAGAAATCATGCTGGTTATTGAAACTGAAGAAATTTAGTACAGGAAATTGGTAACACAAATGTTATGAAGTTGAAAGAGCAAAAAAATGGAAAATGAAGTAGCCCAGAAATTATTAGCCACTTCTTGACAGGGAGCACAAAGGAAGAGAGGGTGGTACTAGAACCTGGAGTGTGGACGAGGGGCCAGTGCCTCTGGTTCTGGGACCTGGCAGGAGAGGCTGCTCTGAGCAGTTCTGGGAAGTGGAGGAGAAGCCTCCAAAGCCCAAATGGTGGAAGGGATTCAGATACTTCTAGGGACCACAGAAGAAAGGAGAAATTAGAGGTAGTAACTAGAAGAACAATAATTCCTTTCCTCCTCACAACTTCTGACTTCCCACCAGTAACAAAACCTAGCAGAGAGTGAACTAATGAAGGATCCTGGAAATGCATTTTTCAGCTGTGGCATCACCAAACAAAACATAGAAGAATGAGCAGAAGACCATGAGCAAATAGATAAACAATGGCCACACCTCACAACTGCTGGTTATGTATATATCTTTTTCTTTCTTTCTTTCTTTCTTTTTCTTTCTTTCTTTCTTTCTTTCTTTCTTTCTTTCTTTCTTTCTTTCTTTCTTTCTTTCTTTCTTTCTTTCAGTATAGTTGATTTACAATGTTTCAGGTGTGTAGAAAAATGATTCCGTTTAATATATATATTCTTTTTCAGATTCTTTTCCACTATAGGTTATTACAAGATATTGACTATAGTTCCCTGTGGTACACAGTAGGTCCTTGTTGGTTATCTATTTTATATAGAGTCGTATATGTTAATCCCCAATTCCCAATTTATCCCCCTCCCCTTTCCCCTTTGATAACCATAAGTTTGTTTCCTATGTCTGTGAGTCTATTTCTTTTTTTTAGATTCCACATCTAAGTGTTATCATATGATATTTCTCTTTCTCTGTCTGGCTTACTTCACTTTGTATGGTAATCTCCAGGTCCATCCATGTTGCTGCAAATAGCATTATTTCATTCTTTTTTATGGCCGAGTAATATTCCATTGTATATAGATACCACACCTTCTTTATCCATTCATCTGTCGATGGACATTTAAGTTGCTTCCATGTCTTGGCTACTGTGAATAGTGCTGCTATGAACATTGGGGTGCTGCTGGTTATAATTTATTCTCTCTTTTTCCTTCACCTAGTAGCTTGAAGTGTCCTTGAGATAAGAAAAAAATGAAGAAAAGAGTTAATAAATGTGATTGTGAGAGTCTTTGTTGTGTCTCTGTACATTCTATGTCTGAATGAAAAGAATGAAGGATTACAGCAAAAGGCCCAGATCCTTTCCTTAAACTTATTGGCATCTGACTCTGGACTACTATGTGCGTTGGGCTTTGCAAAATGATTCCATATATTTCTGAATTCATGAATTCAATTGCTCGTGAATTGTCCACAATGTAGCCTCTGGTCTGAGAGCTAGAAGATTGAACCCATCCAACATTTATTAATCAAACTTATAAACAGGATATCCAATTTTCTCTCTCATTTGATAACATAGATTATATTTAATAAAAGTACCATGTTGGCTGAGCAATGACGTCAGACAACTGTAAATACATTGTAAAAATCTGTCTCCATTGCAGTCATCCTTTACGGTTAGTTTTGTGCCTTCTGAAAGTAGTCTCAGCTTTTCAGGATGTTCTCATGAAGTCCTGAATCAAAACTCACACAGTTCCCCATATAAAAATATAGAGTGATCCATAATACCTCAGAATGAGCAAGTAAGAAATGGTCTTAAAAGTATGTTGATGGGGCTTCCCTGGTGGCGCAGTGGTTGAGAGTCCGCCTGACGATGCAGGGGACATGGGTTCGTGCCCCGGTCCGGGAAGATCCCACATGCCGCGGAGCGGCTGGGCCCGTGAGCCATGGCCGCTGAGCCTGCGCGTCCGGAGCCTGTGCTCCGCAACGGGAGAGGCCACAACAGTGAGAGGCCCACACACTGCAAAAAAAAAAAAAAAGTATGTTGATGAAATATATTTACTCCAAAATTTGGAGTATAAATAATTTGTGACCATCTAGAGGGGTGCGATAGGGATGGTGGGAGGGAACCCCAAAAGGGAGGAGATATGAGGATATATGTATATGTATAGCTGATTCACTTGTTATAAAGCAGAAATTAACACACCATTGTAAAGCAATTCTACTCCAATAAAGATGTTAAAAAAAAAAAAGAATATAAACTCTGTAAAGCCAAGGATTTTTTCCCAGAACTTTATCTATAAGAGCTAGAATAGTAGGCATGCAATAAATATGTATTGAGTGAAAAAAAAAAGAACACAGTCATAAGACACTTAGGTAATTTGCTTTACTTTTCTGTGCCTCTTTCCTCATCTACGAAATGGGAATAACAATGGTACCTAATTAAGTTATCGTGCACATTAGAGTTTATGCATGTAAAGTATGTACAATAAATGTCTGCAGACATATTTCCAGTGCAGATATCAATATAATGAAATGTGTATTTCCAATTGATCGTAACTGCTTGTTCCAAGTTGGGTTCATAATGTCCTTCAAGGATGACTTAGAAGAGCAATGTTACATAAATCTCTAGAACCGTCGAATCCTTACCAAGTGGCCCTGTCTATCTGACCTGGTCTGAGGGCTTTATGCCTTCAATACTCTGCTTCTCATTGTCTGAGATGAGCAATGACTTCTGATTGTTCTGCCCTTGCCTGAATCCTGTGTGAGATGGGAAACATTACCACACTGATAAACTGGCTCATTAGAACAACCCCCCCATTCCTCATTTTTTCCCCTCTTCCCAACATAAATACTAGTGTGCATACGTATCTGTGTGTGCTTTATTTTCACTCATCACAGGACTCCTGAACCTCTCCACATGACATTTGCAATGTTGTTGTCCTCAGCTCACGTACATTCACTAGGCGCAAGAGATTCCAAGTAGTAATTATGCAATGGTTTCTTCATGTTCCATGAACGCCATCCAGTACATGTTTATATTTAAACAATGTATAATTAAAATAAACACCAAGCACCATTAAAGGGCAAGAGAATACAAGGAGTCAAGTGCATCTGGAGGGCGAGAGTTCCCTTGGATCATTTCATTCCTTTACGGGGACCAATTCAGTTTAGTATAAACATCTTCAAAAACTTGGCTTCTTTATTGTATTTTAACCAGTAGCAAAGGTCAAAACTCTTGCCAGGGTGGGAGTGAGGAGTGGGGTGGAGAATGATATCAAAGTAAACAAAAGTACTTCTGCAAAATATTGTGGACATATTTAAGTTGACCTAAATCTTCATTTTGTGTGTGTGGTTGTTTTAGAGACTCATGTCTGTAGTGCTTAGTTTCTCCATTTTATAAAGTCACTATTGTATTAGGTTTTTTTTCTTTTTTTTTTTTTCTTTGCGGTGCGCGGGCCTCTCACTCTTGCGGCGTCTCCTGTTGTGGAGCACAGGCTCCGGACGCGCAGGCTCAGCGGCCATGGCTCACGGGCCCAGCCGCTCCGCGGCATGTGGGATCTTCCCGGACCGGGGCACGAACCCGTGTGCCCTGCATCGGCAGGCGGACTCTCAACCACTGTGCCACCGGGGAAGCCCCCTGTATTAGGTTTTGAATGGAAAGATATACCCACTCAGTCTAGGTAAAATGATCAGATCATCAGGAATAATTTTATTCATGAAAATATATTCATGGCAAGGAAACAGCTGTGTGTTCTCAGTGTAAGAACCTCTCTGAGATCTCATTTGCCTCACTGCAGCTCTGTCTGGGTCTGGCATGGCTGGCCAGCCTCTCGTTCTCTCCCTGGCTGCAGCCGCCTGTGGACAACACTTCCTGCTGAACCATTAGACTCACTTTGGTGTTCTTGCTGCATGGTGACTCTGACTCAGCCTGACCTTCTAGATTCCTGGCCTTGGTTCATCTGATCTTGAGAACCTACTTGCTGAAACTCCTGCCTTGGATGACTCTCTGGCCTCTAGACCCTCAACTTGCTCTGACTCACCTCTAGTGGTGAAGTCCCTGGTACCCAGCTAGGTTTCCAGGCCATGACCTCCGGCAGGCCTGGGATGTTTAATTAACAGCCTGTATGGCTCTGCCTTAAACTCCTGCTTGACTCCATCAGATTTCTCCAGAGATGTTTTAATCTAGTGTTCAAGTTGGAAAGAACAGGCCGAAACACATTGATGCAAGTGGCTGGTGTCAGTAGCTGGCCGGCTGGTCAGGGGCAAGATACCTCCCAGGATGGCTTTGCCTGATAGCTTTGCTGGGGTTGCAAGGGCAGCCAGGAAACATGTGTCACTTATTATGCAGAGTCACACTTCTATTCTCATTTATATCTGTGGTTCTCTCTTCTTTATCATTTCTAGTTGTTTTGCTTCCTCTATTTTTTCCTCATTTAGGAGGAAACTACTAACTACTTGTTTCTCTCTCCTATTGGTCTTTTTGAATTACCTGTTTCAGTTTTCACTTATCTGTTTTTTCTAAATCATTAATTTTGTTATTGATTAATTGTATTTTCCTATATGTCTTTGTTATTTAGTGGCTAGGAACACAGACTTTTAGCCAGACTGCCTCCATTGAATGCTAGGCGTGTAAACATTGGATGAGTTATTTGGTCCCTCACAACTTTGTTGCATCACCTATAAAATTGGAACAATGATAAACTCATCTCATTCATTTGGTGTTTACACTCATCACTACTTCAGAATGAAAGTAATTACTAGGCCCACCATCAGAATCTGTTATTTAATGTCATCATAAAAAGCATATATATTACTTTATCACAAATCTGTTTTATAAACATGTTGATAACCATAATTCAATATAATTGTTATTTTTAAGACTTTGTAATTTATTCATGTACAAAAACTATTTTGAGATCAGGTTCAGCAGTCTGCCAGAGAGCTCGATGACACAACGAAGGTTACGAAGCCTCACCTTCCAGAATGGCAGAGAATGAGATTGGGAGGAACCCCAGACCCTTGAATTCGCCCACCTATCTAGACCACCTCAATCACTCTCTCCCCTCTTCACTGTTACATGAGAGACAAATGTTTATCCCTTTTGGATTGTATTTTGGAGTATAGCATTAAAACATACATTCTCACTAACACTGTAACTCTAAAAGTTCACCTGCAAGCAAATATCTTATTTCACCCTGACAGTGAATACAGTTTGGGCCGGGTGTGTTATTCTTGAGTTGCATTCCTTCTTCCCCACTAATAATTTTGTAGACATTATTCTACCATCCTCTAAGCAGTCTGATTTTTCTCCTTTGCAAGTAATTTATTTATTTCATCTAGAAGTTTGTTAATGATTTTCCTTTAGTGTTGAGATTCTAAGAATTTTACAGTTGAATACATTTTCTTATCAACCCCTCCTGAAAGACATAGAGCCTTTTCTGCAAATAAATGTTTTATCTGCCTTAGATAATTTGAAAATTATTTTTATTAATTATTGATTCTGTTTCTTTTTTAGAGTTTCAATCATTTTCATATTAGATTTCCTGAATCTATCTTCTATTTACCTCAGTTTTTTTCTCTAATGATTTTTAACTCTTTCTACATTTACTCTGTATTTGAGATCTATTTTGCACCTATTTGACTCTCAAAACCATTCTTTATTTCAATTTACAGACCTCAAAAGCTTAAATATCATGTTGTCTTTTCCTTTGGGAACTCCTCTTTTTTTTTCCTGTGCTTAATATGTTGAAGTATAGAGTAGAAAAGATGGAAAACATGCATGATAGGTGAGACCTTTCAGCAGAAAGATAGAAACTGTAAAAAAGAGACAAATGAAAATGATAGGAATGGAAACACAGTATTAGAGATGAAATATTCCCTCTATAAGTGGAGCAGCAGACTCAACACAGAAAAGATCAGCAAACTGAAAGTTAGGTTAAAAGATATTATCTAAACTGAAATACAACGAGGAGAAAGTTTGAAAAGGAAAAATAATCCAGGGCATCCAAGACCTGTGAAAAAATACGGAATAGTTTAACATGCATCTAATTGCAGTACTAGATGTCGAACAGAGAGTGAATGAGGCATAAAAAACATGTGAAGAGATAATGGCCAAAATTTCCAAAATTAATGAAAGAAAATAGATCAAAGATCCAAGATTCTCAGAGAACTGAGAAAAGGAAAAATACAAGGGAAAACACACACATACACATCCAATCAAATTGATAAAATTTAAAGACAAAGAAAATCTTGAAGGCAACAAATGAAAAGAAGGGTTCCTTATAGGGAAACAATCATAAAATTGCAATTGAATTGTCTTCGAAAAACATCAAAGCCAGAAGACATTTGAAAGAGTGTTTTTAATGGTTGAAACACACACATACACACTACAAACAAAAACAAAAAATGGCATATCACCTAAATTCTATCCTTTTTTCTTTTTCTTTTTTATGGAAAGGGTGGCACAAAACATCACCCACACTGCCCCCTCCTTTATTTTGTTTTATTTTTTTTTAACATCTTTATTGGAGTATCATTGCTTTACAATGGTGTGTTAGTTTCTGTTGTATAACAAAGTGAATCAGCTATATATAAACATATATCCCCATATCCCCTCCCTCTTGCGTCTCCCTCCCACCCTCCCTATCCCACCCCTCTAGGTGGTCACAAAGCACCGAGCTGATCTCTCTGTGCTATGCAGCTGCTTCCCATTAGCTATCTATTTTACATTTGGTAGTGTATGTATGTCCATGCCACTCTCTCACTTTGTCCCAGCTTACCCTTCCCCCTCTATCCTTTAAAATATTCCTTAATAATGAAAAAAAATTACATTTCAGACAGAAAAGCTGGCAGAATTTACCTCTAGCAAACCTACACTAAAATAAATTAAGAAGCTTTATATTTGGAAATGACATAATATCGGATAGAAACTTGATTCTAAAGAAAGGAATATAGAAATCTAGAAAGAGTTAATAAACCAGTAAATATAAAATATCTTTTGAGAGGGAAGATCAAGATGGTACAGTAGGATGCTGAGCTCAATTACCTGTATAAACACATCAAAAATATGTCTACATGTGGAGCAATTCTCACTGAAAACAGACTGCAGACTGTCAGGAAAGACTCTTCTACAGCCAAGGCTGGAAAGAAAGGTCCACATGGAGCTGGGTAGGAAAGGAAGAGAAGAGAGTAGTTCGGGACCTAGGAGGGGACACAGAAGAGGAGGGGCTTATCATAGGCTCGGATATCCTCCATGGGGGAGTGATTGGTTCAAACCCATATTGGGCACCCCAGCCCTGGCGTCCTACACTGGTAAGATGAGTCCCCTTAGCTGGTTTGAAAACCTGTAGGACTTAACAGGAGGGCTGTAACAAACCTAAACTCTACTCGTGAAGGGTGCACGTGCTTGCTTACTCCTGGGAATAAGGCACGGGGAGCAGATAGAAATTGTCCGGGGCTCAGGCTGGTTTCCTGCAACTGCTCCAGCACGTGCCCCTGCCCACATCAGGTGCCTGCCCTGATTCCTCTAGCTCTGGTGCAGCTTCCCAGTAAGGTGAAGGCTGCTGCTGTGGAGGAGAGAGCACACTTCGGGGGGATGGAGCCGGCTCAGACCCCGCACTGCGTAGGAACGCGATGAAAGCAGTTTGTGCTGGCACTCGTGAAGGCAGTGGGTCAGAAACTGTGTTGAGCTCTTACTGATACGCTGGGACTGTCGCAGAGTGTGCTCTGGCCCACAGTGGGGGCCCGCTCCAGCCCCTCTTGCTCCAGTACTACTGCCCCCCTGGGGCAAAGGTGGCTTTGCGGGGAGAGGGGGGAGTGCACATTTAGAGGGAGCAAAACCAGCTTGCATCTGACCTCAGGGCTTCTGATCCAGCACCCTGGGACCCAACCCTGCCTGCAATAGGGTGGTGTTGGCCACTGAGCATAGGAGAAGCTCCAGCTCACACATGGCTCTGGCTCTAGTCCCTCCATCTTCAGCCCCACCTCTCACCAAGTTGCCAGCACACCCTGGGAGAAGATGTGATCCGTGCTCACTTCAGATCCACCTCTCCCACTGGAGCCACTGGGCACATGCAGGTTGCATAGAAACACTTCCACACAAGAACATCTCTTCAGGACTGGGATAAGTAACTGTTTCACCTAATTTCACAGAGACAGAAAAAGTTAAACAAAATGAGAAGACAAAGGCATTTGATTCAAACAAAAGAACAAGAGAAAAAAAAAAAAAAACCCTGAAAAAGCAGCTAATGAAACAGAGATAAATAGAAACAAGAAAGATGAAAGAATATTAAATGCAAAGTTACCAGAATTAAGAAAATAATATGGATTAGAACACAAGTCACAGAAATATAAAGTAGAAAAGCAATAGAAAAATTCATAAACCAGTTTTTTTAAAGATTAATAAAATTGATAAACCTCTAGCAACATGATCAGAAAAGAAAGGTAACAGAAATAAAAACAGGAACATTACGACAGGACCTACAGAGACTATAAGATAATAAAGAAACTTTATGAATAATATTATGCCGTTAAGTTAGACAACTTAAGGCAGACCATTTGAAAGACACAACGATCAAAGCTCACTCAAGAAGAGTTAGATCACCTGAACTGTTCTATACCTATTGAATTTGGAATTATAAATCTCACAAAACACTATAGGCTCAGATGGCTTAACTGGTAAATTCTTCTAAAACGTTAAGGAAGAAGTAATAAAAATTGTACACAAACTCTTTCAAAAGAGGAAGAGCAAGGATCACTTCCCTGAACATTTTATGATGCTGGGATTACCCTGATAAAATAACCAGGAATAAAGAATCACAAGAGAAGGAAACTGTAGAACAATAGCTCTTATTGACATAGACACAAAAATGTGCCGCACAATTTTATACAACTGAATGCAGCAATGTATATTAAAGGATGATACAACATGATCGAGTTGGGCTTATATCCAGAATGCAAGGTTATTTTAATATGTGGAAATAATTCAATTTAATTCATCTATTAGCAAACTGAAAAACAAAACCAAGACATCAAAAACAAAAAAAAACAGTTATCTCAATAGATGCAGAAAAAGCATTAGACAAAATACAGCATCCATTCATTTAGAAATTCTCAGAATACTAAAATAGAAGGGAACTCTCTTGATGTGATAGGGGCATCTGAGGAAAACCAGCTATCATGATACAATTAGTGAGGATTGAACAGTGTCCCTTTGAGGTTGAAAAAAAGTAAGCAAAATCATTTTCCATCAGGAGAGGGTGGGAATGAGAAAAAAAGTTAATTTTGAAATCCTGGCACAATTATATTTAACAGTTAATTTTTTAAAAACATCTTTATTGGAGTATAATTGCTTTACAATGGTGTTAGTTTCTGCTTTATAACAAAGTGAATCAGTTATACATATACATATATTGCCATATCTCTTCCCTCTTGCATCTCCCTCCCTCCCACCCTCCCTATCCTACCCCTCTAGGTTGTCACAAAACACCGAGCTGACCTCCCTGTGCTATGCAGCTGCTTCCCACTCGCTATCTATTTTACATTTGGTAGTGTATATATGTCCATGCCACTCTCTCACTTTGTCCCAGCTTACCCTTTCCCCTCCCCATATCCTCAAGTCCATTCTCTAGTATGTCTGCGTCTTGCCCTTAGGTTCTTCATGACCTTTTTTTTCTTTTCTTAGAGTCCATATATATGTGTTAGCATACAGCATTTGTTTTTCTCTTTCTGACTCACTTCACTCTGTATGACACTCTCTAGGTCCTTCCACCTCACTACAAATAACTCAATTTTGTTTCTTTTTAGGGCTGAGTAATATTCCATTGTATATATGTGTCACATCTTCTTTATCCATTCATCTGTTGATGGACACTTAGGTTGCTTCCATGTCCTGGCTATTGTAAACAGAGCTGCAATGAACATTGTGGTACATGACTCTTTTTGAATTATGGTTTTCTCAGGGTATATGCCCAGTAGTGGGATTGCTGGGTCATATGGTAGTTCTATGTTTAGTTTTTTAAGGAACCTCCATACTTTTAACAGTTAATTTTTAAACTCAATTCTCTTCTCTTTCATTTTCTAATAGGCAGCTAGAAGAAGCTAGGGGGCACCTTCAACATTCTGTCTAGAAATCTCTTTAACTAAGTCATCCAGTTTGTCAGAAAACTGCAAGCAGCGGTGTTAAAATTTCTGTCACTACATAAAAATGTCTCCTTTCCTTCAGTCTCCAATAATCTTATCTTCACTTTCCTTTAACCATTTACCCACAGCTCCTCAAAACCCTTCTAACATTTGCCCACAGTCCAGTCCCAAAACCAATGCCACATGTTTCAGTCTTTGTTACAGTAGCACCCCAGTTTCAGGTACCAAAATCTTTTTAGTTAACTACTGCTCTATAACAAAGTACCCCAAACTTAGTGGTGTAAAACAGCAGTTATTCATTATCATCACTATCATCATCACTGCAAATATGACTGATAACAGATGCTGGTTTAGTTGGAGTCATCTGAGACCTCCTCAGTCTGGTTGTTGATGACAACTGCCAGCTGGGACCTCAGTGAGGACTGTTGATCAAACAAACAACTACACATGGCCTCTCCATGTGACCTGACTTTCATGGCGTAGAGGATAGGTTCTAAGGACGAGAGTTCCAAGAGAAAGTCAGAAGGAAGCTTCAGAAGTGATGCAATATTACTCCCTTCACATTCTACTCCTTAGAAGCAAGTCTCTAAGGCCACTCATATTCAAGGGGAGAAGAACTATGCTCCAGCTTTTAATAAAGGGAGTATAGAAGAGTTTGAGGACACTTTTAAGAAGATCACCCACTAGCATAAATTATATGGGTACCAACTGGAGAACAGTACTGGGGTATGAACACTAAGCACGTGCTCCTGCAAATTCCTAGGCATTCCACTGCATCTACTGTGACAAACCTGGCATCCAAAGAGCGCTGAGGACACCACTGCGGTGCAGAGAGATACAAGGACTTCCTCATGGCTCTAGTTCCTATCCCAGCTCCTGTTTAGGTCTGTGGGTACTGTCAGTCTTGCCTCTTCCAATTCTATGCTTGGGGCCTCTTAACAGATTTTTCCTCTTTACACCTCCACAGGCTCTCACAACCAAAATGCCCATCTTGCTGTAGTCTCTGTGATCCCCTTGGTCCTTGGATACAAGAAATGTAAACATCCCCAACGCCGACCCTTTACATCGTGTTTGCCTTCTTTCTGGTCCCTTTCTGATCTTAAACATTCTTGTTTCCCAGGGTCTAGGCCAATCTTTGCACCCTGGCTGTAGGAATCAGGTCCTTGTCTTCCCTCTCATTTCTTGCCAATTTTCCTGCCTGCCAGCCCCAATTGTTTCCAAGACAAAAGTCTCCACCTGAGCCCCATTCCTCATGCCTGGGACCCTATGTGCTACTGCCAACATGCCCTTGTCCTGCACTCTGTCCACCTGCCAGGAAGACACCCATCACTCACTTCTGGATATCCTCCATGCCAGCCGCCTGTCTGCCTGGACGTCCAGCTTCTACCTGTTGCCAAATCCTCTAGACAGCAGGTTCTGCCATCTTTTTGGACCTCCCAGCTGCTGGGTCCTTCTCCAAAAGACTATTTTTTCTCCAGCGCTGGCCCTCTCCCACTATATCTAGTTCCTAGTTATGTACCAAAGAGCAATTGACTTTCTCTCTGGCTGCCGTGGCATCCTTTTCACTCCTATGACTCCCTGCCCAGCGCGATCTATGGAAGCAATTAGAAAAAACAAATTCATTGTGCTAAGACCACTGCAATTTTGCTACTTCAGTTAAAAATGTACATGGACTCGAACTCTCTCACCTTCTCTATTGCTTCATCTCTAGGAAAACCGCCTGCTCCAGCCTTCCCTGACTGGCTCCTAGGCTTCTTCCCCTTTGGCTTTCTCTTGGCTTGCAAGACCTGCAAACTCCATGAGTATGGTCCACTGCCCTGGATTTCAAATTCCTGGTACCCTCATCATTCAGCAGTCATCTGGCCCTCAACACTCAGGCTACATGTTGTACGCTTAGCTTTCTGGGTCCTGCCTAATCAGTCCTACTAGTTGCCACCCACATTTGGTTAGGTTTTCTTATGATATCTGGAGAAGTGGGAGCAAACTAAATTATTTTGTTTCTACAATACAAAACTTTATTTCTGTCACTTGTACATATTTTAGATTTTTCAGTGCCTAACCAACACTAAGACCTTTGCGAAGTTTTCCTTGACCCCCCAATCCACTTAATGGAAGCTTGAGATATTGATTCTACATTTGTGATGTGTTTTTTTTTTCCCCTCTAAGACTGTTCAAAACTGGCGTGACTTTTTGATGGGAAGAATAATATGGTTAGCCTGTTTATAAATTAACAGACAAGGAGGTGTACAAACCCAAAATTATTCTCACAGGAAGCAAGTTGCTGGCTCTGACATCCCTTCTCTTTCTTAGCTTGCCAGAAACAGATGTTGACAGTTCTCTTATTTGGGGAATATATCCAGAAGGATGAATATTATCCTTGAGAAACACAATATACCGTATATAACTTCTTATAAGCAAAGAAGTAGTTTATTTAAGCTTAGAGAAAGGACATACAGACAATCTGGACAAAGAAAAGAAAGAATGCCGTCAAGCAGTCGAAAAGCTTAGCCAGCTCTCAACTTCACGGAAGTTTCTGGGCTAGCTGAAAGGGGCAACTGATGGTGCTAGAGGGCTGCAGATGGAATCAGACCTGAGAGACCGAAGTCTTCTCCACACAAAGCCAGAATTCTCTGAGAAGTGAAAAATACCAGCCTTCCAGCTGGCACTTTTGCCCACTTTTCCCAAAGAAATCCAATTTCTTTTAACACATAAAAAACTATAATTAACCTGTTTTCACTTCAATCAAAGGGTATTTATAAGGAGCTTTTCATATACCAAACCCTATACATGTTAATATGTTTGCATGTATGCATAAAGATTGTATATGACAGTTCCCGTTCTCAAAGACTTCAAAATATAAATGGTTAGAGTCTGAAAAGTAAGAAGTCTGGTGAAAAAAAAGAAACTAGTTTATTTGTCTAGTCGTGCTCAGAAAATCTAGCCTACATTTTAAGTGTTAGGCATTCTTAGCATAAATAGTTTTTTTCTTTTTGTTTTTTAACGAAGCATGCCTGATTTTGCTGGGGGTTGAAACTGACATGCAACTCACAGAAACGTGTCTGCATTGTGGTGTGAATGGAACCATAGACTGGGAAAGAAATGGAATAGCTCAGAGATTCCAGTAGATGGGGAACGTGTTGAAGCCACCAGAGCCTAGTGGTATGTGGCAATCAGAGATGGCTGACTCCTTTTGAATAAAAATGTCATGCTGACCTGGTGGAGGCAAACCCTGCAGGTGGTATCTGGCAGCTGCTATCAAAAGAACAGAGTCAGTGTATAATCAGGGTGACCTGAAACCGCCAATCACACACCACTGTCTTCAGCGGCGCAAGGCTCCAGCACTTTCAAACATGCAGTACTCCCTTTCTCTGCTCATCAAGCAGGAAACACTTGTGCATCTGGTGTCTGCAGACTTCTTCATACAACCAGTTCAGGGACACTGAGCTGCAGACTTTGATGTCTGTGGACAGAGCCTTACCTGGCATTTGCTCTCACCATTAAATGGCCATAAAAACATGTGTCATATTTGTTCCAAATTCCAATACATCATATATTGAAAGTTCGAGGTCCTCTTGCGACTGGAAGTTTTGACAACTTTATTGGTTTACAGAGAATTGACTGATTTAAGAGTATAATCTACCTAATATTTTCACCTGCTGATGACTTAGTTCAGAGTCAGTGTTGTTAGTTGTGTTTGTCAAAATATCTGAAAAAAGTAAAACCTTATTTTATAAAATCATGGATATGATTTAACCAAATACTTCTATTTCTGTGAATCTGTTGTGAGAAAATAATCATAATGCAACAGGAATTTATATAAAAAGAAGTTTGTGAAAAAATTGTAATATTGACAATTACATAAAACGTATATTGTTCTATATATAAGGAATATATAGAACCTTGGAGTATGAGGAAATATTTAAAAATAAGAACTTGATTGTCAGGGAAATGTTCCTAAAACTGAATGCTAAGTAATAAAGGCAGATCACAAAATATTCATTCAACAAATATTTATTGAGGCTGACCATGTAACAAACATTGTTTTAAGTCTAGAGGTGTTACTAGGAACCAAAAAAACCCAAAAAACTAAAAACAAACTCTTCCTTTGTGGTGATTACGTTCTAGTGTATCTTATAATGTCCTTTCAACTATGTAAACAAACAACTATGCAAACAAATAAAATAAGCAATCATAGAAAAGGAAGTGGAAGGGAATTGTAGTGGACGCTGCATCCGTGTCCCTCAGATCCCTTAACCATGTTAGTGCAGAATATCTCCCATGCACTTACCCTCCTAAAGCCAGACCTGCATCTCTTTTGAAAGGCTGCTGCCTGGCTTGCTGTAGAGCCTGCTCTGCAGAGGTGCCTGGAATATACAAGTCCCCAGGGGCAGCCTTTAACCAGTGACTGAAGGAAGCATGGTGTAATTACTGCATCTCCCTTGTTCTGGTTGGAACATCTGTCTCCTATGGATCAAGCAGAACTACCCTCTGTATGACCTTGTTTGCTATCACACCTTTACTGCTGGGGAACCAAACAAAGACCAACATTTGAACAGAGATGGTAGGCTAATAATAATCATAGCTTGCATTCCTTGAGTGCCTCTTATGTTTCAGATTTTAACATGAATTATCTTAATTTTCACAGCAACACTGTGAGATAAGTACTGTTATTATCCTTGTAATACAGATGAATATGAGGCTGTGGGCATTTTCTTTTCCTTCCTTATACTTCCATGTCTCTTGCCATGTTCCACCAAGATACGTATCATTTTTACAAGCATCTAGGGCATGAGTACCCTTTTTCTGGAGTGTTGGCTGTAGGAGCTGCAGGAATAGTGTTCTCTTGGCAGCTGTGAATATTATTGCTCTTATATCTGAATGCAGTTCTTTGTCAATCAAAGAATGATAAAATAATCATATCATGACCAAGTATTTCTGTGACCTTTATCAATTAATTCCTTTATGAAAGTGAACAAAAAAGTACATATTAGAGTGGATTTCTGCCTATTGCCTTTGAAGCTTGCTTCATTGTCTGGGAATTTTTGTTCAGTCTAATGTACTTTAGATGTTCAGAACCACCTGTATTTTAAAATATTATCCTTTTACTCATTCTTTTAATTTGCCCTAAAATGTCCCAATTTTATTATTTAAGTTAATAATGCATTGCTCTGGTCTTAATGTTACACTTACATTTAGTTTAAACATTTGTCTAAGATCGTGACATTTTCATAAGAAGTTTTTGGCCCAACCTCCATTTGTCAAAGCTCTTCACATGGTACTTTCTAAGCATAATTGGCATTGCTCTTTATCCCTTCCATAAGACCCAAAGGAGAAAAGGCCCATAACTGAAGTTGAACCACACACATTTATATGTATGATTTCTCTGTGCTGACTTAAAATAAGAAACCAGTCAACTAGGAAAATGGTTCTCTATGTTATTTCACAGTAGAAGTGGTCATCTTGGACCAGAGCAACTCTCTTCTTGTTAGTGTCATAACCCGTATGGGCAGAAATTCCTAAAGATATGTGTTACTTGGATTTTGGTCATATGGAATAAGGTCTAACTAAATAGCTTAGGAAAAAAAAAAAAAATTTAAAGACTGGTGAAATCTAAGGACGTTTTAAGTAGCCAAGCCAAAAATGACAGCAGGGATGTGTCTGGACCTCAGGGATGCTCCCTGACCAGAAGTGAAATCTTTAATAGAATTCAGCATTCCTAAGAATAGTGGTGGTGGTGGTGGTGTTTGGTGTTGTTTGTTTTTGGTATTGAGTTGTATGAGCACTTAATGCTTTTAAGATTAAGATAAGAAGAAAGAAACATCAGAAAGTTGTTTACATCTTAGCTAAGTTCTGAAGGAAAACAATAAAAACAAAACAGTGATGGGGAAAGTGGTTCTTGGCACAGGGAAAGGCGGTGGCATAGGATGTGAAGAACTGGGAGTAATCTTTTTTTTGTTTGTTTTTGTTTTTTGTGGTACGCGGGCCACTGTTGTGGCCTCTCCTGTTGCAGAGCACAGACTCCGGACGCGCAGGCTCAGCGGCCATGGCTCACCGGCACAGACGCTCCGCGACATGTGGGATCCTCCTGGACCGGGACACGAACCCGTGTCCCCTGCATCGGCAGGCGGACTCTCAACCACTGCGCCACCAGGGAAGCCCTGGGAGTTATCTTTTTTAGGCCAGAGAAAAATGTACTTAGGGAAAGTAGAAAAATAGAAAATAAAAGTACTTAGTGGGGAAGTAGAAAATAAAAGTACATAGGAAGGGAATACATACTGATTACACTAGAATGTTGGAACTTTTGGTAGAGTGTTATTAACCAGAATAAGTTTTTTGATATTTTATATTTAGCTTGTAGTTAGAGATGTCTGAGAGGTTATCAAGATAACTTACCTGGAACTCAGAAGAGGAGATATTACGTACTTAAAGAGAATGGGTACAAAAAGAAGAAAAGTGGGCCAAGAAAGTTTCATCTGGGTTGATTTTATTATCAAGTGCTTAAAAAAATTATTTTCTTTGACAAGAATCTTATGAAGACCTAGACTGTTTATGCTATGGCGCAGGAATGCTCTGAATCCTAAGAAGTCTAATCAAAAGTAACCTCATAAGTCAGACCTCAGATAGGGGTCCCTGACTCATGGGGGTCTGGGGTGGGGGGAGGGGCGATTTGACCCTTCTTAACCCCTGAGTTCTTTTCTCTATACCAACTGCCCTCTGAAGCAGATCTGGGGGACTGGCATCTAGGGCCATCACATCATACATCCCTGCGCAGATTTACAGGAAATATGTTCACCCTGGACCACAGCAGAGGTGATGTGCTGCAACAAGTGATTCAGATTAAAGGCTCTTTTCCAAAGGTGGACACCCCTTATGTTTGACACTATTATTAGGTTACTTTCATTGGGATTGTAAAATGACTTTATATAGGTCATCTAGGAGCAGTGAGTTTTCAGGATGTTGTTTTAGGAGCTAAAAATAAAATTAGATTAGCAGTAATTAGTGAAGTGGGTGTAATTTCATACCTCCGACGGTAATCATTTCCCAAAGGGGTTTTCTCTTGATTTTACTTTCCAGTGCATCATGTCCTTTGTTGAAAGAAAATACCCGCTACAAGAGCAATTTTAAGGAAAGTACAGTAAACAAACTAATGTAATGATGGGCTGCATAGAATGCTCTGTTTTCATGAAATAAACCACTAAAAATATTCCTTGCAGCAACAATGCGAAAGTAGTAATATTGTAGTTCAAAACAGTTCCAAGCTATTATTTTATTTTGCAAGATGTTGTTGGCAGAATCTAGTCTCAATAATTACTTTTTTAAGAAGAGTGAAAAAAAATAATTTAATGCACTCTAATGCTGACTCTAAAAATATCGGAGAACCAAGTATACAGGGATCAGACTATTAATAGCTTGAAACACTGTCAGTCAGTGGGATGGGACACACTTTCTTTTAGATTGTGAGCCAAAATCTAAATTTTACTGCCAAATTATGTACTTTGAATCTGTAGCACACTTAAAGGTGAGAAGAGGCTGTAAGTGATTAAAACCTCTTGTTTCGCAACGCCCTGTAGGAGACATTTAATTGTTTCAAGAGATGCAGAAGTTCTCAAATGTGATTGACTCAATTATAATTAATTTAAAATGAAATATATAATATAGCACTTTTACAAAATTGGTATAAGAATCATATGCAAACTGAATTATGATTTGCTGTCACAATTCCAAAAATCTAGGAATTCTTAAACTAAGCATTAGCAACAGTTTGACTAAATGTAGTAGGAAGTGGTGTTACTGAAAGTGGGGTCCAGCTGCTTGCCACTCTAAAGCCAATGCTAGAGAGGCAAGGTTGGTGGGAAAGAAAGTTTGCTTTATTTTGGAGGCCAGCAACTGGGGCGGGGGGGTGGAGGGGGCAGAAGGGCATCTTATGTCCAAAGGCCAACTCCTCTCCCCCCCCAACCCCCCAACAAACAGTGGACAAGAGTTTTTATAGGTGGAGGCAGGGGGCTACATGTCCTCTCCAACAGTTATCTTCAAATTGGTCATGCCTTGTCCGATCAGCCTCGTCTTGATTGTTTTAAGTACAACTGTACTTCCAGGGTTGGTTTGTTTCCATTTCTTTGAGGCCAGTTCTCAGAATTGTGGCAGCTTATCTCATGGCTACAATCTGGTCATCATGTAGTTCACTTCTTCCACCTGGTGGGAGTTTCAATATCTATAAGAGGGCTCACAGGATATGGCTCAGAATATTATCTATAGCCCTTCAAGAGGAACTAAAGGTCCTTGACTTTATTTAATGACTAAACTATTGTTATTTGGTGTCCTTTAACTGTTTTCCTTTGTTTCTGCATGTTCTCACTCCTTTGATTAAACTTATTCTTCGGTTAAAGTTTTTCTACAGACAAAAGGCAGATGGAGGGCTTCCCTGGTGGCGCAGTGGTTGCGAGTCTGCTTGCCGATGCGGGGGACACGGGTTCCTGCCCCGGTCCGGGAGAATCCTACATGCCACGGAGCGGCTGGGCCCGTGAGCCATGGCCGCTGAGCCTGCGCGTCCGGAGCCTGTGCTCCGCAACGGGAGAGGCCACAGCAGTGAGAGGGCCGCGTACAGCAAAAAAAAAAAAAAAAAAAAAGGCAGATGGAGAACATGGTGGGGAAGGAGCAGAGGGTCCTGCTCCATTTCAGTGGGACAAAAGTTCAGCAAATAGGGCTTAATCCTGAGAAAGTCTCCTTTCAGCAGTTACAGATACTGGTTTGGCTGTCACCTTCTATAGTTTACTCATACCCACATTCTGGGTAACTATTTCACCAGTGGCCATTTCCCTGATCTGGTCTTTCACTGGAATATTGTAAAATTCCAAACACCATGAATCTGGCATTATAAGTAAGACGGTTGGAAGGCCTTTATGTTTATGGAGAGAAGACAAGTGACTTCACAGAAAAGTAGGGAAACTCAGGTGTTAGCACCAGAAAGGGAAGACAATTGGAACTCTGTCCATGGGTGATTTGGGAAAAGGTAGTGAAGTATATATAATAGCTCAGCAAGCCCCTCTAAAATAGTCCTATAGCAATTGCAAATAGATGTGTTCATTTCCCTTAAATTAAAAAAAGCATATATTTTAGTTTTCCTTTCTATTGATACATAGCTTACATACAGTACAATGTATAAATCTTAATTGTACAACTCAATGAATTTTTTTTATATATGTATATATCCACTACCAAATTCAGATATGGAACATATCTAGCCTCTTAGCAGACTTCCGTATGCCTCTTCCCAATTGATAACCCCATTATTCTGATATTTAGCACCCTAGAAAGAGTCTCAGTTACTTCACATTGTCCCCAATACTTGGTATCATCAGTTTTAATATTTTAATATTAGCCCTTCTGGTTGAAGTGTAGTGATGTCATATTGTAATTTTAATTTGCATTCCTCTGGTGGCTAATAATGTTAAGCACCTTTTCATGTGCTTATTGGCTATTTGGATGTCTTCTTTTGCAAAGATCCTGTAAATGTCCTTTGCCCAGTTTTTAAAAATCATTAAGCATAAAAGACCGATACATAATTTTTATAAAAATTATGAACTTCTCTTCATCAAACAACTGTATCAAGAGAGTAAAAAGGCAAGCTAGAGGAGAGGAGAGGAAATCTTCATATTTGAAATTTCAAACTTATTAGGGTTAACCATTTCTCCACTTTTCATGAACCATGAAGACAAGGGCAGTATATGATGCTTTCCCAGTGATACACATGCAGCTTGGCATAGAATAGGTGATGAATGATTACCTGTGAATGAATGCATGAGTACCTGAGTGAATGAATGAAGTAGTCGTCCCTCCCCATCTAAAGATACACAGATCATGACCATCTGATTTGGTTTTTCTAAGGCTAAGAGAAAGCTCAGTTATTAGCAGGAACAGGGACTCTGAATATGACTCTATTCCCTGAGCAATGCCAACCTGAGAGCTGGCCCCAATGATGACTGGTCCCTAGAGCTGATGTACAAATTCCACTTGAGGGCTGTCAGGTCCCCTGGCCATCTTTTATTGGTGCCCTGGGTCACAGTAGCTATCCAACCAAAGATGTGCTCTCTGCCTTGCGGCAGGGGTGGAGACTGCCCGAGGGGCTTCCTGGCCTACTAGAAAGAGAATAATGCTGAGGTCTGAATGCCTACACACTATCACAAACGGACCACAAGTAAATAATTTCCCAGTTTTCGTTTCAGTTTCCCCAATTGTAAAATAAAAGGGATCATCTATGAGCTCTCTAGACCCTACTTGCTCTGACATTCTGTCACTGGAGAGTCTGAAGAAAAGAGCTTTTATGGGAGAAACAGTACTGGACACCCTGCAGGTCAAGATGACCTGAGCAGTGTATTCTGCTCAAGTCCCAGAGGGCCCACAGTACCTTTGTACTTGATCCAAAAAGGCAGTCTTTTAAGTTGCCCCAGCACCTAACTACTCTCTTCTGTAGGCTGAGATGAAAAAACTTCCAGAATTCTTTGCAAAAGGAGCCCAAACCCAAAACAACAATGCTCCTTGGATACAAGTAACATTTTCTTCTAGAAATAGAAAATGTCCTCTAGCTTAGTTATAATTTCTGCAATCTGTTCTGCCAAATTTTTTTTGGTTTGTATAACTGCTATTCAGAGTTCTTTTGGCAAAAATGAAAATCTAGCTTATTTCTAATAGCCTGTTAATTTTCATGGGATGTCCCATTTAAGAACAGATGAAAAAGTCACCACTGGAGTCTTGTTATAGAGAAGTTAACCCTAGGTTATTTACTATTGATAAACAATCTATTTGAAGAATAGATGCTTCTTTTTGAAAGAAAAATATGTGAAGATTTCACCCTGTTATAAACACTATTTTCTCCTTTTTCACTTGAAAACCAATCTTTATTTTCAGCTTAAAGAGCAGTTATCCTAGAACACATTATATGTAATAGTGCATGTTAATTATTTTGCCTTTTTTAAAAAGTAGCTTCTCTAATATCAATCACCACATTTACTAATAGAAGAGATCCACTGGCCTGCATGATAAACCAATTTGGGCTCCCTGAAGGAAGACAGGAATGAAAGATATATGAATGATATGCCAGTAACCAATCAAAAGTGAGGGAGTGACATCCTAGCCAATGGAGAAAACATTTATGTAACTGACCTAAGAGATGACTGACAGCAGTCATTATGGGAGGGACGGGGGGAGGGGAGTTGATGCCTAGTCCTTAAAATGAAAGACAAAAAAAGCAAAAATTGTGCCATACTCTGTTGACATTCTTAAAAACAAACAAACAGACAGACAAACAAAACCTTTACATGTTTGTATAAGCCTCATGGAAAAGATGCCACTGTCAAATATATGTATCTTGCAACATCACCCTCAAACCTGATAATGGTAATAATAATGATAATATTGGCCAGGAACGGAACCAAGCATTTTTTATTGCATTACTTATAATTCTCAACTACTCTATAAGTACCATTTTATCACCATTTCATAGATGAGGATGCCAAGGCACAGAGGGGTTAAGAAATATACTCAAGATCAACATGGAGTAAAACTCTAGATAGGAACACAGACAGTCTAGCTCTTAACTGCTTCTTCTGTACAACTTCTGGAGATGCTGATATGCTCTATGGCACATTAAAAATGGCTGCAAACTCTTTGCTGTTGTTCACATTGAGAGATGAACTTTCATCCCTATCCTCTAAATGGGAGTGGGCCTTAGTGACTTTCTTGATCATGGAATGTGGTGGACATGACATTCTGTACTTCTGAGGCTATGTCAAAGGAAGCAACGGGCTTCTTCCTGTGCCTCTTGGAGCTCTCACTCTCTGGATTCTCCATCTCAGAATCCAGCTGCCACACCCTAAGAAGCCCAAGCCATATGGAATGGCCGTGTGAAGGTGCTCTTTCAATGTCCCCAGCTAAGCTGCCAGATGACAGCCAGTGTCAAAAACCAGCCATCTGAGTGATCCATCTAGACATCTAGCTTAGCTCTGCCTTCAGATAACTGTCATCCCAGCTGCAACCACATGAGAGATTCCCAAGCAAGAACCATCCAACTGAGCAACAACTCACAGAACCGTGAGACATATAATTGTTTGGTTCCATAAAGTATTTGGGTGGTTTGTTACAAAGCAAAAGATAAACAAAAGAACACCCCCGTGCAACACACCATTTACAGATGAGTTGTATTTTTAAAAAATTACTTACAAATTGATTTTTTGAAACTCAGAACATGTCTACCCCTAGTTAGAATGTTATAAATAGCTGTAAAGTTCCTAGGCCACTTCACTAAAGTCTATTTAACCCACAGTGTAGCTTAAATTTGCAATGAAAATAGTAACAATACTGTTACAAGACTAGTAATTAAATAGATTTAAAATATGAGAAAAATGAAGAAGTCATTTTTTAAAATTTACCATAAATGTTTGTGCTTAGGGGAAAAAAAGATTAAGTTATGAGAGAGAGATGATACCTTTTTGGGTCTTCTGATGGGAATTTTCTGATATCTTTCAAGACCTCTATAAATTGATAACATCTAACCTTCATTAAACCTAACCTCTCTGCAAAAAGTATGGTTTTCCTTAAACCTATATCAAGCGTAATTCGGGGGACAAAACAGAATTGTGTAGCAAAAATAAGAGAGACAAAAGGAAAATTTTGGGGGGCTGCTCAATAACAATAACAGAAACAAGAAAAGAATGAGCATAGGGCTTCCCTGGTGGTGCAGTGGTTGAGAGTCCGCCTGTCGATGCAGGGGACACGGGTTCGTGCCCCGGTCCAGGAAGATCCCACATGCCGCGGAGCGGCTGGGCCCGTGAGCCATGGCCGCTGAGCCTGTGCATCCAGAGCCTGTGCTCCGCAACGAGAGAGGCCACAACAGTGAGAGGCCCGCATACCGCAAAAAAAAAAAAAAAAAAAAAAAAAAGAATGAGCATAAAGACAATATGATGGGCATTTGTAGTTTTTGTCACGTAGCATCCACTTACCTTTTCCCAGAAAGGAAATGGGTGCTAAGAGTCTCTGCTACAATCTATCCTACGGTCACTAAATATCTTTTTTGCTCATACTTCTCATATTCCAAACACAGTATCCCCCTGGAAAAGGAAACAGTCCCTGCATGCAGTCTAGGACCTCCTGGTGATGCCAAGTGACCCCAGTCAAGCTTCAGTTTGCCTGACTACTTTGGTCTATTGACCTGTCAATTAAAAAGACAAGGAACCCAGCTTCTCCTCCTCCACACAAACTCAGTTTACAAATGGTGGAAAGAGAAGCTGAAAAGCAACAGTAACTCCCATTTAGAGAATGAAAGAGTGGCAAGCATTTTTTAAATCTTCTGGAACACACATTTGAAGGTCCCTGACCTAAAAGTGGGGAAATTTCTCTGAATAGACCCTAATTCTGCCCTCTGGGAAGAACTCCAGGTCAATTTTTTTCTGTGACCTCTGGACCAACCTTTCATCAAGCTGTTCCTTGTCTATCCAACTCCTTGTTCACATCTCAAGGGGATACTGAGGAGTATATCCTTAGTGGGGGAGGGGCTGTGTGTACCAGTCAGTATCTCCCCAGAAATCAGATGGCATGTTCAAATGAGGATAACTTAAGGGGGATTTACTTACAGAAGGACCATTAACAGAGGTGTGAGAAGGGGAAGAAGAACTACAAAGAACAATGCAGTCATCCAAGATTTAGTAACTATGGAGTTCTCAGACTGTAATAGGGAAGAACCTTTTGTATTCTGATACAAGTTAATCACTAAAGGGATGTTGCCTATAAGCTTAAGTTATACATAATGGCGCATCTCTGGGAACCTTGCCTCCCAGGTACAGGAAGTCGCCTACACATGAACCTCCAAGTTGAGAACCTTCAAATATGTGAAAGTGTGTTCGCATGTCCAGTCACGTAAGTGTATGGTGTACATTGTCACATGCGTGCATCCTCTACTAGTGACTGTGCTTTTGTGTACTTTACTGTATAGTACTGTATAGAGTACAGTAGTACAGTGTCTTTATTTCAAGCTAGATCTGCAAGAGGACGACTTCATTGAACTCCTTGCTGTGCAACACAAGGGGCTTACTAATGAAGACCTGATGGAATTGGGGGCCCAGAGAAAGGACGAGGAGAGACAAGAGGAAGAAGAAGTAACTGAAGAATCGAAGAGATTCACGATGCAGGAAATGGCAAGGGGATATTTTTTATTTGAGGAGGCACTGTTAGTATTTGAAGCACAGGACTGGAACGTAGAATGGTACACGAAGGTTGCAGCAGCCATTCAGAATGCAATCCAGTGCTACCGTGTCATCTATGATGAGGGAAAAAAGAGCTACTACCCAGACATCACTGGATTGTTTTTTTCAAGAGGATAGATAGAACTGAATCCAGCAAGGAACCAGAACCTGTGTCATCAATGTCAGGCGTGAGTGAAATTGCAGCCTGCCCTCCTATGGCTGATGATCCTTCAAGTCTACCGTCTCCCATCTCCTCTCCCTCCTCTAGTCAGTAACTCTTCTTGCCTGTTCACTCGATGTCAGCCCGTGTATGCCAGCTGTTGTACTGTACTACGGTACTTTTCAAGGTACTGTGCTGTAAGATTAAAAATGTTTATTTTTTGTGTTTGTTTGTTTTTTATGTATTATTTGTGTGAAAAGTATTATAAACCTATTATAGTACAGTACTACATAGCCGATTGTGTTAGTTGGGTACCTAGGCTAACTTTGTTGGACTTAACGAACAAATTGGACTTACGAACACACTCTCAGAACAGAATTCGTTCATATGTAGGGGACTTACTGTAATGAGCATTAAGCTAAAATACCTTTGTTTAGCTCACAGGAAACATCCTAACCAGGCCCACCTGTGAATGACTGCAGAAAGGAAGAAATGAACATATCTCCTCCAGAGGCTAATGGGAACCAGGGAGTGTTTGACTTTACTCTCTCCCCTTTTAGTATAAATGGAACCTGAATTCTAACTCAGGCAAGATGGTTCTTTGGGGCATGAGCCCACCATCTCCTCAGTTAGCTGGCTTTCCAAATAAAGTCTCTATTCTTTGCCCTGATAACTCCTCTCTCAATTATTGGCCTGTGAGCAGTAGGAGCTTAGACTTGGTAACAAGACCTCTAGGCTCGGTGGTACGAGAGAAGTGGCAGATTGTCAGAATCCAGGAAAAGAAAGTCTTGTAGAGAAAGTCTTTCTGAAGGAAGTGGTAGCCTTTGCAACTGAGGCACACACAGCCTAAGACAGCCTTGTAGATAGGGAGCCAGGAGAGTAAGTCCCCCAGCCCTTCTCTCTGTTCTACCTCTAGTCTCCTCTGTAGAGGACTTACTCCCTGCCTGCCCCCTTCTGTTTCTTTCTTGCTCTTGCTTCTTTCACTCTACATTGTCCTAAGAAGGCATGTGAAAAGCAGAGAAGAGGCATGTTATGTGATGATGGACTGCAAGGGGTAGTGGACTAAGGACAGTTCTATTTTTAATTCTGAAAATTTTTGTACATTAATCCTAGAACAAAAGATACATACCAGTGGCCAAAAGACACATGAAAAGAAGTTCAACATCACTAATCATTAGGGAAATGCAAATCAAAACCACAGTGAGATACCACTTCACACCTGTCAGAATGGCTATCATCAAAAAGATAAGAAATAACAAATGTTGGAGAGGACGAGGAGAAAAGGGAATCCTCATGCACTGTTGGTAGAATTGTAAGTTGGTGCAGCAACCATGGAAAACAATATGGAGGTTCCTCAAAAAATTAAAAATAGAACTTTCATATGATTCAGCAATTTCACTTCTGGGTATTTACCCCAAGAAAAGATAAACACTAATTTGAAAAGATATATGCACTCCAATGTTCATTACAGCTTTATTTACAACAGCCAATATAGGGAAGCAACCTAAGTATCCACTGATAAATGAATGGATAAAGAAGATGCGGTATATATATGCAATGGAATATTACTCAGCCATAAAAAATGAAATCTTGTCATTTGTGACAATATGGATAAATCTAGAGAGTATTATGTTAAGTGAAATAAGTCAGATAGAGAAAGACAAATACCATATGATCTCACTTGTATGTGGAATCTAAAAAGAAAACCAACCAATCAAACCAAACCGAACAAAACAGACTCATACATTCAGAGAACAAATGAATGGTTGCCAGAAGGGAGGGGACAAGGGGTGTGGAGGAAATAGGTGATGGGGATTAAGAGGTACAAATCTTAGTTATATAATAAATGTCACAGGGATGTGATATACAGCATAAGGAATATGATCAACAATATTGTTATAACTTTGTATGGGGACACATATTTACTGGACTTATTGTCGAGATCATTTCATAATGTATGCAAATGTCAAATCACTATGTAGTACACCTGAAACTAATATAATATTGTATGTCCATTATATTTCACTTAAAAAAGACTTTTAAAATAAATAAAATTAAAATGTCAATCTCATTCTTGCTTTAAAAAGGATTGGATAAATATAAAACATAAAGCAATATGGGTTAAAATGGAAAAAAAAATAATATTCTAGAATTGACTGTGTTAAGAAAATATGGTGTGAACTTAAGTGGTCAAAAGGAGAAGCTGAGAATTTACATACAGGATGCCTTTTTGAGACACATTGAATGGATCACCAACTAATTGTTTTAATCATGCTTCTCTTTTGTTAACTACACACGGTTCAGATCACACCTAACCTCTCACAAAAAAGGCACAGATTATGATTCATCTACTTCCAATTAGCATATTTATTTCTGCTAACTGAAACACTTCTGACACCCTGTGAAAAGAAACTTCTTGAAAAATCTTTACACATAGCAAGTCTGTCCACTTGGAAACACATTTATGTACTTTACATTTTTGTACATTTTTCAATTTAGAGTGCTTTATACATATAGTTTCAATTAATCTTCCCCAAACTACAATGTCGTTGGTATTATTTCCATTTGCACTAAAATGATAGTGATGCTCAGACGGTTACATTACCTGCCCAAGGATTGGGGAAAGAGGTTGCAAATCCAGACGTCCCATGCACTTTTATTTCATGATGTTGAACATCACTTGTAAGCAGTAAACGTTTCCATCTCATTACCCAGAATGCAGGATGGCTCATAAGATGCAGAGATGCTCCTAGAATTCGGATATCAGGCTGCCCTGACCACACGAATAATGAATATTTGCTCACATTTGCCTGTCTCATTTCTTACCTCTGTGGATGCTACCACTCATGCTTCCTGATTTCCCTGACCCCAAGCGAAGAAATAATCGTAGTGTGCTACACACGCAGTATTCTTTCAGTAAATGTCTATTGCAGTGAACTTATGCCTCCCATAGGAAAGTTAGCACAGGGTAACATTTTTGCAAGTGCATTTTCAGCCTTCCTATCTCACCAGATATAAGGAGGGTAAAATGGAGATAAGCATCTATCACGCTGCTTTTTAAAATATATATATGTATAAATGATTCTTTTTTTAATGTACTTTTATTTATTTATTTGTTTATTTGTTTGTTTATTTATGGCTGCGTTGGGTCTTCATTGCTGCTCACCGGCTTTCTCTAGTGGCGGTGAGCTGGGGCTACTCCTCGTTGAGGTGCGCGGGCCTCTCACTGTGTTGGCTTCTCTTGTTGAGGAGCATGGGTTCTAGGTGCATGGGCTTCAGTAGCTGTGGCACATGGGCTCAGTAGTTGTGGCTCGTGGGCTCTAGAGCACAGGCTTAGTAGCTGTGGCGCACGGACTTAGTTTCTCCGCGGCATGTGGGAGCTTCCCGGACCAGGGATCAAACCCATGTCTCCTGCATTGGCAGGCGGATTATTAACCACTGTGCCACCAGGGAAGTCCCTGCACTGCTTTTTTTGCTGATTAACATGCCTTTGATCTGTATGTTTTTATATGTCCTATCCTTTTACTTATGTTACGCTGTTTCCTGAGACCAAATACATTTTATATGTTTATTTTGTCTAATGAACATCCATATAGTGCTTGCCATGTGTTCTAGGTGCTCTGCAAATATTAGCTCATTTAATTCTAGTAACAGCCCTAGGAGGTAGGTGCTATTATTATCAACATAATATAGATTATAAATCTGAAGTATGGAGATATTAAGTAACTAACTCAAGGCTGCACAGCTAGAAAGTGGAGAGACTAGGGCAGACAGGCAATCCGTCTCAAGAGCGCACCTTCTTATCCTTGGTGTTTTGTTCCCTACAGTGAACAAAAGAATAGACCAAAGAGAACTGAATAATCGTGTGTTAGTTAGTCTTGGACCTAATAGCATGCCGTTCTACAGAGATGGCATAGCGAATACTTTGATGAAATCAGTGAATAAATGACATAACTTTTGCAGATTATGCTTCAATTTCAGAGAACATCTGACTTTGATTCTTTATGAAATATTTTAAACAACAAAAGTATTCTAAATTAAGAAAATATTCAAAGGATATAGAAATTTATAATCTGAGGACTTCTCCCACCAAAGGCCACACCCCAGAGGTAATTACTTTGACTAGCTGGTCTCCAGATTTCAAACCTTTTTATGGAATTATGCTACACACACACACACACACACACACACACACACACACATATGCAGTACTTTTCCCCCAAAATGAAATCATATTATACACATGACATTGACAACTGGCTTTTCCGCTTAATTACATCTGACTTCTGTCTGTTTCAGCATATGTTCCTTCTAAGGGCAGTGCAGTATTCCATTCTATGTGATACTTTACATGCGATTTCTCACTTTGTATCATAATTTATAGTTTGCAAAGCATCTTCATGTTCATCATCTCGTGGCCCAAAAGCTTTGGTTAAACAGATCTATACTCATTTTAATAAAACAGAAGGAATCAACAGTCATTTTTCACATTAGTACTCTATAAATATGACCTAAGAACACATAAGAAGCTTACTAGTATGGGCTGAATTTGTTGGTATTTTAAAATATTTTTATGAATGACTACATCAGTGAGAGACCAAATGGAAAGAAGGATCTGATGTGTTTCTCCTTCTGCTGTGATCCCAGTGAGTTCCTGAGCACTGGTGAGGAGGGTTAGATTGCATTAGCCAACATTTGACCAGAGGACTAAACCTCTCCCATGACTTTATCTGAGCTGTGACACTTTCCCTGATTTCATAGGAAACTCCTTGGGGGCTGAGAGGGAGTCAAAAAGCCAAATCAGTGTCAGCTGGAAGTAAATCTGCCTTATAGGGCAGCCATATGGGGAAGGGGAATGTTCTTTTAACACCTCTCCTACTCAGTGCTCCAGTGGAATGGCCAAGGTCCCTGTCTTCTTTGGAGCTAATTAAGCAGCAGTTGTATTCTGCACTAGGAAGACACATCTCCTGTAGAACAGAGCAGTCCTTGCACTGTTGCAAAGTACAGAGGTGTCAACTGAATACCATTTGACCCTCTTTAAACACCTTGCTGTTCAATTTCAAACCATCCAACATGGCTTGAAATTTACACTCTAACACCATTAGAATAGGCAAAGGTCATAAAATGTTTTTGTTATATTTTTAAAACATTGGTCCAATAGCAAGCCTTAGTGATACGCAACTCTGACCAAATTATGGCTCAGTCAAGGCATGTTTTACACCAGCTTTTCAGGATACTTAATTTCCATTAAGGAAAACAGAGTTTGAACTAAGGAGATTCAGCATAGATATTTATTAAAGAATTGAAACGGAAGCAGGAGATTCAGTGTAGTCAAGGATCATAAGATATTCTAGACTTCCCAGCGGGAGGGAGGGCAAGGTGACAGAGTGGTTGGATATCAAAAGAACAGAAGGAAAAGAAGACAAACTGTGGTGGCAGCTTTGACTATGGCCTTGCAGTTCCCAAGATTGCACACGCGCGTGTGTGTGTGTCATATTTCTGTTGGAAAGAGCAGAATCGTGTGTGAAATTTCAAGTTTCACTCTTTCTAGTAACACTGCAATGTCTCGGGATGCTAGGACTTGAATTGTTTCACTTTGACTAAACGGGCAGAAGAGAAAGCTGCCTGGAGCATATTGTATTACACACAGTGGTGGGGATGTCCCGTGCGGAAAGGTAAGGAGGATGATAGATGCGTAGAGCGTGAGTGGCACTCTGCCAGCTCGTGATAAGAATCTGGCACATCTGCAGCATCACCGAGTGGTCTCTGATTTAGCAAAAGCGTCATAAAGATATTCGGCCTCGTAAAAGTAACACTTTATTTAACCTTCCTGTACAAATTTTAGAAGCATTAATCTGCCACAGTAGGCTCTATCTTGTACATGTAAATGGATGACCCTCTGTAATCAAACCCTAAATGTGTATTTGTAGCAATATGGCTTTTCAGCACAATGTATGTGGGGAAGAAATAGACGGAGCAGGGGGACGATTAAAGGGAGATCACCGTGCTCGATGAGTCCTTTCATTCCCTGAATGGAGTTTCCCAGGACTGCACTGATTTCTGAATTCTCATGTTCATTTACCAGCCAGCACAACTCTATTGGAACCCCACAAGGTCTCTCTGACTCTATCCCCTGCAATGGAGACTCATTTAGGCAGAGAGAACCCTAGCATGGATGTGATTCAAGGAGCTTTCTCATTTCTTTTCAATACCAGCTCCAATTACGGATTGCAGTTCTGTGTTCAAAATATCTGGAGTCTGAGAACAGTCCGAAAGAGCAAAAGCTTTGTGAATCTTAGACTTGAAGAGGGCCGGCAGCAGCTTCAGGTCTTGGGATTCGGGCTCAGGGGTGTTCCCACCCAGATTGTCCCGAAGAGGAAGGAGGTATTTGGAGATGCTGCCAGGCCCATTGGATATTTGCCAGCAAGTGTGGAATTTATGATTTATGGAGCCTGAAATTTTAGCCACCAGAAACAAATTCCTCCTGACCCAAAACAAAAATCTTAGATTGCTTTTATCTAAACTATTCATTGTCAGGGGTTGAGGCAGAGGAGGAAGGCAATGATTTGGATTTGACCTCAGATCGGCATAAGGATGCCTGCCATGATATTAATAGGAATAATATCAGCACATTTTTCTCTTTCAAAATCTTTGCAAGATTTGCATACGTGTTTATTGCACAAAACATGTGCATCTTGCCTGCAATGTATTTCATTGTGTAGCATATGGTTCCTTTCAGCAAAGGATCTTAAATGACTTTAACAGAAAGAGCTCCTCCTTTCATTCACTCCCAGAGAGTAAGGTGCTATTTAAGAGGCAATAACTCTCTCCCGAGGGCTCCACTTAGGCCCTTGTAACCGCCTTGTAAGTTGCACGCCCATCAGGTTTTCTCCAGTCGCTCTCTCTTGGCAGGGCTGGCAGGGCTTAACTGCCATGGGCAACCCAGGCCCTGCAAGTCCGTAATGGAAAGCAGGAGTGTCTCCTGCTCACAGGCTAAATGTGGGATCCCTGGAGGGAAACCCAGAGGAATTGTAACCTAGAGCAGGGCTGTCCAAAAGAACTGTTATATGAGCCACAAATGCATATATATATATATGACATATATATATATGACATATATAATTTTGAATTTTGAATATATAAATTTGAATAATTTTGAATTTTTTAGTCACAACATTTTAAGAAGTATAACCAGGAGAAATTAATTTTTATATTTGCTGCAAGCCACTATATTAAAGATATTATAATTTCAACATGTAATTGATCTAAATGTTATTAATATTACACATACCTTTTTTGGTATTAAATCTTCTAAATCCAGCTTGTATTTTTTTCGCACAGCATATCTCCATCGGAACTAGCTACATTTCAAGTACTCAGTAGCCACATGTGACTAGTGGCTACCATATTGCATAGCAATAGGGAGAATGCTAGGGTGAGCCAGAGAATTCTATCCAAGTGAATTTTATTCTATAGCAGAACACGCAGGTGTCAGGGTCTGAGATAGTGATAATGATGATGGTGGTGGCGGTGGCGATGACGCTAATAACTTATACTTACCACCCCCTTTTCACTTTTTACTACTACTATTATATTCATTTTTATTATTTTATATATTTATTTATTATTTACAGCTACTATTACTATGATGGGCTGTTTTAAATGTTTTACATATATTTACGCAATTCTCAGAAGATCCCTGTAAGGTGCACAATATTGTTATTCCCCTTTAGAGATGAGGAAACTGAGGCACAGATATGACACTGAAAGAGTGTGGAAGAACCTAGAGAATGAAGGCAAGAGCATCAGACGGTGACAGGTAAATGGGGGACTGTCTAAATGAGGTTGATGGCTGTGCATTTTCATGCACTCCTCGTGTTGAATCAAAGAGAAGGTTTGGTCCATCCCATCAGCTCTGCTCTGCTAAATGGCCTCTGAGCCACCACAAAAGTAATGCAATTCCGTAGACACCTAATTTACTGCCATAAAAGGTAAGTTGAGGGCTTCCCTGGTGGCGCAGTGGTTGAGAGTCCGCCTGCCGGTGCAGGGGACACGGGTTTGTGCCCCGGTCCGGGAGCGGCTGGGCCTGTGAGCCATGGCCGCTGAGCCTGCGCGTCCAGAGCCTGTGCTCCGCAACGGGAGAGGCCACAACGGTGAGAGGCCCAGGTACCGAGGGAAAAAAAAAAAAAAAAAGGTAAGTTGAGAGGGAAACTGAAGGTGAAAAGGGTTGAGAACGAGTTTATACAAATGAGAAGAGTACATTCAGAGAGAATCTTCCAACCTTCGTCTTGAATGTAAATATTCTGGGACAATCTGTGTGCAGGTCACAAAAGGGTAATTTTCTTGTGTAGTTCTTGATGTGTGTTATGCTTCTGGAGCTGTGCCCCTACAGACCCTGCCCTGTGTTCACTTCCAGGCTGTTCTGATCTAGGAAAATAAGGATTACCCCAGATGAATAAGCCATAGACCCATAGTGGCCCCACGTATTGGAGGTGGAATCTTTGCCACATAATAATTCTAAGACAATGTGATAGAGTGTATGTAAGACCAATAAGCGTTAGAGAAGAGAAAGTCGGGGGAAATTTGGCGGAGAGGAGCCGTGTTGGGTGCCAGGCAAGGCCGGAGTTAACACTGAGCAGCAGTTCAAAGAGGGCTGAGGAAAGCTCCCAGAGGGAAAGCGGAAGAGGCATCCCAGAGATGTAAGTCCTACTTATTCATCTTATAAATTGTGCTGACAGCACACCAGTCCTTTTTAACGGAGCAACAGGAACATACATCCAGTTAAAAAACTGAGTCATTTGGCATTAACAACATGTTCACACGCCAGAACATGGCCTGACCCACATCACTCTTTTGTACACCAAATAGAATATATATTCACGCTAAGAAGTGATGAGAAGCAGTAAAAGTTTTTTTCTTCTTCTTTCCATGGCAGCACTCTGTTCCACACCCAGCATTCTGTGCAATTTACACGTGGGAAAGACTGGAAAGGTCATGTGACATCAGCTCAGCCCACACGTTGGAATGGAAATCTGTTGGCAAACGGCAGATCCTTGGTCCTGCAAAATTAATTGAGATGGGAACACTCACCCGTGAGAATGTGATTTTGTTTGTTTGTTTGTTTTTGCTATGCTATTTAGGAACATGACATGAATATCCCAGAGTACACATTTTTGAATGTGTATTTGCAATTCAATGGAGAGGAAGGGAAAAAAACAGGTAGAATGGAGGAAAGGGAAAGACAGCCTGCCATTTTTCAAGATGTGACTCTTAGCACCTCTTTTTTTCTCCCCAGAAAGCCCTGAATGTTGATAATGATTGTGAAGACACAGAGGCCTTCCGGTATTTTGGAGAACATTTCACAAAGCAAACTTTAGTCATGTAAAATGGGTAAACATGATGTGAAATGTATTAACACATTTGGTGAATTCTGCAAATATATTTTTACACAATTAGCTTAATTATTTAGATACATATTAAACCTTGCTTGCCTCAAGCAATTTAACATGAAATGTAATTTCACATATTATCACAAGAAAAACACATTTATAGAAAATCTGTGTCTCTCCTTTCATAATAACACTTCAACCCATCATTATTTGGGATATAAATAGATAGCTGATATTTCAAGGATGATGAACACTGTGTTTATAGAGAGAGCTTCTCCTAATCCAATGAACAAGTGGCCCCCTAAATCCTGATCTGTTCATTTATTGTATTGAAATAGATCCTGGTATGACTCCATTGACGATACTAAAACAATATACAAAACAAGCTGCTCCCACTGTATTCTGAACAGGAAAGATTTTTTTATGATTTATTTTGAGGGGCTTTAAAGGTAAAGAGCGTGAAGTATTAACTCAAGAAGAGCCGCAAAGGATGATTGTAGTTCTGCGTATTCTCATGTTTGCAAGGCAAAAGTTGTTACTTCAACTTTGAAAATCCTGCTTAATAGTCATTGTTTGTTGTCATTCCATTAATATTTTCAATAGACTGTGGGTAGCGTTACTTCCTGAGAGGGTCAATAATTTTTGGAAATCCCTTCTGTTGCAAAGTCAACTTTGCAACAGAAAAAAAGGGAGCATTAATGGTAGGAGTACTATACGTTTGTATGGTGATTACAAGATTTTTAAAGAGCTCCCACATACATTATTTTATTATGAAGTAACTTGGCGATCTAGGCAATGTTTAGTACTGGCCATTTTACCTTTGGAGAAACTCCATTTCACCAAGGGAGAAAATAAATCACAGAGAGAAGTTACATGCCAGAGGCACTGATGCTGTGACCACACAGACAGAAGTATTTTTATCAAATATGTCTTTGGCATTTTACTACAAGACAAGCAATAGCATTTTGAACTGAAGGAAATATATGATATATATATGTGTATGTATATACCCACACATCTTCCAAAAATTTTCTTTTTAATTCCCAGTTATGTAGATTTGATCTCAAAAACAATTGCTTGTACTATATTTTGTAAAAGCCTCTGGAGGTGGTAATTGAGGAGGGAGTTCCCTGGTGACCTAAGGGTTAGGATTCTGGGCTTTCACTGCCACTGCTGGGGTTCAATCCCTGGTCGGGGAATTGAGATCCCGAAATCTGTGCGACGTGGCAAGAAAAGAAAAGAAAAGAAAGTGTTATGAGGAAATTCCCTGCCCAGGGGGAGGGATGGGCAGAGAACAGCAGAACAGTAATATCTCAAGCTGAGGCCACTGTGTACCCCCTAAATGGTACCCTGCTCACCTTGAAAGATTTTTCTTTTGGGGTAGAAACCAGTCACACAGGAAGAAAGACCCCGGGGCTCCATTTGTGCTGCTTTTCACGTAGAGCTAAACTAAGGGGGATGAGAAATGTCTCCTGAGCTAGTCTGGGTACGTGGCAGGCAATGACTCAAGGAGTCAAAGGCAGTACTCTATTAGGGAGACTCGGAAGGAGACCCTGGGCTGCCAGGTTGGAGAAACGTACCTCGTGGCTGTGTGCACAGCTCAGGTTGGTGTTAATTTCAGTTTAAATCCTTTTCCACCCGACAGCCAAGCCTTGAGCAGGGGCTCCAGCTGCCAATCTGACTGATGGCTCACGCCTCAGTTAAAAAAGCTTCTTTTCACGGAAGACCCTGAGGTGCGAGAACGAGGAAGCCATCGACCTCACACACCCAGAAAAGGCCAGCCCAGTGCTCTCGGGAAGACACGCAGCACAGCTGACCTTTGACCTTTCCATTTTTAATGTGCTCACTCTCTACAAACCTGAGGGTCCCTGACTGAGTCGTCTATAACATTGAAGCCAATTTGAAATCATGTTTTTCTGAAGGAAAATGTTCCTTGGTCAGTGAATGAGCCTGGCTGACAACCCAGGACCCACCTCTCATCCAGGTGCATTATCTCAGAGGAAGATTTTGTTTTTAATGCCTCTATGTGAAAAATGGTCATCACCTGTGTGGCGGAGACTGCAACACTCCCTAGATATTCCATTTGTTCCCTCGCAGATAAGGTGGGTCCACGCAAGTGATCCAATGAAATGTGTGTGGAAATGATATGTCACTTCTGGGCTGCAGCATGAAAAGCCATACAAGTGTGATTCTCAATTCCCCCTTTCCCTGCAATGGCAAGTGAGGAAGGCGTGTGTCCCAGAGGAGCAGCTACAGGACGGCTGAGCCTCTGTTGGGCTGTTTCCCTGAGGGACCGTGTGGAGCCGAGCCTCTCACTCACTCACGTTGAGGATGGTCCCTAAGTATGAATAAACGTATGCAGGGCTAAGCCACTGAGATTTTACCACTGTTACCCTGGCAAAGTCTAGCCCTTCCTAATGAATGCAATGGGAGGGCTACAACCTTGGCAATATTCTAAAGCAGTTAAATTATGAAATGAAGACTCCTATCAGCAGCCTATAAAACTAAGTCTATGTTTGCAGATTTGAGGTTTCTCCTTTTCTATTACAGCTCCTGATGTAAAGCATTTAGTGATAGAGAGACGAACTGAAATTAGATGTTCAGTAGCAGGACCTTTTGGAAGATTCACAACATCTAACTGGTTGCCACGTTTGTTCTTTTACCCACTAAAACTATCACACATTTGTCCACTTTCTCCGATTCCACAGGCGTTAAGCTGCAGCCCCCATTGCCTCTCAGCTAGGCTGCGGCATTCACTCTTGGTACCCTCTAACCCACTGGCCTCATTTCAGCCCAAGTTCCTTTCATTCCCCCAGTGAGAACTCTTCAATAGGTTCTCACTGTTCTTAAAATAAATTCCAAACTACTGAATATGGCTCCAAAGGCCCCACGTGAATGGATGACAAGGATGACAGGCATGGAAGGTCATCTACCCCGAGGTTCCAAAGAGTTCCCTGGGCCAACTTGTCTGTGGCCTGATTAGCTAGTGGAGATCTATCTCTGGACTCAAAACAGAGTGTCTGGATAAAAACTATTTAGTGTTAGCAAGACTTATTTCCAAAACTGAGGCTGGGGAAAGTGGGAGGAGCCAAACATATGGTTATAATGAAATGCGTTAGCATTTATCTACTTCACACGCCTCCATAAAATTTAGCTTTTTGATGGAAGGTATTTTCTAAAAACTCACTTGGATCTTGTGATCTCCCTCCGACCTACTAGTCCTTACGTAATATTCAAGGCCCTGCATGTTCGGGCCCAGACATTTCTCTTTGCCCCCAAAATGCACCCTGTCCTTTCACAGCTTTATGCTTTTATATGTGCATTTGGGGGACCATGGAAGACCATGTTCCCCTTTTCATTTTCTACTCCCTTCACCACTTTCAAGACCTGATTCCAATATTACCTTCGCGTGAACACTTCCCTGAATCTCCCAGAGTTAATTGAGCTCTCCCAGCAATGGGTTAATAGCTCTGTCCCAGGATCAACCATACCGTATTATCATTATTTTATATCAGATAATTATCATTATATATTATATCATATCATTATACTTTTCTCCCCAGATTGTAAGCTGCATGAAGACAGGGATGCCATATCGCCTAGCTCCACATCTCTCCCCCTTCCTCAAATCCATAGACCAGTTCTAACATCTAATGTACATCCTAAACTCTCAAGAAATGCTCTTTTATCTACTTTCCCTTTGGATATTCTTAGAGGAGAAACTATAAACTACTGGGAGATATACACATATATATTTCTTTTTTTAAGTTGTTATCCTGAGCGATGACAACACAAAGCCCTGTTAATATACATTGCTTAGAAGTGACTTATTTTTTTTTAAGATGTTATTACTTCACTCACTGTGCTATTTATGTGGGTGCCCAAGATCCTTGAATGCCAGGAGGAGGCAAAGGGCAAAGTGCTGCTGGGAACCACTCACAGCAATAAAAATGGTGCATCTGCCATCTAGCGGTGACGGTGTGTAAATGCACCTGGGCTTTAAAGAAATCTGGAGGGCCAGTCTAGGGCGAACACGAAGTGAAAATACCACCTAATATGTACTGAGCTCCTGCTATGTCTCAGGCACTGTGATAAGTGCTTTATATGGATTGTCTCATTTAACAGTCAAGACAATAATATGCAGTAGACACTATCTTTACACCCATTCTAGAGATGAAATCTTTGAGGCACTGAAAAGTTAAGATTCTTAACCCTGGCAGCCTGACCTAAGAGTTCACACCCTTAACAATTACAGAATAATAAATGATGGTCAACTGAGCTACTAAGCTCTATGCAGAAGCACTAATTTCTGTCTTTATATATAATAATTATTAAAAAGTGTTTATAATTTTAGAGTTGGAAAAACACATTCACATTTGTTGTATCTTTACAACAACCCAATTACTATCATCCTTGTGTTACAGATGGAAAAACTCTGTCTCAAGAGAAAGGAAATAATCACTAAGGTCTCACAGCCAGTAACTGACAGATGCAGGATTCAATCTTGGGTTTTAGTTTCCAAACTCCATATTGTATCCACTGCATTTCATTTCAAGTATATGTCATAAAGAGTTTTTCAAGCCTGTTTTTTAAAAAAAAATAGGTTTTCATTCTTCAAATGTTTAGTGCCTCTGTTTCCTTGAAGGTTGAGTGAATTGAGGGTTTAAGGGAGAGCCTGGGATTATCAGAGCACAAACGGCATAGAGTCACCAGTTCTCTTTTCTCCCAGAGCCTGTCCTGTGCCCAGTACTCCATCTGCCAGAATATTTATCTACCAACAAGTCACATAACCAGCACCAGCTTCCAGACCTAAGGAAAAACGTCTCAGTCTCTGAGCACGGCTGACTTTAAAATGTAATGTTTTCACTGTGTTGACAAACACCAAATAACTGATTGCCACTTCTTCCCGATATGCCACACCTCTTAGGAAGTCTGCTCAGACCCTGCTCGAGGCAGTCAGTCAGTGGGGAAGTGCTAACTAACTCCGGTGTCCACCGGTGCTCAGATCAGGGCTACATGCAAATCTACAACACAAATCTCTCCTTCTGATTATAGAATATGTTTTTTCCCTTCATTGAAATGCCCTTTCTGTTCATTTTGGCCACAACTGAAGACTTCTCATCTTTTGTCTATCCAATAATCCATTTTACTCCTTCTTTTAAAATACATACTAACATCCTATTCTGCAGCCCCTAACCTCAAGGACCTTGCAATCTAGTAGAATGATATATACAAATTAAATTAATAGACAAGATAATTCCAGCTTGTGCTAAATGACAGGGAAGGAAATGAACATCTGATGGATGGAGAGTAACGGTGCTAGGTAGCACCCGTATTCTGGACATTTGAGCTGAGACCTGAATAAGTAAAGGGGCTAGGGAAGGGAGGAATTACCATTAGTGGGAATATTTGTTTGAGCTCCTTTCAGACTTAATGTACATGGACTATCGTCACTGCAGTTACGCCTCTAATCTCCTTCCTATCTTCTCATCTTCCCATCTATCCTCCTCTCTCTTGGCATTTATAGTCTAACAGTACACATCCTTATGTAGATTTATGCTACCTGACCCTGATGTTTGAGCATCATGCTTACATGTAAACTCCTTAAAGCTCTATTTTCAAAGTTCTTCCTATTTCTACCTCTCTTGACTGCCTTGGTGTGGTGGAGTGAATAAGAGAGAAGTAACGACAGATTTTTGTGGTGAGAGAAAGGAAATGGAAAAGAGGTAAAAAGATATCTGAAAGAAATGATTCTGGATAGGCAATGGGTTTGATTATAGAAGGCTCAGGGCAGATGAGAAGTATATGATCACAACATGGGCAAGTAAAATGCCCTCAAGAGTAAGAATTTCAAGCGATAGAAAACTAGCTGTTCTCTTAGCACATGGATGATTTTGAATGACTTGCATTTTGTGACAGCAGATGAGAATTAAACTTAAATATTTTGCTGCCCACAGAAATCATCTCTTTATCACAGCAGTGACAAGTGTGTGGGTTGTTCTTTGGTGAGGTACAAAGAGCCTCAATTACCATCCCCTCGTTGAGGATATATTATGTGAAGGAGAATTCAAAGGGTCTCCATAAAAGTAGAATTTTCTTATCCAATAATTTTGTGCTCTGTATTTTCACATCCCATTGCCTCACTTTCTTAATCCCTTCCATGATATACAAACTAACTTAAAAAGAATGACCAACAATCCCCTCATTTTTCTGTATTCTTCTTCAGCTAACAGAGCCAGAAAATCCTTCACAGAGGAAACAAGCTAGATTACATTCAAGCTCACGCACCATCAACACAGTTGTCAGCCATGGAGCGTGTTCATTACAGTGACGGTATAAGAAGCAAAGTGAACACAGCTGGATTTTTGAGATCCCAGGTTGAGTCTGCAGGGCTGACTGTTAGAAATAGCATCTTTTCACTTATACACTGAGAAAATTTGACCTGGAAGTCACTGAGGGGGAATATGGAAGCCCCAAGATGTCACTCTTATTGAGTGACTTTTCTGTTTCTTAGCTTTGGTTGAACACAAACAGCAGGCAGCATAAGTAAAGTGATTATTACAGTAATATTTAGAGATATGCAATTACCTGATGTTTGGAGTTTTGTAACACATATGTTTCTTTCAGATAATTCATAATCTTGAAGCTTTTTTCAAAATAATTAATTCCACACTTTAAAAATTGTGGAATGAATTCCACACTTTAAATATTCTTTCCTCTTCATTACCAACCGCCCCCCCCCACAACTACTCTTTTTCTTTTCTAGAAAACCACTGTAGCTAAACAAGACTCACCAGGAAAGAAATGCAATTCATAGTTATAATCACAGCAGTAAAAGAATTCCTCTAATTGTTTGTCTTTTACGGATCTTTGGTTGAGGATTGAATTTTTATTGTGTTCGTTTTTAAATGTCATATTTGGAATTATTTTGTTTGAGCTCTTGAACAAGTGGACCTTTGTTTCTGTTCCAGACGTTACCGAAATGCAAGCCAAGGTGTTCCATATGCTCCCTTTTTACTTAATCGCTTAATCAAACCATTCTCCTGGAGGAAAGTAGATCACTTCCTTGGTTCTTTACTGTCCGTTTAATTAATCGGTTCTCTCCATGGTGGGTATGAAATTGCTGTTTGAGATTAGTTCCCTGAAGAAAGAATGAATATAATATCTGCATATATGTGTCTTTCCATCATGCACACATCCTCTCTCCCTCCTATCACATCATGTCCTACACAGCTGGCATCTACCTGGCAATGTCACAAAACACACGTGTTCCCTTCTGGACACTTAGATGAAAGTAGAGTGTCTCTGGATCTTTTCTTAAATGTCTCAAGACTCCATTTGAGGGCGTAGACTTTTCATCTCATTCTAGCTTTCAGTTCTCTGCAATGGAAACATTCTTGGAGAAATATACTTTAAAATATCCATGCTTATTTCTCATACAAAAAGCCCACGAGATGAATCTTGAGCTACTGTATCCATTCCAGCCATTTTCCTTTTATCCAAAGTAAAAATTTATAAATTCTATAAAAAACAACTATGCTTATTATTTTGTAATAACCTGTAAGGTAAAAAAGAATCTGAAAAGACTCTCCTCTCTCTCTCTCTCTCTCTCTCTCTCTCTCTCCCCCTATATATATATATATATAACTGAATCACTGCACTGTACACCTGAAACTAGCACAACACTGTATATCAGCTATACTTCAATTAAAAAAAGTAAAAATTTATTTAACATGTTACCACATCCTGACCCATTCTGTGGTTTTTTTCACTGGGCTCTTGTGCTTTTGCGAATCATTATGAACCTTAATTAAGATGTTAAAATTCTCCATGGTGACCCTCTTTTGTCACTGGAAGAGAAGAACTATCTTCTGGCACTTCCTCCACACTGTCCTTTAAAATATTTAAAGGCAAAAAAAGTCACACGCTTAGCTTATGCAATGCTCTTTACCTTTGCTGAGTCACAAGATAAAGGGACAAATCTTTATATACTGTAAACTGTCACAGTATCTGGTCGGTCCACATGTGTCAGTTGTCTATTTTAGGAGTTGGAAATGAAGATGCTTTTTATCATTTTAAAATATACATTGCCAAACAATTGAGAAAAAAAGACTCAGAGAAGAAATGTATCAGACAAGATAAGATACGTGTCCCTTCTGATTTTAATCAGGCAGAGAGTCTGTTCTGTGCATGTGGTGTACTGCCTGGGGCCAGCCAGTTGCTGCCCTGGAAGAGCCTGGCTGGCTTGCTCTCTCTCTCTCTCTCTCTCTATCTCTCTCTCTCCTCTCTCTGTGAGTGTGTCTCTATCTCTCTTCTGTGCCTCTCAGTCAAGCCAACCAGCCTCATGCCCCAAGTGTCTGGCTAGTCCACCAATTCTGAATGATTCTGAAAGATTGGAGTCTGTGTCTCAAGTGATCACCAAATGGGCCAGATGACGTTGCAACCCAGAAGTTCAGGAGCATTAACTCCTCATGTGTGAACTCTGATCAGTGGGTCAGGAGATGGAGAGCTGGGTAAGTATTGTCTGTCCTTTAGACAATTCATGAACTGTTCTGAGGTTCTGTCATGTCGTCTGTCCAGAGAAGTATCATGCATCCTACTAAGCGGAACTTCTAGGTCTTTGCAGTTCATCATAAAGCTCAGGTTGAGCAGTAAGGTACCACATTGCATTGCTTCCTGTTTTTTCTGTTTCTTGTCCTCTTTCTCACTCTCTTTTCCTTTGGTTTGCACCTCTAAGTAAAGTATCAGCGCTTAATTCTTGCCTTGAGTTCTGCTTTCTCAGGAGCTCGGGCAAAGGCAAACACAATAAAAACAAAAGGCTTATTTCTCTTTTTCAATGTGAGAGTCTATGAAAACTACCGAGAAACGGTAGCCTCAGTGTTAGACTCTCCAATGGCACTTTTACCCTATATTTATGAATTTCCAAGTTTGACTTAATACTCTAGCTGATATGGGAGTGTCCTAACATACATTATTCAGCTCCTGATTTCATCGGATACTCATATTTGGAATGGTAAGAGGTCTATGCTTTTGTTCATGGTTTTAACAAGTCATTTAGCTAAAATATTTATTTTTGAACCTATATCACCTGGAAAATGTTACCTTTATAGTGGAGAATGCTGGCAGACGCTGGATTAATCAAGTGATCAAGCCGAACGTCATCAGCATTGAAATAATCGAACGTCACGTGCCTCGTAATGTAGAGAAGAACAACACATCACCAATGTATCACTATAGACTACTACACTGGTAGTGTTCTTGACCAAAATACAGTATATGAATCTAACCAGGGGAAAGCAACAAACAAGTCCAAGTGGAGGCATACATTCTAAAAAGTAAGTGGACTCTACTCTTCAAAAATACAAGGTCAAGAAAGATAAGCAAAGCTGAAGAGTCCTTGTTTATTTAAGGAGGCTAAAATGACACGACAAATAAATGCAGTGCACGCTCCTTGATTGGACTCTGGAGCAAGGGAAATAACTCTAAAGGATAACATTGGAACAACTGATGAAATTCCAATGTCAGCTGTGGGTTCTATAATATAATTGTATCAATGTTAAATGATACCTGGATGATACCCAAGGGGAGAAATTTGGGGTAGAGCAGTTCTCAGAAGAGGCAAACGGTTGAAGAAAGAATAGAGTGTGTATGAGGGAGTGTGTGCGCACGCGTGTACTTATTACTTAGTCTACTATCAACTATGATAACAAACCAACCTAAACTTTCCAGAGGTGTAGAAAAGAATAGTTTATTTCTTGCTCATGTGACAGTCCACATAGCTGCTTCTGGCTGATGGGTAGCTTTCCTCCACGTGATGATTCAGGCACCCCCTCCTTTCCGTTTTAGGGCTCCACTAACCCTTAGCATCTCACAGTCCTCTATATTTATCAGAGGGGAGAAGACAATGGATAATGTGCGATTGCTTCTAAAGTCGCTGGTGGGCTCCACATCACTCCCATTCACATTGCGTTGGGAATAATTAGCACTAGATGGGCAGCTGCCTTCTCCCAATAAGAAAACCCCATGGAAAGTGGAGCACAGATTTCTTTGCAGATGGGGTAACAGAGGGGAAAGATTTTCCTGTGTTGTGTAATGTGCAGTAAAATAACTGCTATTTATCGAGCACTTACTATGTGTCAAACGTAATGCTGCAAGTTTTACATGTCATTCACTCAAAGTTCCTATGAAATAAGAATCGTTATCCCCATTCTAAAGAGAAAAATCCAGATGCCTTCTAAAGTGAAAAGCAGCTTGCCCAAGGGCACATAACTGGTTGATAGTATTTTGAAGTTTGCCTTGCTCTCAATCTCCTGTGGTGGTTACACGCATGAATGTAGGATGGAGAGCCTGAATCAAATCTTCACTCTTGGGCTTCCCTGGTGGTGCAGTGGTTGCGAGTCCGCCTGCCGATGCAGGGGACACGGGATCGTGCCCTGGTCCGGGAAGATCCCACGTGCCGCGGAGCGGCTGGACCCGTGAGCCATGGCCGCTGAGCCTGCGCGTTCGGAGCCTGTACTCCGCGACGGGAGAAGCCACAACAAATCTTGGCTCTGACTTTCTAGTTCCATGACCTTTGGCAAGTTACTTCACCTTTTTAAGCTGCAATTTTCCCACCTATAAATGGGAATAATGCTGATATCAGAGTATTTTTTGTTTTTTTTAGAAAAGAAGATAATGCTTATAAAGTTCTGGTCTTGGTATTTCACTAAGGATAGGGATTTCACTAAGCAAACCCTCACAGAATCCCAGTATCACTACCTATTAGCACTGGGAATCTTAATCTTTTCCACTGTCTACTTCCTCACCTGTCAAAAATCAAAGGATGGTTGTTAAAATTAAATGGCTTAATATATGAAGTGATTAGCTCAGTTTATGTTGCATAATACGCATTTAATAAGTATTTGTATGTTTCCTATTTCTGCAGTAACCATAATTTAGCAGCGTAAAACAATATATATTTGTTATCTTACGATTCTAGCGGTGGTGGTCAGAGGTCCAAAATCAGTGTTATTTGGCTAAAGCAAAATGTCAGCATTCCTGCTGGAGGTTTCCAGGTTCTAGGGGCTGCCTGTATTCCTTGGCTTGTGGCCCTTCCCTCCGTCCTCAAAGCCATCAGTGAACTTCTTGGTTCTCTGACCTCTGTTTCTGTCCTTACATCTACTCTCTCTGACTCTGACCCTCCTGTCTACCTCTTACAAGGATCATTGTGATTCCATTAGGTGCACCCAGATTATCCAGTGGAGTCCCCCCAACTCAAATTCCTTAACAATCACAACTGCAAAGTCCCTTTTGCTATATAAAGTAACATAATCACAGGTTCTGGGGATTAGGATGTGAACAGCTTTGGGGACCATTATTCAACCTGCCACACTGTTAGCAGTAATATTTGTATAGTCAGAAGTTATTCCAGGGCTTCCCTGGTGGCTCAGTGGTTGAGAGTCTGCCTGCTGATGCAGGGGACGCGGGTTCGTGCCCAGGTCTGGGAAGATCCCACATGCCGCGGAGCGCAAAAAAAAAAAAAGAAGAAGAAATTATTCCAAATCAAATGAGATGATGCATATATGTGACCAGAATGATGCCTGGTATTCAGTAAGAACTTGGTAAGTCTTAGATACCACATTTCTCAAAAGATCCTTCAGACCTCTGGTACTTAAAGAGACCATCTTTGTTCCCAAGAGAAAATAAGAATCAAAGAAATTTTCCAGCCAATTCAATTCAAGAGAGTAAATACTAGCAAGAAAACAAACAAATAAATAGCTGATGTGTCTGAGTTGGGATAAAAATTCTGGATAAAATTGAGATTTTTGTTTTGGTTTGATTGTTTTTTTGGAGAAATCTGAAAATTTTAGGCTTCATCTATTTTGTGATGAACACCTGGCTCAAGTCTCCTTTCTATTTTCTTATAGTTTAGCTAGAACTATCATCTCCATAGCTTTTCTTGTTGTGACAGGAGCCTGATGCAAGATATTGGGAAACCATGGGCCTTGACAGGCCCTAGGGAGAGCTCAGCTTCGAGCTTCCAATGGGAGAAGTCATTAAAGTACAGCAGGACCTGATGTATTTTAGAAATTTTCACGTACATGGGAAGATCCCAGCTTAAAAAGTAATAATTTTTTTAAAAAAGCCCAATTGCCTGGCTGAACCTACAGATGATCTGGCTTTCAGTTAGTTTAAGGTTTATTTTATGACATTAGAAACATGAGAACATGTGTTATCCGGCCTGGGGAGGAAAACAGCACCCCTACATTCTAATCATTTATTTCACCAATCCAAAGGAAATCTCTTAAGGCTTTAAAAGGTTGGGTTAACAACACTGAAAATATTTTTATTTTTCACACTCCTCTGCTTTTCTTGGTTCCATCTGGGACCAGAAGCCAGCATGCTGAAATACCAGGAGAAAGGCAGTCCTCAAACATTTCCAGCCTGACGAGAGGCAGGAAATAGCAGAAAACTCAGAAGGGCAGACTCTCTTTCCTGCTTTTACAAGATTTCCAGGCTAATTTAATATGTTAACCAATTTGTATAGATATTGCTCAATGTGACTTGGGAATACCCAAGTTTTGAAACGTGTTAGCGTTTTTGTGTTCCCCAAATGAATATTCATCTTTATTGTCATCGTGTTCATTGTCGATATAAATGATATCATTTTTATTTACGTAACAACGTTCTTGTGGGAATTCCAGCATCTTTAAATAACACGACTAGGGCAATTATTGGCTCTCAGATTGTCTCAGCATATCAGAGTCGAGATGGAAAGTTATAATTTTTTAAGAGACAAGCATGATATGGGTTTCAGTTCACTGACAAATGCAGCTAAATCTTTATTTAGTTATATGCATAAATGCAAGAAAAAGTGGGAGGAATACCAATTGTTTAAGAAAACCAAAATGATTTAGCAAAGAATGTAAAAAAAGTCTCAATATTTTCCGCACATAAGTAAACTCACCAACTCAAAGTTCTCCAAATATGGCTTCAGAGTGCTTTGGAGGAGCCAGAGCCAACTCTCATGAGTCAACAAAATAAAAATACCTTAAGGGAATGATTTAATAGCTACTTCCCATTCCTGGTTGTAATAGAATAGGTCTAATTTGTTTTTTTTTAAAAAAAAAACTACAAGACATTGTGAAATTGGGCTTTGTTTGATGCTTGGACCTTTTCATATACTCATATGGAAAAATATGAGAGACTCCAGGGAAAGGAATAATTCACAGCAGCAGCTCTTAGTCATAAGGGATTTGCAGATCCTGGAGATCAATGAGACGAAGTTTTTACACTTTCCCCAAAGCAGTGCAGAAACAATGGATTTAATTCACACCAAGCATGCATTTGTATGAGATATGTTCATACTGGGTACTTTTAACTCATTAACATGCTGAAGACAGGACTTCTGTCTGTGATGCATCTCATATAACATCTCTAGTAGGTTCTAGCCACTGTTCAACATGGAGGGAGCAGCCAGTCCCAGATACCAGAAACTGGGCTCCGTTAGCCCATGGCTTCGTCACCATTTTTGATGAAATGATTAATGTGTGTATCGTGTCATCAAATATTTATTAGCTTTCTACTATATGCATTAGATGAGCCTATGCTTTAGATATTCAGTGATCTCTGTCTTTAGGGAGCTTACAGTGTCACGAGAAAATGCAGACAATACAAACAGGAAATTATAAATATGGAAAAGTGCTGAAAAAGAACAGAATATGCGGTGGGAGAGGAGGGTTCAGGAAAAACCTATTCCTTTGTGTAGTAATTAATGTGGAATCTGGTTTCATTAAAAGAACCAAAGAAGAGCATTCCAAGGGACCGTATGCTCCACGCATGTTACAGGATAGCGTGTGATCTGGCCAGATCAGCTTATCCATCAGAGAAACAGCGAAAGTGTGTCATCTATCTTCTGACCTGAATCCATTGGGCTAAGAACATTTTTGAGCCCCTTAACTCAAGCTATGGCTCACTCTCTTTCTTATTTACCTACCCCCTTCACCACCAGAACTCCTGGGGAAAAGTCTAGCCAAGTGTTCTAGCCAAGTGCTTTCCCCATTGTCCCAACAACATGGCCTCCCAAGCCCACACTTCTCTGGTACCATCTTTTCCATCATTTCTAAGTCTCCTCATAATTTCAGAAGGTGTAAGTGACTTTTTCCTAATAGTGAAATCACAAAAATGGACAAGTCTGAAAAGTTGAAGGGTCATAAAGCCCCCATACCTTTGTTAAACCTAAGCTCCATGTTCCCAATTCATGTATAGTCTGATTCTCATTGAACCAAGGTGGAAACAGCAGGAGAGTGGTTAAGGAATTGAGAACAGGGTCTCTAGGAAGAATAAGACTGCCTCAAAGCCACAAGGAGACGGGGTCCACACGTAGGACAAAGAGAAGTTAAGGATGAAATTGCATTTATAGCCAAGTGAAAGACTGAAATTAGATTTTGAACTTCTAGCTTTCTTCCTAATGCCTATTTCTTATAAACTTGCTTCAGCTACTTAGGCTAGGATTTCAAGAAGGGGAATCACTTCATATAACTCTGAAATTTAATTTTTAATAATGTTAAACCAAGAATTAAAATAAACATTAGCAATCAACTTTGAATTTTTACCTGCCTAATATAAGAACCAAATTTTACTTGTAAGGCAGTAAATTGAATTAGAATTAATCTGCAATATTAGGGAACCACCTGCCCTGCTTAGACTAGGGAAATAAGCCATTATAACTTAATTATAGTACATCTCTTAAAAAGTTGGCACCAAAGAAGGAGGGAGAAACACCTTTAAGAAACTATGCTTGTCCAGTTTTCTGATCTCAGTCAAGATCTCCTTTTATAGACCACACCCCAAAACCACTAAAATGTTTCTCAAAAGAGAGTAGCCAAGCTAGTTAGTGACCTCACCCTATCACAAGTGCTGGCTGAATTCTTTCCCTTGTATATAGTTCCTTTGTGAAAAACATTTATAGTGGTGCTTTTTTTTTTTTTTTTCCGATACGCGGGCCTCTCGCTGTTGTAGCCTCTCCCGTTGCGGAGCACAGGCTCCGGACGCGCAGGCTCAGCGGCCATGGCCCACGGGCCCAGCCCCTCCGCGGCATGTGGGATCTTCCCGGACCGGGGCATGAACCCGTTTCCCCTGCATCGGCAGGCGGACTCTCAACCACTGTGCCACCAGGGAAGCCCTATAGTGGTGGCTTTTAAGGCTTAGAATTAAGTAGCTCTTTCTGCCTTTTTGCAGAACTCATAAATACTTCTGTGCTTTGATATATCAGTTTTAGGCCCTGAATTTTTGATACTAGGACTTTATCAATATAAAAGGTATACATTTTTAGGTGGTTTGATCATTCTGTAACCATAGGAGAAGGATGCAGAGTCTTAACCGTCACAGCCATCATTGCCTGAAAGATAACAGATTGATCTTATGAACTTATAGTTCCATTACTCTTGCTGTTGAGGGTTGTTATATTTAGCTTTGTTTTGTGTACAGATAGTTACTGAGGCTGTGTCAATAAAGGTAAAAACATCCACTTTTTATTTAATAAACTTGTGAGCTCAGCATTAGAGATACCAAGATAAATAATATATGGGCCTTGCTCATAAGATGCTCATGACTAGTGGGAAGAGACACAAGGAAACTCAGATGTTATGAGTGAAATGGGGAAATGGAGGATGCCAGACCACATGGTGCTTGGCCAGTGTCCCAACACATGAATAGGGGTGTAAAGGGAAGAACATTCCTAGAGGAAGAAATAGCATCGTAAAGGAATGGGGGAATGAAAGAACATGGTATATTAAAGGACATGAAAGAGGACTGTGGAAATGAAAGATGGGGTCCATCCAGGGAAATAGAGATGAGTGGACAGGTCATAGGATTTGCATTACAGGGGTAAGGAACTTGGGTGTTTCTTGAAGCCCCTGGAGAATCATAGAAGGACTTTAGGCAGGAGAGCAACATAGTACATTTCTAATTTAGAAAGCTGTCCCTAGTGGCAAGGTTGGAGCAGGTCAAGTGGAAACAAAGACTCTTTGGGCACGTATTGTGCTAGTGCTGGAGAGAAGTGAACATTTAAGTCAACGTGGGCCGTGGCAATGGGGAAGGAAGAGGGCTGTGGCATCCTTAGGAGCTGGTGACGGGCTGGCTGTGGGGTGGAGGGAGTCGGAGAATCTAGGGTACCTCCCAGAAGCTTTTGAGTTGCCTTGGATGCAGGAGAACATGGAGCAATTTGTCAGTGGGTGCAGTCTGCATTAGGGCCAAAGTGGATAATTAGAGCAATGCCCAAACTGCTCCTTGCCCGCTTACAGTAATAGCTAACAGGCAGTGTGGGCTGGCTCTGTGCCAGGCACTGGTCTTAGTATGCTCGGTGTGCACAGCATAAGGATGGAGAGCACCGACTCAAGACCCAGGCTGACGGAATTTGAATCTTACCTTTTCCACTAACGGACTGTGTGACCTTGGGCAAGTTATTTAATCTACACCTCAGGTTCCTCGTCCATAAAGTGAGGGTGTTAATAATGAAACTGACCTCACAATGTGGTGATAAGGATTAAATAATTTAAGTAATTCACTCAGATTAGTGATTGGCATGTGAAAAAAAATGTCCCTGGTTGTTATTATTGTTATCACATGTATTAACTCATGCTAACCCACAAAATCTCTAGAGATAGGTATCATCTCCTTTTTCACAGGAGGAAATTGAGGCACAGAGAAGTAGTAAAACTAGGATATCCAGCCAAGCAGTAAGACTCAGAAGCCTTTACTTTTTACCTGCTTCACCATAGTGCTCTGCTAAATTCAAGGGTATTAACTGGAAGGGATCGTTCCAGGTAGCAGTAGGTAGAGGACACTGTGGTGTAAGGAGAGAGGTCCCAACATTCACCATTGCATTGAAAGCAAACCTGAATTTGATTCTCCTCTGGAAGCCCGAATAGCTATGTCACCATGCTGGCTTCATGACAAGCGCTCAATACCTCTTAGTAGGGAGGCCAGAGACTCCCCACCCTGCTCTTTGACTATTTAGTGAGTCCTGTTTCCCCACACCTTGTGCCAGGACTGCCCAGACAAAAGAAATGCTTGTCCCACCACTGCTATAAATTAGCTTAATTTGTTCTACTTTCAGCGCTATTTTTTCTTTCTAAATAAGTAATAGCCTTTGCTAAATTGGGGGTTTTCAAACTTTACTTTTGTGTAAAGAGGCAGTTTAGTATAGTGGTTAAGAGTTTTAGCTTGGGAATCAGAAAGACTTATATGGCTCTGCCAATAACTAACCAAATTTAGCAAATAAAAGTGCTGGATGCTCAGTTAAATTTGAATTTCATATAAACAATGCATATGTATTTTTTTGTATATTAATATATTTGGTATATTTCCTGGGCTATACTTAGACTGAAAAAAGAGTATCCGTTTTTTATCTGAAGTTCAAATTTAACTGGGCTTCTTGTAATTTACCTGGCAACTCTATGTAGGACTTAACTTCTCAGTGTCTCCATTCTCTTACCTACAACAAAGGGATAATAAAAGATAGTGACCGTGATTGATATTTGCTATAAAGATTAAATTACATAGTGTGTGTTTAGCACAGAGGAAATGCTCCATATCTATTGATCATCGTTACTGTTATTCTGGGATGATGGTGGGATGATGGTGGGATGAAAAGTGTGGGGAATTTCCAGTACTGATTCTTTTGATAACATTTAAAAAGCTTTAGAATTGAGAATGGAAGATGTTCTACCCAAGCTACATTTTTGCATCTCAGAAACGGAAATATAAATCCAACTTCATCTTTCTGTTTTGTTCAAGAAGAACTGAGTAAATAGCTCTTATTTCCCAATGTAATTTTCATATTTTCTCCTAACGCTTCTGACCATGAACTACCTGCCAAGCTAACTTTATAAGGAAGGAGAGGTTCCAGGCAATTATGCCTTTATCATTAAATATAAAGTAGAAGTAATATGAGGTAGTACTCATTAATCTTCCCCTATTTCCTTGGGAAAATTTGGTAAAAACAGATTCTACAAACTCAGCCAGCCATCCTTGAGGGCTATTTGCCTTGGACCAATTATATAATACACAAGAAGTATGCCCAATAATTAACTAATGAATTGATTTCTTTGGGAAACCATCAGAAGTGTCAGGGATTGAAGAATATTTAGATTGTCTCTATGAGTCCTACTGAAGAAACATCTGGTTCCTTTTTCTTCAATTAGCATGCACCCTGAAGGGTCCCCAAATCAAAAATGATTATATTTCATGTCATTTATGTGCCTTACAGTTTGACAAATTTAACTTGTGAGAATAAGTGATTCCGTGTTCAATTTACGTTGATCCCATTTTCATCCAAACATCCAAAGAGAGAGAACCATAATAGATTGATAAAAGCTGCTGATTGATCTATTGATTTCCAGACCTTAAATCTCCTAGGGAAGTCTTTGTAAAGTTCGTGTTCATAAAATTCTTGTTCTGCCACAAAAGCTCCCAGTGGATTGTGTTTCTCAACTACAAGGAGAATCATCAGGGACAAACCCAGAAAATGTTTCTTTAGTATACACTAGGCAGGAGGGCCTTCCAAATTCAGTCTCAATCTGGTTTCTTCAAAGGTTTATTTTTATTTCATTTTTGAAAACTTTTAATTTGAAGAGGGGGGAAAAAGCCCTTTAAAGCATAACAACCCGCAGTGATGTAAGTGCCTTTCTGTCTCATATATAATCATGTCTGTTTGGACGTGCTGTGTGTCATGTCCAGGGCTATGGTGCCACGTTGAGAACAATATTGAACTAAATAGTTTTGACAGAACAGCCAGACCTTTTCTTGGGTCTCCTGCTATATTGCATATCTGCTTTTTTGTACACAACGGGGTGAGTGAGTGATGGAAAGCTGAGAGTTCAATTGTGCTTAGAGTCCGAAAAGAGCCATCCATGGAACCTCTTTACTGATTTGCACTAACGCCTGTGGGACAGAGTACAGATGACTATATTTTCCAGGTTACCAGGTATAAGAAAAAGCAAAATCATTTTTCTAAAATGTGTACTCTAGTACAATAAATGCCGTGGGTTTTATCTATGCAGATTAATATCAGCCTGTGTGAGCTGGGCTGAAAGGACTTGGTTAATCTCAGCTCCTCCCTTCCATTGCTTTATGGAGGTCGTTTATGGGTATTGGGTTGGATGAGTGACCTCTATGCGCGTTTGTCTCTAGGCAGCATGTGGTGTGTATTTATTGACAAGGAGCTCATCTTTCTGATTGTATAATTTACTGAGATGATTTATTGAGATTTTAACTCAATAATACTAAGTGTTTATGCTACCCTCCCAGACCCTCACTCCTATCCCGGGGGGTAGCTCAGCTTGTAGTCCTGTGTGCCCCAGGGTAGACATAAGGGGCTTTGTTTTCAAAAAGAGTTGAATTGACCCAAGGAAAGGAGAGACTCAGAGAGTAGAAAGGCAGAATCTACCAAATTGGTACATATTTTCCAGGAGACACAAGGAAAATGGGTTCTGGGGTCTTGCATGAATGATAGACCTATATCAGGCTTCAGAGCAGCATTGAGATAGATGACAAACATCTAATGGGGCAATAGGTAGGTGCTGATGGGACCTCATCCTAAGGGCAACGACCCTTTGAGTCTCACTAAAGGATCATGGTGACCATGCTTGCACAGAGGGAAGGACCTGCTTACCTTGTACTGGCCACAGAGGCTTGTTCAATGACAACATGACATTACTCAGTTACTCCAGTGCACTGAAGACTGAACCTCATTCAACCCACAGTAACAATTATCTTCACTCAAGTGTCATTTTGACTCTGTCACCTTTTGCAGAAGTTTTACTATTACTAGGAAATTTAGAATCTCTTCATCTTGGGTTTGAGGTCTTCCCAGCATGTATAGTGACTAAAAACTTTTAAATTAAGGTTGCAACTTGGCAACTCATGGCTGAATTCAATTAGTATATGTTTTGTTTAATTAGCATGGAGTTATTCAAATTTGAACAGCATTTAACTTTTTTAATCAGAAGATTTCTTATAAAAATCTGGATTTCTGGCTTCTTTAAAACAAAAAAAAAATAAAAGAACAGATAATCTGACATCATTAAGCCCATATTCCCACTATATCCATCTCTCGGAGTTGGATACTGAATGTGATGGAAGTTTTCCAACAAACTACAATTTTTTTCTACTCTCTTGTTTCCCTTCCTGGGTCTGCTTCCTTTGTTTGCATATGTTACATGGTCTTTGGAGGTATATTTGTTTGCAATTTCTTTGAACTGAACAGAAATGGATGGGTTAACCGAAATCAAGGGCGAAGTTCAAGGACTGAAGTGTGAAAAACCCAACTCTCAAGCAAAAGCCATGGTAAGTTCAATTTAGTTAACTGACTGGGGCTAGAACCATGGAGATCAGAATCTTAAGTGGAGAGACACAATGTATTAATAATGTGTTAATATATTAAGTCTATTGCTAGGTAACAAATTCCCCAACACTGCATGACTTGAACCAACAGCAATCCGTTTTCATCGCTCACGGTTTCTGTGAGTTGGGAACATGACCGTGGCTTGACTGGTCAGTTCTGGCTTGGGTTTCTCATGAGGTTGTAGTCACAGCAGTTGGGGGAAGGGTCTCATGAAGACTTCTTCACCCATGGGTCTGCAGCCTGGGGGCATCCTCTCAGCCGGGAGATCTGGGGCTCCTCAGTCATGGATCTCTACTTCTATGTGATCTCTCTACCTGGGCTCCCCAGCATAGCCATCATCGGTCCAAGGCCAGGTGTCTCCAAGGAAGAACACCAGGTGGTGGTTGCATCTTTTCTCTGACAGCCTCTGATACTCCATAACTTCATGTCTGCCTCACTTTAAGGGTTGGAGCAGTCACAAGCCTGCACCCAGATTTGAGGGAAGGGAACAAAGACTCACCTCGTGGTGAGGGGGAATCAATCTTATTGTAAGTAGAGCAGGTGGGATAGGAGCTGTAGACCGGTGGCATCCACCTTTGGAAAATGCGGTTTGCCACAAGCAAAAACAGAAAATAAGTCAGGAACCCAGAAAATCTGAATGATATAAAAGCAAATAAGAATTCAGCTTTCCTGGGACTTCCCTGGCGGTCAAGTGTTTAAGAATCTGCCTGCCAATGCAGGGGACACAGGTTCAATCCCTGGTTGGGGAACTAAGATCCCACAGGCCCCAGGACAACTAAGCCCGAATGCCACAACTACTGAATCTGCACGCTCTGGAGCCCGCGCGCCACAATGAAGAGAGAAGCCTGCGCACCGCAACGAAGAGCCTGAGTGCCAAAAGAGACCCCGCGTGTCGCAACTAAGACCTGATGCAGCCAAATAAATAAATAAGTAAATATTAAAAAAAGAAAAAAAAAAGAATTCAGCTTTCCCGATAAGAACAAGAAATAGAAAAGAAAGTCTGGGGACTGACATACCTGCTTGTCTGTGTTGGTTTGGTTTTTCTCCACCAGACTGTAGCCCAAAGATGAACTTGGGCATGCCCAGGCCACCTGACATCACTGGGTTCTGAAAGTGCCTTGCAGCCCTACCCTGGACAGTATCATTTGCTATGACCCAGTTCTCCACTTCAACTAAACACACTGCCTCACTATCTCCTGTGCACAGTTAGTCCCTCAGTCGCTGCCTCGCTCCTCTGATCTGGGTTGCTCGCCCCTCCTTCACTCAATCTGGGCCCCTTTCTGCCTTTAGAATTCAGGACCAGACTAGATCAGGCACGTTCAGGGTGGTATGGCTGTAGACGTCCATAAAAAATTATGCCATTTGTAGTGACGTGGGTGGACCTAGAGATGGTCATACTGAGTAAAGTCAGACAGAGAAAGACAAAAACCATAGGATATCGCTTATATGCGGAATCTAAAAATATGGTACAAATGAACTTATTTACAAAATAGGAATAGAGTCACAGATGTAGAAAACAAACTTATGGTTACCAAGGGGAAAAGAGGGGAGCAGGATAAATTGGGAGATTGGGACTGACATGTACACACTACTATATATAAAATAGATAACTAATAAAGACTTACTGTAGAGCACAGGGAACTCTACTCAATACTCTGTAATGACCTATATGGAAGAGAATCTAAAAAAGAGTGGACATATGTATATGTATAACTGATTTACTTTGCTGTACACCTGAAACTAACACAGCATTGTAAATCAACAATAGTCCAATAAAAATTTTTTTAAAAAAGAAAAGAATCTCATGCTTCACAGGTAATAATTAATTTCATCTATTAAAAGAAAGCATATAAGACAAAAAAAAAAAAAAAACCAAACAAGAATTCAGGACCAAATTCTCCTCCAGGTGACCTTTCAGCTCCTACAGGACACTCCCTTTAAGAACCGCCACATAGCGTCCAGATTACTCAACGTGGTAACCGATCCCTTACTATTTATATACTTTTTGAAAATGTGAGTATGTTTTAAAAATTATTATTCCCCTTTCTCTCCATTTGAATAGAATATTTGACATATAAGGAGCCTCCTTATTCTCATTTTGCAGATGGGGAGACAGAAGCCAAGATGGGTGAGTAGCCTGCCCAGCCTTACAGAGCTGAATTTGGCAGAGAAAGGCCACAGCCTGTACCTTCTGACTTGTGGTTTGGAGCTCTTTTTGGATTTGTGGTTTGGAGCTCAGGGGTCAAAATCAATGGGCAGCCCATAGGCCTGAGCAAGCCTGGCCCACAGACATGTCTTGGTTGGCCAGCACACAGGGTTGTGTTTTCTTTTCTTTTCTTTTTAAGCCTTTAAGTGGGGCACATACTTTACAGTTCTCTGCAGCCTCCACTGTTCTCTCCCATCAAGTCACTCACATAACTCGTTACCTGCCCGGCCTCTGAAGGCATTTTATTTTCTGCCTCCCTTCCCTACTACAACTTTGTATACTTCCTAAAGGGAAGACTTTTACTCAATAATAACAGCTGACACTTGCTGACCTTCTACTATGTACCAGACGACTTACATGCATTAACTTATTTGGTACTCACAGCACCCCTATTGTTATCCCCATTTGATAGATGAGAAAACTGAGACAGGGAAAGGTTAAGTAATTTGCCCATTCTAACACATACTAAAGACTGACAACTGGAATTTGAATCCAAGCACCTTGACAACAGACCTCATAATCTTAACCACTCTGCCGAAGAAAGTCTTTAAATAGACAAAGGGCCACCATCGTAAATTTGGTGGATCTAATCAACATTTTCTTAAAGTAGCCACTATATTTTCAGATTTATAAAATCTATCTGTAGGTTGATATTTGAAAGAATTGGATGATAGGGCATTAATGCCTTAATGTGGCTCGTCTGCTAAGTGAGATATCACTGACCACGCATCATGCAAGGTGAATTTCACTACCTCAAAAATGCCTACCATCTGGGTTTGATTTTTCAGACTAAATCTCAGATTTTAAGCATTTTAACCAAATCACCATCTACATCTTTATTTTAGTCTCCAAATGCTTTTGTGGCTAGTGTAAAGAGGAATGGAATTTGAAAGTGTCCGTTAAGATTACTACCGCATAATGGGAACTAAAGTCTACTATATAAATCTAAATCCCTCCAATAAATTTTAAAAAAGATTTACTGCTCAAAAGTAAAAATATAAATCACTCTCATTTTCTAACTCATTGCTGTGGACGATCATACTCCGCGTGGTGAGAGATCACTATATTATTCTGGTTATAGTACGACGTCTCAATTTTCCAAGTAGTCTCAACTTCCCAGGGGATTTACTACTTCATGTACTTGCCAAGATAGAAGGTATTTCTGCATAATTCCTGTAGCTGAACATTACTGATGCTCTAAAGGAGTGGGACATTTAATATGTGTGGCTAGACCAGCTGGATCAGTTATTGACATGAATTATGAATTTTACACCAAACCACTGAAGAGACCCAATTAGAAAATGGATCACTTTTGAAGAGCCAGTCTCCTTAATCTCTCTTATTTACAGAACAGGATTTGGCAGTAGGGGTTATTCACAACAGGGTCAGATAATGACCAAACTAATGCATCTGAATGCTTACAGAGAACAGAGAGCCATTTAAAAGTTTTTTTGAACCAAGTGCGTGACATGATCAAACAAGTGCTTGGGGAAGGTTAACCTGGCAGCAGTATGTAGAATGTTCTCCATCACGTGATTACAAGAAAATGGGTCTATGGACAGAAAACAGTGAATTAACTCATGTCAGCCTCTGAAGAACAAACTAAGTTCAACAGCTATCAATCCAGACCAACTTCAGGTCCGTTATCCTGAATGCTCAGATCACTTTCAAGTCATAGCTTTAAAACTCTGGATCAGAAGGACTTTGCCGAGTATATTTGGAAGTCTGGGGAGGAAAAGAGGAAGGAACCCTGAGAAACTGCAATGCAGTGAGAGGAACACCTCGTGTGTCATAGCAATGGACCCGAAGAGGACCTGTGGGCCACAGTAAGTGTAACTTCATGGATGACCTTGTCATGGGTCCTGGGATTATTTTTGACTTCCTGTTATTTTCCTGCATACTCTGTTCCTTTCCAGATTATTTCTTTCTTGTGCCTTCTACGCGGATGCTGAGGCATCCAGGCAAGTTTTGATGCTGTCTATACTGGTACAGTCTGGGAAATTTCTACTCTATCCAGTGCTGAGTGGGTGGGCTGTCATTTCTCCAATAACCTATTACCTGTATCTTAAGACATAAGCGCAGCCATCTTCTACCATGCTAATGCAAAACAGTTGACAACTCACTCGTATCCAAAATATTTTCCTAGCCTGTTTAGATGATACAAGGTTTTATTTTTGTATTGTTTCAAGAAAATCGCCAGAATTGGGAACTGCTCGCACATGACAAATCCATGATTTTGGTACTTATATTCTGGCATCCAGCCAGGTCTCTTTTAAATCAGGGGTGAGGATACTCTTGTCCTCAGGGCAGCCCAGCCTTAAGACTTTTTACTGTGCCCCAGTTCTGCACGGCCTGTCTCAAGGCGTGAACCAATCGGCTGGAAAATAAACAGACTGGGCAGCTGAGAGACTTCTGAGCTAATGCTTATCTCAGAGGAGATGAGTCTCTCTTACTTCATGTTTTTTCTTTGAATTTCCCCTCTCTTATTTATTCATTCAGCAAATAGCCATTGGGACTCTATGGTACGCCCATATTGCACTAAGTGTTTGGGATGCAGAGGTAAAAAAAAAAGAGTGTAAGGTACCTGTCTCATGGGGTTTATTGCACAGAGGGAAAAGCAGATATTAAACAGATGAACAATCAACTGGATATGGAATTAGAAATTATGGTAAGTTGTATGAAGGAAAAGAAATGGGATGGATAGGAGAGAGACTGAGATAAATTGATCAGGGAAAATCTCTGTGAAGAAGTGATGTTACACCAAAAGGATTAACAGGCACTAGTCACGTAAAGGGGTTTGTAGGAAAGAACATTACCATCACAGGACACAGGAGGTGCAAAGGCCCTGGGGAGGGAAAGAGATGCTGGTAAGTGCAAAGAACTAAGTGACAGACTCTCTTTCTCTTCCTTTCTGTTTCTCTATCTCTCTCTGTCTCTTTCCTCATCCTTCATTATTTCTACTTGTCTCATTTTACCTCACTTTTATCATATTCTTTTTGATGCTACATATCATACATTATTGTATAACACACAAACAGTTTCAGAGAATTAGTGCCAGAATGCCAACCTGTAATTGCTATTACAAGTTAGGCAATACTTCTGGAAGGTCATTTGTGTTATCTATGACTTTAAGTATCACTGCAGGAAAATCACCTAATTTTACCAGTTCCAGAACCTCATAGGAAAAGACGTAAATCCATAAATCCATAGACAGGAATCCACTGACATATCCAGTGAACAGAGGGCCTTGATAAAAGCCACATTGCAAGGAAGAACAATGGAGCTCATGAAAGAAAACCAACAAAAGAAAAGAAAGATGAATTGATTCCCTAAATCTAGAACCTGAATGCTAGAAAAAAATTGTGACTTAATGTAAAGTGTAAGACTGAAGCAGAACTTGCTCTTAATCAGGTATCTGTGTTGCCTCTCTGCCCTGGAGGACAAGGCTGGCTTCAGAGACTGCCAGTTATATTACCAATCAATATCCATTGTCTCTTTCTGCCTTAGGGAAACCTCAGTTTTGCTTGGAGTGGTGGTATGCCCAGCTAAAAGGCTAAATATCTCAGCCTCCTTTGCAACTAAGTGTGATCATGTGACCAAATTCTGGTCACATGGTAGTGTTGTACGGGCCTACCAGAAAGACTCCTTAAAGAGAGCTGACTCAGCCAGGAGGTATGTCTCTTTGGCCCTTTCCTAATTTTCCTTCTTGCTGGCTGGAATGTGGCTATGATAGCTGGAGCTGTAGAAGCTGTATTAAATCACATGGTGACCTTAGAATGAAAATCATATGTTAAGAGAGTAGAGCAGAAAGAAGCAGCTTTAAGGCCTGGTGATAAAAGAACTTCCATGCTAGCCCTGAACTGCTCACCTTGACATTCATGTTATATGGACAAGAAATACACTTCTATGTTATGGAAAAGTAGTGTTTTGTCTTGTGATTTCTTCTGTTTTAGGCATAAAGGATAATTTCTAAAATATGCAGCCCAACCTCACCTTGATTCATAGTTGCATGTTTGATTCAGTTATTATTATAGACAGCCATAATTTATTATTTCCCATGATTCAGTGGGGAAGGAATTAGGGCAGGACACAGCTGGGCCATTCTCTGGTTCCATGTAATGCCAGCTCGAGTCACTCATGTAGCTGCATTCATCTGAGAGCTTGGCTAAGCCTGGGACATCCAAGATGGCCACTCAATCTCCAGGACCTCTTTCCATGTGGCCTCTGGGCATTCAGAAGTTTTGCTTGGACTTCTAGAACGCCAGCACGGTCTTAAGTATTGAATAGAAGGAAGGGAGATCTGATAGGTCTTTTATACTTGTTCTCAGGAGTCCCAGAATATGAGTTCTACTACATTCCATGATCAAATCTAGTCTCAAGACCAACCCAGAGTCAAGAAGAGGGAAATCAAGTCACCTCTTCATGTTAGAAGCAGATTCATAAACAAGAATGACAGGAATAATTGGCAGCCGTATTCGAGGACCACTTTACCACTTAGTAAAAATAAAATAATAATGTATCACCAGACTTTTTAATCCCTCTGCTACAAAACTGCCCACTGAGAATTAGGTGGAGAAACTGAAAACTTATCCTAAGAGTACTATAAGGCTGGTGATGCAGGATATGGCGGAGAGGCTCCTGGGGGAGATGAAAGGCAGGTCACCCCCACCAGTAAGGTGGCCCAGGGTGCTGCGGATATCATCAGTATGGAACAAGACACAGCAGAGGATACTAGGAGCAATAGCTAGGGCAGAATGATTCTAGGATCACAGGGACTGGTTCAAATTATATACGAGAGCTTCCTCCTCTCTCCTTTAAACCTCTTACTTCCATCTTCTAGCCTCAGCACAGACCCCTGAAGAGACTTTAGGGTTTGTGTCCTCAATTTGGAAGATGGGTCAATGCATCAGGTGTACCTAGTGGTATAAACTGTTAAAATGACCATCCTAAAATCCACAAACTGGTGATGTCTGAGGGACATTTAAGTTACACAAAGATATAATATTTGCATATTTTTCTCCTTAATTTAAATGTAAGTTTATTTATATCGTTTTTCCCAAGTATACTTACACACAGGAAAAAGTCTGAAAAGGTATATATAAAATTTTAATAGCAACTATCACTAGGTTATGAAATTACCAGGTGAACTATTCTTCTCTTATCTACATATTTTTAAAATTTTTCTAAATTAACATTATTTGCCTAATTTTAAGTGTAGTTTTAGTAAAGATATGAAATTAACTATTTCATATTTCCCTGAGGAAAAAAAAATTAAGTGACTTCTCACTTATAAGTCGAGTTTAATTGACTATTTTTGCAGCAAACTGCTCGTCAACATTGGCTTGATGTAATAGTAACACTCTTCCACAAAGACTCACAATCCCATGATATGTATTTTAGGTGTTTCAATGACAAAGATTAAAGAAATTTCAAAAGAACCACCAGAGGGTTGAATTATTGAAATGGTAATGAAGACATGCCCTCAGAGAAAATTGCAGGGAGTCTTCACAACTTTTAAGGCTTCATCTGAAAGACCTTTGCAGAATAAACAAAGTATTCAATTTCTGTTTCTCAAAAGGGCTGCTGGAATTTGAACTGATGCTCCCAGAGAGTATTTAAGGCACCAGTTAGATCACTAATCTGTATAATTTCCATTTGATATCCACCTGATCTAAGTGTCCAAAATAAAAAGTTTTATATAATTTCAAAACAAATGAATCTGCACAATTAGTCTAGAGATGTATAAAATGTTGAATGAAGTAGGTTGGCCTGAACAGGAGGGGTAATATACTGATAGGAAGCATCGCATCATATTTACATTAAAAATTCACATTTCTACATATTTTAAATGGTGGTACTTTTAAAAGATGGTATTCCCAGTGAAGTAAACGTTTTGGATGTTTACTATCCATCTCTTACATGTCCCTGTGATACAGATAATTACATATCTCCTTTCTTTAAAAAAAAAAACCCTATAGAGAACAACCAGATATTAATAGCCTAAATGACTATAAAGTTACCTCTAGAAATATTTTGAATATGATATAAATGTATATGAATGTGTGTGTGAAATAAATGAGAGGAAAAACCAATAAACAGATAAATATCAAGATAGATAAATAGATGATAGACATAGATATTCCATAAACAACATACACTAGCATAAATGTACATTTATCAGGCCAAAAATTCCATCCATAATCAACATGTCTCCTCATAGATGAAGAATTATGCAGATGTTTAATGTTCACTTATTAGTTTGACCTCTAAAACTATTTGAATGCCATGATATAACAATCAGAGCAAACTTCAACCTTTTGTGTCACTCCTGGAACACCAGAGAAGAGAGATCAAATACCTTGACCCATATTGCTGATAGTTTTTCATTATGATTAAATTATTTTTAAAAAGTTGTCCTGTTCAGGAATGTGAACATGGCAGTCTAATTCCCATGTAGTGTGCTTGGGCTTTCATATATTGTCTAATACCCGTAGACCATATACTATAGGCTACGATAAATTCTACGTTGGCAAGTTCTTGAAACATTTGAAAGGGAAAAGTCAGAAATTATGATGACATGAGAATTCTGTTATTCCCCTGGGGAGAAAAATGGCACGTGCAAATACAATGCCAAGATCTTCTTATAGTTTGCTGTGTTTTTGCCTAGTTTAATGACCATGCAATGTAAAATTGTTGGTGCACCAGCCTATCACATGGTGCTGAGCTTGTATTTCCTCAAACTTTTAGACCAAAGAGCAGTTCCAAGTTGAACTTAAGGGACACTAATTTCTTAACAAGTTTCTTTACCCAACGCTCACTCAGAAAATTCTTTCCTAGTCTCGCCAAATGAATAATCCCCACAATTTTGATCCTAGTTTTAGCATGGTTAGATTATTGTGATAAACAATCAGTTGCTAAAAGAAACTGACAGGGACTTCTCTGGTGGCGCAGTGTTAAGAGTCCGCTTGCCAATGCAGGGGACTCGGGTTCGATCCCTGGTCTGGGAAGATCCCACATGCTGTGGAGCAACTAAGCTCGTACACCACAACTGCTGAGCCTCTGCTCTAGAGCCCGTGAGCCACAACTACTGAGCCCGCGTGCCACAACTACTGAAGCCCGCGCACCTAGAGCCGGTGCTCCACAACAAGAGAAGCCACCGCAATGAGAAGCCCACACACCGCAGCAAAGAGTTGCCCCCACTCGCCGCAACTAGAGAAGGCCCGTGTGCGGTAACGAAGACCCAAAACAGTCAAAAATAAATAAATAAATTTATATTATAAAAATGAGAAACTGACAATGCAATATGTCTAAAAACTCTGTTGATAAGATTCCTTGATCTAAATTTATAGCTCTGATATACATTTTCATGGCAAAGTTTAACCACAGAGTACCCATGGACATGATAACAACAATGTTCCAACAGCTTGATAGTTTGGGTTTTAAGAGAAAAGAAGACAATTGTTGTCATCTCAGCATACAGAGAATATGAAGCAATAAGAGTCCAAATCTTATCAAGACTCATGCAAATCCAATACATGAGGAATTTCCCCATCTCTGGACTGACTTATTCATTCACTCATTAAGCAGAAAATGTATTGAGCTATCAGCTGGCAGAGACTATGGTGAGCCCAGTGAAGGGTACCGTGTTATAGAAAACACATCCTCTGCTCTAAAGCTCTTACCAATGAATGCAGGCAATAATGTAGTAAGTACGGTGATAGTTATGATGGTGCTCTGACAGCCAGAGGAGAGAACAACCTAAATTTGCCTGGAGGAGTTGGGAATGGCTTCAGAGTAATGACATTTGAAATGGGCCCTGCCAGATGAGTAGGAGTTTACCAAAGAAGGTTGTGAGAAGGATATTCTAGGTGGAGAGAGCAACAGGAGCATGGAAGCTTAAAAGAGAACTGAACATGGAAAACTAATCAATAAAGTATACCTAAGGTGAAAGCAAAAGGACATGAAATTAGCAAAGAGCTACTTATATCTTTTTGGAACCAGTAGTATGGAGTCATTTAAAAGATGATAGCAAAAAGAGGTTTGTGCTTCCTTGTGAAGGCTGTTGCGTATCGCAGTGTTTCACTCCTTGTGTGGTAGGTAGATGGGTTACAGATGTGTTGAAATATTGGTCTCTTAAGCTCTCTTTGGGTCAGCCAGCAGAGTCTGGGTGGTCAGAGATACCAGGTGCATCACCTTTGGCCAAGAACAGCTTCTTCCATTTGTCAAAGTGCACTCTAAAAATATTGTCATCTCCTATACCTGTCATGGGGTGGAAAAGATTGTGAATCACTGGCATAGGAAGCTAAAGAGTATGCATTTTAGGCATTAGAGAGTCCCTGAAGATCTTAGGCAGGAAGGTGGTGGCAGGAAGAGACTTTAGAGATGGGAAGCCAACCTCAGAGGCTATTACAGTAGCCAAGAGACGGGAGGGCGAAGACTTCAGCTGTTTCTCAGCTGTGTCACTTGTGAGCACTTTGTGTCATTCAGTTAAACAGAACTCATGTTCTGTGTGGCAAGGACTTATCTCAGAGACACAGAGACCCTGGGCTGTCACAGCAGGACCACAGAACTGATTTTTGTAAAACGGCTTCCTGTTGGGAATAAAAGAGAATATTTAGGTCTAACGATCAGGCTTTGGCTCACAAAATTACTACTTTGAGCAAAAAGGGTGAGGCCAAAGCTCTGCTCAACCTTTTGGGGTGGAGGCATGTTTCAAAAAGTAGCTTCTAATGAACTAAGAACCCAGTGGGCATATTGGCTCAGCCTGTGACCCAACCGATTGTCCATGAGAAGAAACTGTTTTGATACAGACTAGAATGTAAACTCCATAACAGTAGGAATTTGGTCTGTCTGGTGTATTGGTCCTCATTGCCTAGACTAGGCATGAGACATGTAATAGATATTTGTTGAATGAGAGGATGATACCACGATGTTGAGTGTTGACATGTAAATAGTCTCTGGCTCAATTCCTGGGGAATATTCTCGTTTTTCTAAAGAAGCGATCATAAATTCAAAAGATATATATGTGTGGAGAGATAGAGTCAGAGAGAGAGAAAGAGATTGATTTAATTTATTTAGACTAAAGCACCTGAAGAATGAAACGAACAACGGTACTTCAAGTCTACTTCCACCACTCAGCACTGATGGCAGTGGCTGCCTCTGAAAAAGTGGCTGGGAATAAAAACAGCAGCTAAGGAGTGACTAAATGACAGGAATGATGAAACCCAGGAGGCATAGCACCAGCAGTGCCTTTGGCAGCGGTCAAGCCACATAACAAATTTTCAGTGTGAATTGCGAGCTGTGGGTATCCCCAAGTTGGGAATGCACATGGAGATGGGGAGAGAGAAGGTAGGAATCCAGGAATAACAATGCAATAGTGGGTGAGTACTCAGAGAAAATTGTTATTATCCTTCATACTCATGGGTATGAACTGAAACTGCTGGCATAGTTCAGGGAAACAAGGGTTACACATGCATTCACAACAATCTGAATCTGCTATACACCAGCTGTACCAACATAGAGCCAGTGAAACAGACCATAGTGTGGAAAATATAGTGTGTGATTTACTTCTGTCAACTTGTAAAGCTAAGACAGATTTCTGCAGCTGCATTGGACCAGCAGAGATCCATTGAGCTCATTAAGATGTCAATGGCCAATCATGTGCACCATGTTTTTCGAGGTCTACAACTCTAGCCACAATTCTCAAGTCCAGAATCTTCTGGAAATCCAAATTTTTTTATTTTTAATACATTTGATGATTGAACTGATGTAAGGTTACTTTCAACTTTTGTCTCACTTACTCTCAATATCCACACCTTTTGCTGCTGAAATTTAACGATTGCATGCTACCCCAGACACTGCTGGAAGTATCACTTAATGTATGGTACATGCACCAAATTACCTTTCTAAAATCCTAAACTTTCTGTATTCTGAGGCCTATTTTGCCTCAAAGGATTCAGATAAGGGATTGTACACCTATATTCTATTTTTCTCTCCCATAGAAACAGTCTTATTTTGGATTTAGAAGCATTTCATTGTAATTATTTTTATTGAGCCTTTCCAAATATAGAGTTGTATTTCTATTCTTAAATTTGTAATTGCCCATTTCTATGCCTTCCAAAATTAAAAAAAAAACAGTAATAATAACAGCTAACACCAAGTGTTTACTAAGTGCTAGTCCCTGTGCTAAAAGATTTCGATTTGTTTTCTCTTAGTGACATGTAGCTGGGCCTAGCCCCTGGCACCTTACAAAGACCAATGACAGGGCTTCCCTGGTGGCGCAGTGGTTGAGAGTCCGCCTGCCGATGCAGGGGACACGGGTTCGTGCCCCGGTCCGGGAAGATCCCACATGCCGCGGAGTGGCTGGGCCCGTGAGCCATGGCCGCTGAGCCTGCGCGTCCGGAGCCTGTGCTCCGCAACGGGAGAGGCCACAGCAGCGAGAGGCCAGCGTACCGCAAAAAAAAAAAAAGACCAGTGACACGTGTTTGCATTCCCCTTGGTTCCTGATGACCACTGTCACTGAATCTTCTTTAGAAGATTAGACCTCTACCCTAAGACTTCCAAGTAACTCCAACAGCACAAATAGAGAGGGTCCAACTAGACCCCGTGAGATTCCTGAGCCCCTCATATTACCTTGTTCTTTCCCTTCATAGAATTGATCACATTGGTCATTGCATTTTTGTTTTTCTGTCTAATGCCATTTTCCCCACCATGAGGTGAGGATGGTGTCTATTTTAGTGACCATGGTTTCTGGTGCATAATAATGGGTTTCAGTTAATTATTGTCATGTAATAATACACCATACCCAAATGTAATGGCTTAAGAAGGAAAACAAAGTATTATTTTCACAATCCTGTGGGTTTCTAGGCAGCTCCTCTGCTGGTTTCACTTGAACTCACTTACTCGGTACACGGCTGTACCATGTAGGACGGCTGCACTGACACACCTAGTAACTGGTGCTGGATACTGAGTGGACTGGCTTCCTCGTGTAGAAGTCTTGAGGTTTCAAGAGAGCATCAGTAGAAGCATCAAAGCTTCTTAAGGCACAAGCTTCAGAGCCCACATCTTGTCACTTCTGCCACATTCTACGGGTCAAAGCAAGTCACAAGGCCAGTCCAGACTGAAAGGGATGGAAAAAGATAGCCCACCTCTGGATGAAAGGAGCAGGAAAGGGACATGCATACTGGGATTGGGTGGGATTTATGGCTATGCAGCAATTGCTACATTCTACCTTCTTGTCACATATCTCTCACAATCCTCCCACATGTAAAATAGGCTTATTCCTATCCCAGTACCTGAAAAAATCTCATTCCACGTATTGCATCAGGCTTGAAATTCACCAGCTTGTGCCTTACTTTTGGTCCACATGAGATGAGTTTTCTCTGTGGGGCCCCTCTGCTCTCCAGAGACCTGTGAATCAAAACTATAAGGGGGGTTTCCCTGGTGGCACAGTGGTTGAGAATCTGCCTGCCAATGCAGGGGACACGGGTTCGAGCCCTGGTCTGGGAAGATCCCACATGCCGCGGAGCAACTAGGCCTGTGAGCCACAACTACTGAGCCTGCACGTCTGGAGCCGCGACAGTGAGAGGCCCGCGCACAGCGATGAAGAGTGACCCCCACTTGCCACAACTAGAGAAAGCCCTCGCACAGAAACGAAGACCCAACACAGCAAAAATAAATTAATTAATTAATAAACTCCTACCCCCAACATCTTCTTTTAAAAAAAACAAAACTATAAGGGATCTGCCCTCTCTCACCCAAACTGCTAAGGTACAATGGTGAGGCAAAGAAGAGGTAACTACACTGAACACTCCTTTCTTAAAAAGAGAAAAACTGGAAGCACATAGTCTCTGGTCTGTAGCAATTGTGAGATCCAAACAGACACATGTTCAGGGACAGGGAATGTTCCCTGATTAGGGCCTATTTCTTCTCCTTTGGAGTGGTTCTCTAATCCATTTTGTTCTTACATTCTGGACTGTTTGCTTAGCCCTCTGAGAGGTCTTTCTCTTTCCCTAAGAAATAGCCCAGGTTTGCATCTGAATAATTCTCTCAGTCTGTTTTGCACCCGTAGGAATTTGAGGGCCCAGAGGCTTCTTAAACTGTGTCTGTACCTTTTAATCTGAATTGACACAGCTCCTTTAAAAATCCTTATGGGATTTCCATGGATCAGACTAAAGTCTACTCTATTAGACAATAGCCAGGCTCACTATTCTTATCAAAACTAGCTTCCTTCTAATTTGAGAGATGTGTCAAATTTGGGCGATGTGTCTGGATTCATAGAAGATCTTTTTTTTTGGTGAGAGGTCTACTAGACACCACTTAAATCATTCTGAGGTTTTATGAAAGGGTCTTATAACCACACCCTTCATCTGATCTTGCCCCTGAGGGCTCATTTTATTGAATGCGGCCTGGAATTAATTGTTATGCACATTTTAATTTTCTTTGACAGTCTTTTCCAACCTAGCACAACCTGGGTCTTCTATATTTTCTTTAAGTTCTAACGCAAACGGAAAGTTTCTTTCTTTAGTTAATTTCTCTCTTCCTGCATTTTATTATACATGGCTATAAAAAGCCAACTCACCTTGTAACATTCTGCCTAGAAATCTCCTAGCCAGATCCACCAGTTCATTAGAAAAAATTCCTATCTTCCAAGTGTAGCAGGCAACATTTACCAGTTGTTTGGCTACTATGTAACAAGGGTGGTTTTTTCTCCACCCTCCAATAGCAATTTCCCTCTTAATCTCCCAGCATCTCTAGACACCAATCGTTTTCTCACAGCTTCTCTAGACACCAACCTCCCCCATTACCAAAGCCAATGCCACATGTTTTAGATTTTTCTTATGACAGCACCCCACCTCTATGTACTAACTTATGTTTTAATTAACTATTTCTGTTTAACGAACCACCCTAAAACCTAATGGCTTAAACACCAATGACTTCTTACTTCCTATATAGTTCTGCAGGTTGGCTGGGATGTTCCTCTGCTGGTTTCATGTGTTTGTTCATGCTGGAGTGTTGTCTGAGCCGAGAGGTTCAAAATGGGCTCACTCTTAGGTCTGATGATTGGTATTGACTATGGCTGGGGAGACTTCATTCTCTTTTACATGGTCTCTCATCTTCTGGTAGACCAGACTGGCTTTCCTAAATAGTAATCTCAAGGTATCATTCCAGGAGGGCAAGAAATGAATCTTCAAAACATTATGAGGCCCAGGCTCTGGAACTTGTATAATATCATTACTGCCACATTCTGTTGGTCAAAGAGACTCAGGTTCAAGGAGGTAGAGAAACATCTATCTCTGCACAGGAAGAATGGCAAAGTCACAATGCAGGGGGATATGCACACCGAGATGGGAAGAATTTGTGGCCACTGAGCAGTCTATTTAACTGGAATCTATTGAGTGAGCGAATACATGACTTTTATTTGGGGTATAAACATGGCCTTAGTCCCTGATCTCTGCTTCTTGACTCCAGCTCCAACTCCATGGTAATATGTTAGTGGTGGGCTCTGAGATCAGACTCGTAGTATGAGATTTCCCAAATGACTGTTTATTCTCTGATCTCCCTACTTTCTTAATTCTTGTCAACAGTGGGGTCTTGAATATCCTATCTCTGCTGTTCTCTATGTCTTATTCTAGAGGAATATGATATATTCCTCTCTGGAGGAACAGAGAGATCTGGTTTAGAATCTTGGCTTTACCATTTATTCATTATGTGACCTTGAGCAGGTTATTTAAATGATTTGAAAAATCTGCTTCATCAGATGTGTAGGATAAAATGGCACATTGATTTAAAGCTCCTGGCACATAGTACATTAATGAATGTCAGTTTTCTTCCTTTGTCTATGTCACTAGATACTAAACTACATCTTACATAAGATTAGGACTATGCATTTTACAGGCAAAAGTCAGCTGTTGGTAGTTTGTAAACTAAGAAGTTACAAAAATAAAGGGGATTGGGAAATAAAATTCTTAGCTGTGTGTGACTTCTATATTATGGTATATTATATGCTTCTACATTATTCTGCATTGTACGTATAATTTCAGAGATTGTGAAGAAGTATATTGCTATAATCTCAATCCAGTAATAGATTATCCAATTAATCCCTAAAGATATGTTTAAGATACTAGAACATTGGGGCATTGAACAAAATTACAAAGTTGTGATATTTGATATTTGCTGATTTTAAAAAGGGCTATGAAATAGTCACCAAGGGAAAACCCAAAACTTTGTAAGACTTTCCTACACATACATATTTTTAAATTTTGCTTTTTTTAAAAAAATACATAGTATAGAAGGAATTGCAGTCTTATCAGTGTTTTGTGTCTCTGATCCAACTTTTCCTTCACATACCATATATAATCTGAGGCTTACAATAGAGTTACTCGAAATAAAATGAAGACTAAATATGAACCCCATTTCATAATAAGAATACATAATAAATCTTGCTTGTTGTTGAATTGTAAAGATTGATGGCAAGGAAAAGGTCAAAGATCTCACTACAATCTTGCAGTGACATACTTGAGAAAATTCTATAAAATGAAAAATCATCAATTATGACCCTGGCACATCTAGAATTCCATAGATAAGATAGTCAGTTTGACTTTTTGTAAAGTATTTCATCCATGTGAAATATGTCGTCTTGGTCCCCAGTTTGAGCTGAATATGTTCAGTCAAACAGTAGTGACCTCACTTAAGTTAATATCATCAAAGTAATGTTTTTCTTCTTTTGCACATTTTTGAGTCCAGGAAACTTTTTCACTGTGTTTTTAATGCCCCAGAACACCTAGACCTGTGGGACATGAAGGTAATGGAGTAGACACAAATGAAACATGTCCATCATGATCATACTTTTCTTCCAAAAACCCACAGGGATTCAAACAGTTTGAAAATCAGTGGCCTTGTAATGTAGGTTTACCTCCAGTGTAGGAATCCAAGGGAGACAGTGTCAACTGGTCTTTAGGTTTCTACTACAAGTTTTCTATTTTTCCAAAGAGCAGATGAGTTTCTTAAAAAGCCATGAGGTCATAGTGTATAAACCCTGCATAGGTGCTTATACATCTGGACCTTCCTCTGGGAAACTGTACGCTATTGAAATAAAAGTACTATGTGAGCTGAAGCCATATAACATAAACATACACATTTACCCCAGGAATGGCAAACTCTTATGTTGTCTATCTTTTTTTTAAAAAAAGCTGATCATTATTCCATTCTTCATATAGTTCATCTCCAAACGTATCTTTGGGGATACAGGTGGTATTCTGAGGCATATCAGAAATAAATCAAGTAGCACAGGCAAAGCTCTTCTCTGGCAGGAAGGTAGGCCTTGGATTCCAACAGTAACTCAGCAGTAAGAATCCAGTATAAGAGTTATTAAGTGGGCCACAAAAACCTCCTCTCAGTAATTGCTGCCTCTTCTTCCTCTATGCCTTGAATAGAAGAGCATGAGAAAGTCCCATACTTTGTGATTTGAAGCAATCAATGTGCGTATTACCTCTTTAACTGTGAATTTAAAACACTATTAAACATCATCTTCCTAAAGCTTTATTTCCAGATATGTTAGCACTTTTTAATTGATCTTAGGAAACTCAACAAAAGCTATTATGTTTGTTTAAAAAAAAGAAAAAGAAAATCCTCTAGTGAACATGTAATAGTGAGTTCTAGAAAGCCAGATAATTTCTTTGCTTAATAATAGTTTTCTTTCCTGTTGGCTGCAGATTCTCATAACTAGCACCATGCCAAACATTCGAAGATTGGATTATGGCCTGTCGTACTTGATTATTTTTGTCAGCATGCTGACCCGAGGTGCCCTTTTCTTGTGTTGTTCCTTCTGTTTCCATTTTTCATGTCATCCAGCTTTTCATCTTGTCAATCAGCTTTTGACTTCCTGATTAAAGTGTCTGTCACAGGAGCAGCCTGGTCTCCAGTCAGTTGTTTAATTTGTTCCTCATGGCATCCAATTGAGTTATTCATCTGGCCCAGCTGTTCCCAAGTGCTTCCAGCATCACTTTTTCATGTGTTTGGGTTTAACCTCTATATCTGTGTACAACAGTGTGAATTGTTCCATTCATACTGTTGACTGTGGATTGCTTTGCCTTCCTAATGCCTTGACGCTACGAGGCTGGCTGCTATGCTGTGGCCAAACCAATGGAGAAAGGCAATATTTCAATCTGGTGTTATGGTAATGACTACGACGAAACAGACTAGTTTTCAAGAATTATAGCAGGCCCCCCTTTTTAACAATTAGGACGATGTAATGGAAACTCTGGACTATTCGGATTCAGATATGTCCCAAAATAATGTTGATGGTGCTTGGCAGAAGAAAGGAAACCTCAGTCTGCCAAAATTGTGGATATTGCCGTGAGTGGTCCAGGACCTATTTGTTGCATTAGGTGATATGAGATACTCTCTTGGCCTGAATTGGTGCAGATAGCCAACTGGAAAAATGAAATTAAGTAAATCTGCTGAGTTCACAAGCTAAAACTTGTCTTCTAGTGGTAAGACGATTTATATTATGCAACATGCAAGAAGCCACATAATGCAACAGGAAACTGGAAGAAAAGAAAACCAGGGTACATTTCCCCCACTCTCCCTTTTAGCAACTCAAACCTAATCAACTCAAAATTTCAGGAGATTGTTCATGAGTGAGCCATTCCTTCCTGCTATTCCTATCATGTTTCTCCTGTACCCCCTACAAACTTGAAATGGTAATTCCATTATAGCAGTCATGAAAATAACCAGAGACTTTGTGCCTAGGACTTAAAAGAATGTAGAACGAGTCTAATAAGAATCAGGCAGCAGGTTAACACAACTTCATAACCTATCTCCCAATTTGGTTTGATTTCATGGAAATATTTAAAAGGAATTCAGTTGCTCCTATAAGAATGTGCATTCATTTCCTTAGGCTAGCAATATAGGGTATAGTGAAATGATGCAGAAATCCTGAACACAATAAAAAGTTAGTAGCATGATATATGGGGAAAGCTATTGCCAATTAAATTGATGAAATAACATCATTTTTCTATGGGTTTTTACAAAATAGCTTTAATTTTCTCTGAGAGGTATTGTACACATACCAACTCATATTAATAATATTGCAGTTTATTTACAGAGGTTTTATATATTTTGTTTTTAATTAGAAAAACTATCAAAATTTGACTTCAAGTGTTTGTAAAAATAAAATGTTTAGGGGTCATAAATCATGGAAAAATATGTACTTTGAAATGTGTATGTCTGGTTTTTATTTTGGGCAAATAAACCCCAGGAGCTTCCCAGTGGAGGTTTTCCATAATGTATTTCTCAGGAGATTAGTTTTTTCAATCTCTCCCCTGGAAGGTTTTCCTTCTTGTCTTATGTAGATTCATTTTTCCAAACAAGTTTCTGGAGGAATATCCCCCCATGAATCTTTCTCATTATTATCCCCAGGAAAGTGAATATAGTGAATTGGTACTCCATATTCATTCCATCCTTCTTCTAGTGTGTCGTTCTGTGCTGCAGAGGTTACAAAGTTAAACATCACATTTGCTAGACTCCTTTGCAGCTATGGTTCCAGATATGCTTTAGATCTGTCCCATCAGATACACTTGTGAAATATGTGGAAAGGGGAAATGAAGCAAAGACCATTATTTTACCATTTCTATTGACTGTGTTGAGAAGCACAGCCCTGGAAGTACTGAGTTTTGCTGTAGTAGTGCTAGCAGATGTCCCTGGTGTCAAGAGGCAAGGTGAGGGATAATCATTGTTTCCTGGGGAGACATCGGATAGGCACAGCATGACTATGAAGCCGACAGTTGTAGATGCAGCACCTTAACCTGAATCCCACCTGAAAAGTGTGCCCTTGGAGCTTACAGTACAGGTGATAGCTTCTTGGTTCCCCACCTTTCTGTTTGTGGCTCCCCTGGTGGACTAGTTCTATGGTATTCCTCTCAGAAATATTCCTGGAGTTCTAACCCAGAGACTGTTTTTCTAGTCCTTCCAATGGATTGCAAGCTCTTTATTCCCTGTATCAAATCTCTTTCTTATTTAATAAGAGTAATTTTTTAACTGCAAATTTATCCTGGTTGGTACAGTTTATCTTTTCCACTTTTTCAAAACCCCTTGCTTCACTGTCAGTGTCAGAGTACAAAGAGCAGATGCTTTGAAGTCATATGCATCATTATTGGTTATGCCACCTTGGATAAACTTATGAACTTATCTAAGCTTCAGTTCCTTATCTTAAAGTAATATCTAAATGCATAGTGGATATAAGGATAAATGAGATAACAAATGTTTAGAACCTGGAACACGGATGCAAGCATTCAATAAATGACAATACTCTTCTTCAATGTTTAAATTTGAACATCCAACATAGTAGTTTTTCCACTAAGCTAATCAAGGATCACATTTAGTGAGGAAAACAAAAGGCTATGGGACAAGATCGTATATTTCTTTAAAAGTACATTCCTGTGTCAACCTGGATCCAGTGAGTCAACTACTTGTGGATATCAGTACTGAGGTTTACACAGGGAACCAGAGCCACTGAGACTTGCAGGTTGCTATACTTAACTCTTTGGAAAATAAAATAAAATAAATTTTATATATATTCCATGGAAGGAAAGAGTACCAGGTGCTATATATGTACATGCTTGCTTAATGTCATGAAAAATTAAGCGACTGACACTCAATCCAACAAGACTATGTTAAGGATGATAGTATAATTTTAACCCTACCTCCTTACCTAAGACTAGGGACATTTTTCAGTTAGTAACACAATAAAACAGTACTCCCATTCTTTTAGCCAAAATAACTTTGGGTTATCAACAGACATTTTCTTTGAAAAAGGAGTCCATCCTAGCTGTATGAAGAACTAAGGCATTCCAGAATTCTCCTCGATCTTTCCATAAGATTTGGGAATTTTACTATATCCCATATTTTTAACTTAAGAAGTGTATATTCTTCTAGGAATAATGGGATAAAATAGAAAGGTGCACTCAGAAGAAAGAAAGGGATGTACCCAGATGCTGAGGTCAAAATGGATCTGAAATTCAGCAGCTGCATATGTTAAAAGATACTGTGGTGGTCTGGAAATAGGCTCTAATACCTAGAGGCTTGAGTTTAAATCTCAGTAAATTTCACAAAAAGAGAGGAATCTTTGAGCATATTTGAATAGGAAGGTAGAAATGAGAACCTTGTAAGCCAGAACCATCAATGGCTTCATGCTCAGTGAAAAGAGATACTGGGAACACATACATTGGGCCAGGAAAATGGCAAGAAATTTTCCCATTGCCTGAGGATCTGGGTCAAAAAGAAAAAAAAAATCACCGTGGAAAATGAATACCATGAACTATGAGCAAATGAGGCCTGATTTTGCATGTTTGGGGGGGATACAAGAATTATTAAACCAATAAATATGCAGGGGGCTTCCCTGGTGGCACAGTGGTTGAGAGTCCGCCTGCCGATGCAGACGACACGGGTTTGTGCCCTGGTCCGGGAAGATCCCACATGCCACGGAGCGGCTGGGCCCGTGAGCCATGGCCGCTGAGCCTGCGCGTCCAGAGCCTGTGTTCCGCAACGGGAGAGGCCACAACAGTGAGAGGCCCACATATCACAAAAAAATAAAAAAAATTTTTAAAAATACAGGAAAAAACAACTGATATCAGGTACCTTGCATCAGCAAATACAACCTCAAAACCTTTTTGGAGAAACACTTCCACAACTAAAGCTAATTTAGGACTCTCTGTCACACACACACACACACACACACACACACACACACACACACACACACACAAGATCTACTGCTAATGACCTCACAATAAAACATTTTTAAAAACACACAGGGAAAAAATACTTCATTAGCAAGATTAAATACACATCATCCCCAAATTTGAAATTACAGAAAAGTCTGAAAAATCTTATATGTTTAAAGTGATAACAAAAGGAATAAAAACCATATTGTAGGGCTTCCCTGGTGGTGCAATGGTTAAGAATCCTCCTGCCAATGCAGGGGACGTGGGTTCGAGCCCTTGTCCGGGAAGATCCCACATGCCGTGGAGCAACTAAGCCTGTGCGCCCCAATTACTGAGCCTGCGCTCTAGAGCCCACAAGCCACTACTGAAGCCCGCATGCCTAGAGCCCGTGCTCCGCAACAAGAGAAGCCATTGCAATGAGAAGCCCGCACACCGCAACAAAGAGTAGCCCCCACTCGCTGCAATTAGAGAAAGCCTGCGCTCAGTGACGAAGACCCAACGCAGCCAAAAAACAAACAAACAAAAATATATGGCAAGAATAAGACACTATCAAAAAGGCAAAATTTAAAAGAACCAATGACATAAAAAGTAATATAGTTAATGAAATTAAAAACTCAATGGACATATTAAAAAGCAGATTAGATACAGTCCAAAAAATAGTAAAATGGAAACTAGATCTTAAGATCTTATGTAAAATATGCACAGATAGAAAAAGGTGGGGATTGCAGAATGTTAAAAAATGTGTAGAATAAATTAAGGTAAAATTAAAAAGCAACTAATAGATGTTCTGGGACAGATTTTAGATAATGGTAACAGCACATATTTCAAAAAGAAAAGAAAAAACTAATTGAGACCTTTCTTAAATGACATATATCTTCAGATTCAACAATCATGATGACTAAAGAGAAGTACAACAATTCCCTCCTACATAAGACACTGTTCAATGCTCTGCACATATTCCCTTGATCCCTTCCTTCCTCCCTCCCCCCAGTATTGGCTCCAGGTGTGCCTTCACTCCCAACTCTAACACCTGCATTTCTTTGGCAACCATTTCCTTTACTACACATCTTCACCAATACCTGTTATCTCTTGTCTTTCTTGATAATAGCCATTCTAAAAGATGTGAAGTGATACCTCATTATGGTGTTGATTTGTAATTCTCTGATGATTAGTGATATTGAGACTTTTTATGGACCTGTTGGTCATTTGTATGTCTTTTTTGGAAAAATGTCTATTCAGGTTTTTTGCCCATTTTTAAATTAGATTTGTTTTTGTTTTGTTTTTGCTATTGAGTTATATAAATTCCTTACATATCTTGGATATTAACCCTTATCAGATGGATGATTTGCAAATATTTTCTTGCATTCTATAGGCTGTTTTTTCATTTTGTTGATTGTTTCTTTTGCTGTTCAGGGCTTTTTTAGTTTGATGTGGTCTCATTTATTTATTTTTGCTTTTGTTGTTTGTGTTTTTGGTGTCATGTCCAAAAATCATTGCCAAGACCAATATTAAAGAGCTTTCACCCTTTGTTTTCTTCTAGGAGTTTTTGAGTGATATAAGAAAGGGGTATAATTTCATTTTTCTGCAAGTAATTTCCAGTTTTCCCAGCACCATTTATTGAAGAGATTATTCTTTCTGCATCGAGTATTCTTGCCTCCCTTACAAATTTTAGTTGACTGTATATTTGTGGGCCTATTTCTGGGCTCTGTATTCTGTTCACTGGTCTGTGTGTCTATTCTTATGCGAGTGCCATCCTGTTTTAATTACTATAGCTTTGTAGTATAGTTCAAAATTAGGAAGTATGATGCTTCCAGGTTTGTTCTTCTTTTCAATGATTGCTTTAGCAATCTGTCCATCTGTCAATGGACACCTAGGTTGTTTCCATGTCCTGGCTATTGTAAATAGTGCTGCAATGAACACTGTGGTAGATGACTTTTTTTGAATTATGTTTTTCTCAGGGTATATGCCCAGTAGTGGAATTTCTGGGTCATATGGTAGTTCTATTTTTAGTTTTTTAAGGAACCTCCATACTGTTCTTCATAGTGGCTATATCAATTTACATTCCCACCAACAGTACAAGAGGGTCCCCTTTTCTCCACACCCTCTCCAGCATTTAATGTTTGCAGATTCTTTGATGATGGCCATTCTGACCAGTGTGAGCTAATACCTCATTGTAGTTTTGATTTGCATTTCTCTAATGGTTAGTGATGTTGAGAATCCTTTCATGTATTTGTTGGCAATCTGTATGTCTTCTTCAGAGAAGTGTCTGTTTAGATCTGCCATTTTTTGATTGGGTTGTTTGTTTTTTTAATATTGAGCTGCAGAGCTGCTTAGATTTTTCTAGGTCAAGTGTAGAAATTAAAATTCAGAACTGATGTAAGAATAGAAAAAGAATTAATATATAACACATGTTAAGAGAGAAGAAAAGGAAATAAAATAAAATTTGATCAATCAATAAAAAGCAAGCAGAAGGTTCAATAAAGCAAAGAAAATCATAGGATATAGAAAAACTAAGATTATAAAAATGTCTTTAGAAGTATCAGAAATAATAATAAATGCAATTATTAATGCAATTATTGATGCATTAACCCTTCCAGGTAAAAAGAAGATGATTCCCAGAAAAGTGCTGTTTTAAAAATCTAACTATATTCTTTTTACTAAGAGTCACACCTACATAATAATAATATTGTTAGGCTGAAAGAAAAAAAGTAGAAATAATCCCAGAAAAATAATATTTTAAAAGCCTAGAATAGTCACATCAATAAACAATAAATTTCAAGAAAAAATTATTAGTGATATAAAGTGTCATAATTATCAAAGGAAAATTGTCTAGGGCTATATAATTCCAAGCCTATATACTGCAAAGGAACATCAAAATATATAATGTAATGATTTCAATTACCACGGGGAAATTAACAAGTTATATGTTTAGTGCTTAATTTTAACATATCACTCTCATTAATAAATCAAGAAGACAAAATATAATAAGCATAAAAAATAGACAGACAACCCAATTAACAATTTTGCTTTAAAGGATGTACAGAGAATTCTACCCACAAAATTAGAAAATACAATTTAAAATATTATTAAAGTTAGAAAATTGTTTTAAAGTATACATGGAACTATATAAAAATTGAACACAAAATACAGAAACCAAATATTTTATGAAGAAATATGCATAATATAAACTTGATTCTTTTAACACAGTAAAATAAGTGAGAATGCATTATAAAAACTAGATTTGAGGGTAGGTTACTCACAATCTTTTATTACAAAATTAAAAAATCTGTTCATGACCAGATTACTTCACTGGTGAATTCTACCTAACATTTAAAGAAGTAACACTGATACTTCACAAACTCTTCCAAAAAATAGAACTGATTTCTTGAGGCCAGTATTTCCCAACTGATTCAATGAGGCCAGTATTAATTTGATACCATAACAAATAATAACAACACAATAAAAGGAAACTACAAACCAGTTATTCCTTATGAATATAGATGAAAAATTCTAAACAAAATACTAGCAAACTGAACCCAGCAACACGTAAAAATTATTATATCAGAGCTAAGTGGGATTTATCTCAGGAATGAAAGGTTGGTTCAATATACAAAAATCAATCTATGTAATACACCTCAGTAATAGTATAAAGGACCCAAAACACCTCATGTGATTATCTCAGTAGATTCAGAAAAAGCTTTTGACAAGATCCAAAACCCTTTCATGATAAAAACACTAAAAAGATTAGGAGTAAAATGGAACATTCTCCATATGATAAAGGGCATTAATGAAAAATCTAAAGCTACTCATAATTAATGATGAAAGAATAAAAGATTTGCCTCCTGACATCAGGAATAAGGTAGTGTATCTATGCTAGCCACTTGTGTTTCATGTTGTGCTGAAGAATCAAGCCAGGGCAATTAGGCAAGAAAAAATAAATAAGAAGTTGTCCTGATTGGAAATGAAAGCTAAAACGTTCTCTATTTGCAGGTAACATGATCTTGTATACAGAAAATCCTAAGGAATCTGATAAAAAACATTAGAATGTTAAGCAAAGTTGCAAGATACAAGAGCAAAACACAAAAATCAATTTTATTTCTATATACTGGCAATGAGCAATCTGAAAATAAAGCTTTAAAAAATCTTATTATATTAGCATCAAAAAGAATAAAATAGTTAGAAATAAATTTAGCACTTTTTTAGAAGCACAAGTTTCCTACAGTGAAAACTTAAAAAAAAAATTGTTCAAAGAAATTAAAGAAGATAAATAAGTGTGAAGAAATTCCATTTTAATGGATTGAAAGACTTAACATTGTTAAGATGGCAGTACTCTCCAAACTGATCTACTGATTCAAGTTTCCCTATTAGAATCTCAGCGGCATTCTTTTTTGCAGAATTTGTCAACGTGATCCTAAAATTCATATGAATATGCAGAAGAACCAGAATAACCAAAGTAATCTTGAAGAAGAACAAAGTTAGAAGACTCACAATTTCTTATTTTAAAACTTACTACAGGCCTACATAAATCAAGACAGTATAGTACTGTTATTATGATAAACATATAGACAGATGGAAAAGAGAGTACAGAAATAAACCCCTAAACTTATGGTCAACTAATTTTGACAAGGGTTCCAACATGATTCAATGAGGGGGAAGATAGTCTTTTAATAAATGATGCTGGAACAAATGGATATCTTCATGCAAAAGAATGAAATTGGACCCATATCATATAGAAAAATTCATTCAAAATAGATCATTACATTGAACACTTCAATGTAAGAGCTAAAACTATAAAACTCTTAGAAGAAAATATAGTTGTAAATCTTCTTGACCTTGTATTAAGCAATGGTTTCTTAAATACAACACCTGTAGTACAAGCATCCAAACAAACCAGCAAGATCAGAAAAGCCCAGATGAATTGGACTTCATGAGAATTAAACTTTGTGCTTAAAAGGATACTATCAAAAAAATGAAAGATAATCACTGAATGAAGGAAAATATTTGCAAACCATAATGTGATAAGGGATTTAAATCCAGATCATACAAAGCACTCTTACAAATAAACAATGGGAAAAAAACAAATAAAAACTAAGCAAAAGATTTGAATAAATATTTCTTTCAAAGAAGACATAAAAATTCTCAATAAGCACATGGAAAGATATTCAACATCATTAGTCATTAAAGAAATGCAAATTAAGATCACAATGAAATACCTCTTTACACCCACTAGGATGGCTATAGTAAATTCTTTTTAAAAGGACAATAATAAGTGTTGAAAATGATGTGGAGAACTTATAAACCTCATACATTGCTGGTGGGAATGTATAATGATGAAGCCACACTGGAAAACAGTTCGGTAGTTCATCAAAAATATAAACATAGAATTATCATGTGACAGCAATGTCACTCCTATGTACCCAAGAAACTGGAAACATATATTCATACAAAAATGTGTATTTAGCAGTGTTTATATTGTAAAATGTGTTTATAGCAGCATTACATATAGTAGCCAGAAAGTTCAAACAACACAATGTCCATCAACTGATGAATGGATAAATAAATGTTGTGTATGCATACAATGGAATGTTATTCAGCCATAAAAGGAGTATGGTACTGATACATGCCACAATATGAATGAATATTGAAAACATTATGCAAAGTAAAATAAACTAGGTACAAAAGGCCACATAGTTATGATACCATTTATGTGATATGTCTGGCACAAGAAAATCCATGGAGTACAGTACTGATATATGCCACAATATGAATGAATCTTGAAAACATTATGCAAAGTAAAATAAACTAGGTACAAAAGGCCACATAGTATGATACCATTATGTGATATGTCTGGCACAGGAAAATCCATGGAGACAGAAAGTAGATTAGTGGTTATCAGAGGCTGGGAGGAGAGGGAAATGGGGAGTAACTACTAATGGATACAAGGTTAATTCTGGGGGTGTATATATTCTAGGATTAGATATTGGTGAATCACATAACCCTGTGAATTTACTAAAAATCACTGAATAGCACATTTTGAAAGAGTGAATTTTATGGCATGTGCACCACACCTTAATTTTAAAATCAGAAAAAAAAAATGAAGAAACTATATAATGTTAGAAATTTTAAGACACATTTAAAAATAATTTATGGATGATAGTAAAATAATTATGGAAATTAGAATATAATAATAACTAACTGACGATGTTTTCACTTGAGGAATACAGCATAATTGTATTTGTAAGAAAATGTATAGCCTTCAGTGCAAATATTTTCAAAACTGAAAATTAATGAGCTAAACATTTAAATTAAAATATTAATATATCAGTAACATTTCAAACCCAAAGACAGTAAAAAGAAAGAAATAGTGAAGACAATAAAATAAAATAAAATAGAAAATATAGAAACAAAAGTTAAATAAATAAAACAGAAAATTACAACAATAAAATATAAAATTCAAAAGCTGCTTCTGGGGAAAATTTAATTAAAAAAAATTTTTGCAAGACTGATGCAGGAAAAAAAGAAATTACAAATATTGGTCCTGAGAAAAGAGATTTTTTTTTAAAAGATTTGAAATTTTAATATTTTTTAAATATGCTAAGAATATACTATGGACACCTTTATGGAATAAGTTTATTAAAACTTTAAAGAAATTGATAATTTCATAGAAAATTATAATTTATAATAACTGATTCAAGAATTCATAAAAAACCTAGATAACACTATAAAAATGAAAGAAATAAAATCACTAGGTTTTTAAAAAAAAAATCTACTTACAGAAACAACAAAATGAGATTTTATCTTATTGCCCTGGTGCAGTAACTTCTACCAGATTTGCCCACTTAGCAAACAACTAGAAAACAACTTCTTGCATACACTGCGCAGTGGGCAGTGTAGGATTATGATCCCTGAGAGAAGAGAAACAGAGAAGATTAGCCCAGCTTTCTGCCTAGAGTTGATTTCTGAATCATAGTGCATGGAGAAGAAACTCAAGCACAGCATGGCAGTTATGATGAGTTCAGCAGATAGCAATTGGAGATCAAAGAGGTTGAGGTGGCTGGAGTTTTGATTAAAAAAAAAAAAACTTCGGAAGTTTGCATAGGGCTGTCCTTGAAACTTTGCTGAATACTAAGCTATGAATACATATATGAAACTCCATGAAGTCATAGAAATTATAACTACTTAAAAGTGAAAAATAAAATTCTAGAGCTCACACAAGGCTGGGAGATGTTCAACATCTATCCATCCAAAGTAAAGAGACTTTATTAAACCCCTGTGATGTTAGGTAGTGACTACAGAAAAGCCAAGTCTTAATGGGAGGAATAAAGTAAACGTAGTCTATATCCTTCTTAACAAAGCTTTATAAGGCAGACCTTGAAAGAATCAAGCTGATCTGCAAGAAACTTAACTGCCTCACCTTTCCAAGAAAATTTACTCTTTAAAGTAAAACCAAAAAGTTTAGACATTCACCAAAATAATAATTACAATGCCTATCATTCATATAAAAGTCACAGAATTTCAGAAGAAAAAAAATATGACTGATAACCAAGTAAAAATTAGGTCAATAGAAAAGAGAGAGGATGGAAATAGCAAAGACTTTAAAATAACTCCCATAAACATATTAAAGGCCTTTAAATAAAAACATGAATACAATAAAGTTGGAGCTTAAAATAAAAGAATTAAATAAGTCATTTAGGACTGAAAAATAAAATATCTAAAATCAAAACTCACTGGATGTGCTTAAGAGCAGGTCATCACTACAAAAGAAAAGGTCAGTGAATTTGAAGACATAACGAAAGAAACAATCAGAACGAAGCCTGGGAGTGGGTAGTAGGAAGGATGAAAGAAAATAAAAATGGACTGATTCTCAGGGAACTGTAAGACAATTTCAAGTTATTTAACATATGTGTAATTGAAGTTGAGAAAAAGAGCAGGGCATAGTTGAAGAAATAGTGCCAAAAGAATGGTCTCAAATTTTCCAATTTGACAAAAACTATAATCTACATCTCCAAGAAGCTCAGAAAACACAAAGCAGAAAAACCCCGAGGAAACCCACCCAAGGCACAGCTTAAAATAAAGTCTTAAAAGCAGTCAGAAAAAAAAGACATTTAAGATATCAAAGATAAGAAATATTACTGATTTCTTTTCAGAAACAATGCAAGCCAGAGGACAAAGGAAACTTTTTAAATAGTGGAAGGAAAAAAAACCTTTCAATCCAGACTTCTATATCCAGCAAACTATATGCTTCAAAATGAAGGTAAAATACTTTTTTATTTTAAGGCAAACAGCTGAAAGAGTTCATTGCCATCAGACTTGCAATAAGTCTGAAGACTAATACTCAGTAGAAACTCAAAATTACACATTGCAATAAAGATCACTGAAAATGGTTAATGCAAAGTATACATATACACACTATTATATGTAAAATAGATAATCAACAAGGACCTACTGTATAGCACAGGGAAATCTACTCAATATTCTCTAATAACTTATATGGGAAAAGAATCTGAAAAAGAATGGATATATGTATATGTATAACTGACTCAGCTGTATACCTGAAACTAACACAACACTAAATCAACTATACTCCAATATAAAATAAAAATTAAATTAAAAAAATAGAGTATACATATAATACTTTTTTCTACATTTCTTAACAGATAACTGTTAAAAGCAGAAACAAAAACAATATATCATGGGTTTTAGAACTTATAGAGAAGTAAAATGTATGACAATAGCACAAAGGAAGAGAGGAACAGACATTCACTATTGTAAGTTTTTTAAGTTACAGTGGCATAATAGTCTTTGAAGATAGACTGTGATAAACTAAAGAACAACTGGGGGAGGAAAGGAGGCACAGCTAATTTGGTGATAGTGGAAATGAAATGGAATACTGAAACTATACTCAATTAAGCCAAAAAGAAAGAAATAAAGAAGAGGAACACAGATTATATTGACAAGTTGAAAGCAAATGCTAAGATTGCAGATTTAAAATGACTATATCCATAATCATATTAAATTTTAAAATTGTAAACCAGGGGTTGGCAAACATTTTCTTATAAGACCCAAGAGTAACTAGGCTCCATCAACTACTCAACTCTGCAGTTGTAGTGTGAAAACAGCCACAGACAATATATATGTGAATGGGCATGGTTGTTCTTCAATAATTTTTTTTTCTGTTTTTTACAAAAACATGTAGTTAGCCCATGGACCATAGTTTTATCATGCCTGGTCTGAGTACTGTTCAATGGAAATATTAGTCACAGATACAATTTTAAATATATGGTATCTACATTAAAAATAAAAGTGTGAAATTAATTTAATAATATATTTTATGTAAACTAATATATATGTTACCATTATTTCAAAATGTAATCAATATACAAGTAATTAATGAGATATTTTACTTCCTTTTTTCGTAAGTCTTTGAAATCTGATGTACATTTTACACTCAAGGAGGCAGTAGTGCTCAGAATCATACAGACACAGGGTCAGTGTCTGAGATTGATTTGCCTCCTTAAATTTTACTATCTGGGTGCCTCCTTACTGCATGTGAGTACTGGTTTTAAGCCACTGATTTAGTCGTTCTGGGGTGTTGGTGAGAACTCACTGACATTCCTGGCCTGCTATGTATATGTCTAAAGTAGGTTCTCCAGAGAAATCAGCCAAAAATATGCAGATGCTGACAGCTGGACCTCAAAGGGCATACAGAACAAGAGTCAATAGTAAGATGCAAGGAGATATGGTAGGACACCAACAGTATCTGCTACACTTGGAAAGCAAGAAGTGGCACGTTCCCTGGATGCTCTACAAAGACACATGCTCCAGAGGGTGGGAGATAAGTTCTACAAATACTTAGGGGCCTGTTATAGCAGTGATACTTTTAGAGAGTCGTATGTACTTTTAGGGAGTAGTATCAAGTGTATGCAACCATAGCTGCCCATCATGAGCTGGGTGTTGTCAGACCCACAGAGACATACTGCTCAGCAGAGATATCAGCAATCCATGGTAAAATCCTAACAAAGATTTGGACCCAGGCTGGTGACTGATAGGGGTTTGTTTATAAATCTTTCATTCTTTGGGTGAGATAACTCTGAGATGCTATAGTATAGTAGCAGTAGCTCCCAAAGAGATTAAGCTGTAATTATCCACAGTAGAAACTTGTTTATTGTTTGCTTTCCCTCCTCTGTCTCATTTCCCGATTCCTCTACTGTCTTTCTGGGAACACTCCCTAAATAAACTAATAGTACCTGAAATCTTGCCTCAGGGTCTTCTTCTGCAGAATCCCAAACTAAGCACCAGGTTTGATTTAGCATCATGTTATCAACATGGTGGACCAGCATGATATTCTATGTAATGTCACAATGATCTAGGTCCCTTAGGACTATATTATAAATAAGCAATATAGTTAATACAGTGCTTAGTCAAGACTGTGAACAGGTATTGTTGTCTCTCCCAGGAGAATGCAAACTACTTTGATCCTCCTTTTTTAATCTGAGGTATAACTGACATAAAACATTATATTAGTTTCAGGTGTACAACATAATGATTTAACATTTGTGTATTCTGCAAAATGATCACCACAGTAAGTCTCAGTAACATATGTCATCATACATAGTTACAAAAAATTATTTTTTCTGCTGTTGATCCTTCTTCTTAATGAGCATTAAAAGTTACCCATTCGCCAGTCAGTAGCCTCATAAAACGCCTCAGAGGTGGGACTGATCTATTCCAGTAAAAATAAAGCTACACTTCACTAAATATATGGTAGTACATTTCAACCTACAATGATTCTTCTGGTTTTTGCAGGAGCCACTCTGGTAAATTAAATGAGGAAATGGTGGACACTACCCTCTAATGGTAGATGTCATTAAACTCTACCATTCCACCCAGGATATGATATTGCTTCTAATTTATCATCTTGACTAAGGGCACTGAGGACAGATTTGTGAGCTTCCACTTGGCCTTTCCTACCATGATGACTATTAATCCAGGAGCCAGGGAATATTGTTAGGATCTGGATATATATATGCCTTATATTATATATACCCATTATATTATATATAGGTGTTATAGGGACACATGGTATCAGTAGAGTTGATACAGAGGCTAGATAATAAATGGAATCCTGGTCCCACAGTAGTCCAGTGGGTCCATGGACAACATCCTATGCTCATTTCCCTAGTGTCTCTAGGAAACTATAGGATGTGTCCATGGACCCACTGGACTAGCATGGGGCAAGGATTCCACTTATTACTTAGCCTCTGTATCAACACTATTCTGTCAGCAACAGCATGATGACATTTTGGGTACCATGGTGTCAATGTCAGGTCAGACTACTGTGTGAGGTATAATAATTTTCCGTTACAATGGCTGCCATCAGCTGTCTGCCAATCAGTTTTTATATTTTTGGTTTTTGCCTTATATAAGTTAAGCCATATCCTCATTTTGCCATCTATCTTATCCCTGGGAACAACATGCTATATTAGCCATTGTGATCCCAGAGGATCTAAACATCTTGGTTGCCTCTTTGGCTTGGCTGCCTGGTGCAGTATTTATGCCCACTTGCCTCTAACAATTGTCACCACCTGGCTTTTCAGTTACAGATTGCTATCAGCCCCTCTGAAATTGGGAGTGGAGTTCTAGAGCAGCATCTGCTACTATGAACTCTGGCCTACAGATGACAGTCACCCCAGAGCTTGTTGACAATGCTTGTGCCACCGTTACTAGCAGAGCAAGAATCCTCCTGGGTTCTCCTGGGGAATATCCTGCTGGGTGGAACCTCTGAAAGAATGGTTAGAACATCTCAGTTGTCCTACCAAGGAGCAAAGAAGCTGAGATATTTTCTACCAATTCCCATTGGTGGAAATTTACTCCTGGGGATGTAAACTCCTCAGCATTATTAGCCTGTTCAGCACAGTGAAGTTCTTCTTCTGGGACAAGAAAAAGTCCCTGGGCAGAGAAATGCAGAAGCTTGAAGGAGGAAGCCTCTGGTGTACGCAAAACTGCAGGAATGTGCTGAGGCTGCGGGGGGATAAGTCTCCCAAAGTTTCTGCTTCTTACGTCATAGAGAAACTCAATTACATGAGCCAAACTTAATCACAGGGAATGGTGTTTACGTTATTCCTGTTTGCAATATTGAAAAAAATGGAAATAGGCTAATTATTCATCTTTGGGGAAATACTGGAGAATAGATAAATAAATACCTTATTTATTAATAAAAAGACAGCCATTAACATAAATGAACTAGATTTACTTGTATCACTAGGGACAAAGCAAAAAGCATAATACTGAGCAAAGAATAACTTGCAAAATTTATATATGATAAAGTTATAATAGTAAACCAATACTGAATAATGATGTATTTTTTATAGGTATCTGTGTATGTAATAAAATTACAAAAAATGTGCATGGAACAATACATATAAATGTCAAGATCTTGGTTATTTCTAAAAAAAAAGGAATAGGATCAGACTGGGGGTTAAGCTGTCTTTAGAACACATATCTTAAAAGAAATTTTAAAAGATAGTCTAAAGCAAATATGTCAAAACTGTTGATAATTAATAAATTTCATGGTACATAATGGGTGTCGGTTATATTTTGTATGAAATGTTTCATTAAAAATTAAATTTAAAGTTAAATTAATTTTAAAATTAAAAAGTAAATTTTAATTAAAAATGTAAATTTATTTTAATTATTTAAACTGTGGACCAGAAGGTAGCTTTAAGGTGGTGACTCCTCGATCTGGGTGCTCATCAGAATCATCTGAAGAGGGTTTTTTTAAATATATGCTTGGATCCCACCCCCAAAAAATCATTTTCAGTAGATCTTGAGCAGTGCCCCAAAATTTTATTAAAAGTTTCTTGAGTACTTCTGATATTTATTCAGGTTTGGAAGCTACTGACTTAAGATACATTCCTTTCTCTGGGAAATCTAACTTATATCCTAGTTTTCACTTCTATGATTAGAAGTTAAGCAATTCATTGTAAACATTTTCACTAAGTTATACCACAATGGCATGCCCTTCATATTTTATTAAAATAGCAGGAAGCTTTGGGATTTGCTGTAAAATCATTGATGGGTACATTGTCAGTTGCATTATTTAGTATAGTTTATAAATCGTATCTTATGAGAAATGGCATTCGTACTTTAGTGCCAAAAAAAGAATCTTTCTTTTTAAATGAATAATTGATATTTTTCCTTTTATCAGTTAATAATTATTATGTAAGTAACCATGAAGAAATTTTTCCCTGTGCTGCCAAAAAAACTCAGAAGGAAATTTAATACTTTAAAAAATTCATTGTCTCTGTTTTAATAGCTTTAAAGTAGTTATTTTTTATTGGAGTATATTTGATTTACAATATTATATTAGTTTCAGATGTACAGCATAGTAATGTAGTTGTGTCTTTTAATGAAAGCCACTTCAAATACTTTGTAAAACTAGGTTTGGTATAAATAGTTGATGATGATGATGATAATGATGATGATAGCTACCATTTTGGGGGGCTTTTACTATGTGACTTCATAAACTTAAGTTTTAAATTTAATCCTCAGTTCAACCTCCTAAGGTAGAAATTATTGCCATTTTACAGAAAGCAAGTTAATTAATAGCTTTTCTTCACTGATGAAGAAAATCAAAATTACAGAGAAAAAGTAGAACATGACAATGTATACAGTAAATTATTTCCCTATGAATCTATCCAGCAACTAGCCGTTAGTGTATAGCCACTGTAATGTATAGTTTTTAATGGTTTCAACTCTCAGTTTATACCATTTAGTAAAGGATATAGGTAATGTTTCAAAGATTCCCTCCAGTTTAATATGGCCTTAAGTCACGAAATTTGTAAGGTTGGCTCTGACTAATATAGTGGTTGAGACGGAGGGCAACTAGATTCCCATTTATTTTCTTTCTCCCAGAAGAAACCAAGAGTGTGGGCAGAATAAAGTTCTAGGGACTTTGCCATCATAGAGATATTAAATACAAGGATAATCTCTAGGCTTCAAACTATATGAACATTTCCATTCAGTATACTTCTCCCGTTCCTCCTCTTTCCCATATTAGTCTTCTCCAATTAATGTACAAATGGATTATGATTAATAATAATAATACGTAGTGTATTATTGTATTTGTAGGTGAAAAGCATTGCATAATAAAACATAATTAACATAGTGGGTGTCAAGCTGGACATAAACCCAAGAGGTCAGAATCTAGCCCGAAATATTATTATTCCCTATGGCCCAAATATTTGTTAATTGAAATAATTACAATAACATTCACTTCTTGGATGTTTTTGCATGACTATGTCAAAAAAGGTTCTCACCCCTTTTAGTTTGTCTTGTTTATACTAATGGAGAGAAAAACAGCAGGTTGCATTAAAGGACATTTAGAGTACTCTCTTGTTCTACTTGAATTCATGTCATAAAACAATACGTCTTGAAGAGCAAATTTATTTTAGGGTGTGCCAGAATAGAACTGAAACAGGCCTGAAGGCTTGGATCTGTACATGTTGAGTGGTGGCACCCTTCTGATTTACCCAGATTTATAAGAAGTACCCAAGAAGTTGCTGGGACTGTTCTTAGTTACTTCTGCTTGGTGATCAGACAGGTGTATAACCAGAGTCTCCAGAATATTTGGGAGGGACAGGAAGTATCAATATTCCTGGGAGATCAGAAAATAAGAGCTTCTCAAACAGCCTGACAGTATCTTCTCCAAATCAAGTGGCATCATTGACAGGGATTCTGGGGGAATCTGAGGGCGACAGAAGCTTGCCCATCTGACCTGGAGTGCTCCTGCATCACTTGTAGTAAGTAGCCGTCTGTGTGAGAAAGTTGTGTCACCTAACCTACCTTTTGGTTGTGTCACCAAACCTTTACTTTGTCTGTTGGTGTCTTTGTATCAATCATCTCACCTCCACACTTAGACATCCATTCATGAGGTCACCAAGAAACCAGACATAAGCTCCATCACTATCAAACTCACCCATCTGAAAGCATTTAGGAAAAGTTCTAACAGCAAATGAATGATTATAAAAACATTTAGATCATGGTATGTAAAGTGACATGGAAGTCATAGAAATCACTCCTTGTTCCTCTTTTTTTCATCTTTCAGATGGATCAAAACAGTGCAACTGAACCCCAGAGAAGCTTCTCAGCTTTCGTATTCATCACCCCCACCTCCCCAGCAGTGAGGGTCCACTTCCCCCTTTCATTCACTTATCACACAATTACCAAATATTTATGGAGTGCTTACTATTTGTCAAACTCCAGGGGCTGTCAGATTTGTGTTGTTCCCTCTGCCTGAAATATACTTCTCACATTCTTCTTTCTTGGATGAATTCTTCCTCAGCCTTTAAGTACCATCTAAAAGTCCCCTTCTGTGAGGGCATCCTAAACTCCTTTAGGAAGTCATGCTTCCCCTCTGCCGTGCTATGAGAGCATCACTTCACAGTCCTAGTACAAACCTCATCACATCTGTTCTTATTCATCTGTGAGTTCCAGGAGAGCAATGGTGATGCCTTCCTCTACTTTGTGTCTTTCATTGAACTTAGTACAACTTTACTGAGCACATAGCTCAATATTATTTTTAATTCAAGAAATAAGTAAATATATGAACGAAAGCTAGGTGATATTTTCCACACATTGGACTTTACATGGAATTTTGGACAAGTCAATAAAACACCTTTTTGGTTCTGGCTTCCTCTTTGGACAATTAAGTGATAATACTTAGCATCTCTCTTTCTGTGAGATGTCATAATGCTTTAAAACTTTAAGTGTGGAACCCTAAAAGTGTCTTATTGTTGCTATTAGATCCACTGTCACCTTGCAGTTGACTTTGTGGCTTCAGTGCAAATAAATGAATGTTGGATGCAGTGATTTAGAGCAGCAGATAGTAACTATAGAGCTTATATGCTGTCATCATACTTATTATGTGGTTAACTTCCTCAATGCCTGATTATTAAGCAAGATTGGTTTTAGTGGATTTCTTGGGCAACAAGAAAAACTGAAGCAATTTGAGAAATAAGTGAGAGATGAAGAAATAATGGCATCTTGTCTAGATACAACTTTGACAAATTGATTCTGAAGTTAGAGAAATAGAGTGGTGTCTGACGAGGAATAGGGCTAGACCCTTTTGTTAAGAAACTAATGGGGAAAACAAGTAAAGGATGCTCATTGCAGCATCATTTTTAACAGGGAAAAGAATGGAGGGATATATTAGTGTATTCATATGATGAAATAATATGCAGAAGAAAACTAGAATGAACTGAAACTATATGTATCAATATGAAAAGATTTTACAACATAACATTGAATAATGTATCGGAATGACACATATACAGCATGATACTGTTTATGAAACTTTTGTAAACTCAGGAAGTAGTGCCATACATTGTTTATGTGTATGCAGATTTCTTGTAAACATATAAAAATTGGAGAGGAAGGATACTCATCAAATTCATGAAGATGGCTTCTTTTGCATAAAAATAGAAGAGGGGGAACTGAGATTGAAAAAGAGAACAAAGTGTATTTGTCTTGTAATTTCTATATAAACTATAAATTGCTCTATAAAGTGTAAATCTAAGACATAAATTGGAAAACATTATTAATTTTGGGAGAACTGTGTTTTTCTTATAATTTCTATATTAACTATAAATTGTTCTATAAAGTATAAATCTAAGGCATAAATTGGAAAACAGTAACCATTTATTGATACAAGTGAGCATTTGTAATGTTGATCTCTTATATACGCTACATTTTTTAAACAGACAATCAAAGAAATCAAAAAGTCAGTGGGAAGGATCCAGATGAAAAAGTGAGATATTGAATCAACAGAAGTGAAGAAGACTAAATTGTAGAGTTTCTCAAAAGCAAGAAATAAATGAGGTAAAAAGCAAAAAAAAAAAAAAAAAATGTAGAATTCTTAACTTTAGAAGAAGGGCTATTGGGAGCTAATGGGGCATATTTGGGTAGGATATTTGTTTGATTTTAGAATGATGAGGGAGTCCCTCCATACTAGGGAGTGGCAAGATACAAGGGGCGTAATTTTGAAGACAACAGAGGATGCTATCGAAAATGATTTTGGGGAGTAAGTGTGACCTAACTAAAGAAATGTTGCAAAGTTGCCAAGCAATGGGGTTTCCTTTTTGGTGATCATGAATTTCTAGTGAAACCCATCTTTCCTATTGTGTGCAGGCCCAAAGGAAGCAAGGTTGTCCTTTTTTTTTTTTGGATATTCTAGATGATGTGACAAAATGTGAGAGAGGCAAGTAAATTCAGGTTTTAGGGAGTATTATTATTTAATGGCATATAAGAGAATTTAACCTGGATAAGAGAGAAATGAATAAAGAGAGAACTTATGAATTGGGAGAAAGCAGAGAACTCCTGAGGCTAGACATCCCAGTGAGGTCACAGAATAATGGTGGTGGTCCAAATTGAACTAATTGTTTAATTAGTGATTTGGAAGGTAGAACAATTATAGGTGATGACATGAGTTAGTGATTTGGGCCAAGGGTGGGAATAGCTAAAGTATGGTGTAAGGGACGCTTGTGGAGAAGGGAAATTCAAGGGTTTAAGAGGCTATTGGGTCACAGGGGTCATTTACCTCGCCATCTAAATCACACTCGTTGAAGACAAGGCTTGGTTTCTCTCTCGTGAATATTACAGCTCCATTCTGTCTTTTTTCCTAATTCTTCTGCCACTATTGACACATCTGCGTTTCATGTTTTTTTTTTTTAAGAGAATGTGTTTGGTTCCATCAGTCATCATTCAGTTTGAGGTTCCTTGTTGGGATTCTCAGAGCCATCTCTGGTCTAGGTCACTGGCCAGTCTACAGAGGTTTTCTCTGAGTTAGTCTTGGCCTAGTCTGTCCAGTTTAGATTTTAGAGAATATGAAGACCTGTGCAAGGTTCTCAGAAGAAAGCTGTGCATAGGGTCAATGCAATAAGCACTGTATGTGTGTGTGTGAAATTATACCACATGCCGTTTCTCTATATATACTCATGTGTATGTATCTTAATTCAATCAAGTAAAATTCAACAAAAATACCTTTTAACTTCTTCCCAGAGCTACTCACCAATATCTTTTCACTGGAAAAACCAGAAGAGGGAGAAGTAGCTGGGTACTCTGAGACTGCAGGGCATGAGAATTACCGGTCAGCAAGCACACACACTAAGCACACCTTCCTTTCAAAGAAGTCCAGGATCCAGGAACTGTGGGAGCATTGAGGAGTAAAGGGGTAGCGCCTGGTAGAACAAGGGAAGCTATGTGCAGTTGGCCAGAGCTGTGGTTAGATGCCCAGTGGCATTTACTCTGGGCATGGAAGCACCTCCTATATGCATGACTGATTTAACTAATATAAAAAGCAATTTCTTATTTTTGAATCTTGAAAACCAAGAAAAAAGGGACAAGTGAAATCCAAAATAAATGAATAAAATCAATATATTTTTGTTGGAAAATGAGAGTGAACTGTACAATAAACCCTCACAATATTTCCGTCTGCTAGGTAGATGACTCTAGAATGGTTTTACATTTATAATTACAGAGGGAATGTGTGAAAGACCCTTATTCGTTTTTTCCCTTCTCTTAAAAAAATGGTGAATAGGGCCTTTAATACTCAATCTTAAATGAATGTTGTATATTTTGGCGTGGTGTCAAAGTGTTAACAGAACTTGTACTATGGTCTTCTAAAGGGAAAACACAAATAGTTTCACACTGAGGTATTTGGAAACAGGTGCTCTGGACAATTAAAGAACTCTGTGGCTTTTGAAGGCACCCTTCCAAGACCTAGAAATCTGAAAAATGAATACCACACTGTCACTTTGATAAACTATCTGGTTTTTGCTTCTACTGGGGACAGAAACCAGAACGCAAAGAGCGCAGAGTAAAGTTATGTTTATTAAGGTGTAATGTACAAGACACTGCTTGAAAGTTGCCAATGACCCAAGAAAAAAAGGTTATACTCAGTTATTTAGACCCAACAGCAAAACACCAACAGTTCAGTTACTCTTAAATTTTTGGCTTAACTTACTGTCACCATAATACGAATAGAAATGTATAAAAATTACAATTTGGGATACACAAGGCTATGACTGAAACTGGAATTTTGTAATATAAAGCAAAGGGAAAATATGTGTAAGAGAACAAATTACATAGGATTAAAGGAAAATAGGGGAAGAAAAAGAATGAAAGAGAAATGGGGGTTGGGGACAGGGAAACCACAGGACAAAATCCAAGTGCAAGAAAATGAAAAGAAAAATCACTTAGACTGTTGAACAAAACCCAAGTTCTAGACCTGGATATTTTCAACAGAAATAGGACATTACTAACAATAAATAGTTATTTCAAGTAGTACTGAGACATTAGAGAACTGACTCAATGTTTTTGGACATGAATCAGTTTTATCATCTATAAGAGGAAAATATAATCTCTGCTTTGTGTACCTTACATGATCTTAGTGAGTCTCAAATGAGGGAGTGGTTTTTAAATCATCATAAAAATATCTAGTGGATATTTTTGTGAAGGTTCAACCTAGAATCCTAAAAGAGAAACAGTCTAGAACAACACACCATCAAAATCCTGGTGGCCTATGACCTAAGGAAAAGAAAAAGTAACAGCCAAGCAAACAATGGCCAGTTCCCCAGGGAAAAGATTTGAGCTGGGATTCATTCTCAGAAAGAGGGAAGTGATGACCTCATGCTACTTCCCCATGAATTTAGAAGATGACACAGTTGTACTAGTCATTGACGCAAACTGAAATGGCCTAAGCCAGTCTTGGTCCAATGGGTGCACAGATTGTCCTTAGTTGGATGGGTAATCGTACAAAGCTTTGTTTCCACTGCAGTATAGATAAAGCCTTCAAAACAGGTTATTTAACCCCACTGGGCTTTTAATAATTACTATAATCATTAGAGGATTTAAAAAAATTTTAGATTAGAAATTTCATTATCTATACTCTTGACTAAACCTGGGGGGCAGGTACTAAATTCATTGCTAAAATTCATCTGCAAGTTAGAGTTTAAATGTATTTTCCCAGACATGTACTTTATATTTTATTACCCTTCAATTCCTCAGAAATTTTCTCAAGATCTATTTCATTTTGTAGCTTATTCTCTATGTTTCAATGAGGCATTTGCATGTTGTCTTCATTATCATACAATTATGTTATATAACATTTATAAGTTTAACTTTTCTCTATGAAACTCAAAGAAGTTAATGGGTTTTGTGTAATTCATTTTCCTCCCACCCCACTGAACCAAAGGATCAGAAACTACCATGGCCCTCATTTTACTGACCAGTGGTCAATCTATTTCTGTCTCATAGGCTGGTCAAGGCTTCATGTTACTCAGGCTCTTATTTCCCAGGTCTAGTGGTTCTTAACCCTGGACTCACTTAAGAATCACCTGGTAAGCATTGGAAAAATAGCCCGCCCAGGCCTTACATCAAAACAATTGAATCAGAGCTTCTGATGATGGGACCTGAACATCAGTATTCTTTCTAAACTCCTTAGGTGATCCTGCAGTACAGCCAAGGTTCAGAACCATTGCTCTAAAGCAGTGACTTTCAAACTTTAATTTCAGTAGGAATTATAAGAGGATGTTGTGGAAATACTGATTCTGATCTAGTAGGTCTGGATGGTCCCTGAGATTCTGCATTTCTAACAAATCCCCAGGTGATGCAAAACCCAGAGCACATAAAATTAGTCAAATGACGATTTTCTCAATTCTTCCAAGGACAGTACACAACTAGGACCATTCTAAATGCATAGATTTTGTAAATTCTTACATTTGTAAATTCATAAATTTTGTAAATTCTTACAAAATTTGAGTTCAGAAAGCCTGCTTCGTCTGTGAATGGAAATTTAAATAATAAAGATTAAGCAATACCTTTTATACCTTGACAGCACATCTTAGTCATTTCTGTCTTTATATGTCCACTAATTAATTGGCTAACCTGGAACTTTTAGATTCACAGGACATCAATACCTTCTTCATCCACTTCCACACTGCAACCTGCCATTTATTCAAATTCTATTCACTTCTCAAATCCCTAAACTTTGGCCTCTGTCCTGCTACTTTACTGAAATCACCCCCTCCAAGATCAACTTCTTTGGTTAAATCCAATGAACTCTCTTTTAAGTCCATCTTATTTGACTTCTTTTTCATCCTACCTCACCTTTTAAACAGTCTCCTTCTTAGCTTCTTGCCACTGAAATCCACTCCTACCTCTCAGCTCACTCTTTCTTCCTCTTCCTTCTTTCCTCTGTATATCTCTTAAATGTTGGCTATTCTTGAGGTATTCTTGAGTAGAGTCTTCTCACTCTACTCACCCTTTCTGAGGTATCTTGCCTAGTCCTATTGTTTCCTTCAGTGTGCTGGTGACTTCCAAATCCATGTCTCCAGACCAGAGCAATTTCTAGACTCAAATTTCAATTGCCCATTACATCTCTTGGCCTGAATATCAAATTCTTCATTACCCATTCTAAACTTATATCCATCCCCAACTCTCTCTTTTTCCTAAATCCACTATAGTGAATATTGTAAACACTAAGATAAGAAATTAGTGAGAAACAAGGGAGAGGTGGTGACACCTGGGAAAGGATGGCTGGTCACTTAGGTCACCTCAGGGAAATAAAACCTCATGAATTTCCCTAAATCCAAATTCTGCCCTCAGGTTCAGAAGCCTTATTTTATCAGGGTCTTCCTGGTTATAACCAATGTATGGAAACTGTAACCCAAGTTATTTCAATAAATTTCACCTCTAATATTCCCATCAATGTGACCAAGATGTGCTCTCTATATAGAACAACCTATGTGGTAAGTCAAATTATAACCAAATATTTGCTCAATAACCATGGAATCAGTGCAGAGGAGTTGTTAGATAATTTAAACATATAATAGAATCAGGTTAATATTCAATACTTCATTTATTCTACAAATATTAATTGAGCACAATGACTGAAGCTTTGCTATGGATCATAATTCTTAGTTTGTCATTCAATACCCCCTTACCCAAGAAGCTGCTTCCTGACAGCTGCTGGCCTTCATAACATTTCTTTTTCTTTCTTCCCATCACAGATCAACCCATCTACTTACACCTCCACTCACACTGTCTGCTAGTTGATGTCTTCATTGTCTTCATACTGTCATTGATGTCTTCATGTTTTTAATCTGCTTTCTATCTATTGCAGCCTCAATGTTCTGGAAAACGTCATCCCCAATCTTTAAAATAACAGTGCTTCTTTACTGTACCTACTTATTACTTATTATACATTTTAAGTCTCAGAGGGGAATTTTATTTTAAATTCCTAGAGTTCCTCACTACCCCCACCCAAGTATCACCTACAGATACCATCATTCACCTATTTCAAAATCCTAGTATCATAGTGACTACTTTTCCTGTTTCATTTCTCCAAATACTTAAAGATACAACTACAGTAACTCAGCCCTCATCTTTCCTCACTAGGATCATTGCTGTAACATCTATCTTCCCCCTGCCTTAGGTATGGAACCTATCCAACCCCTTCTCCACAATGCCTGCAAAGCTTAAGAAGTAGAAATGTCTGTTGTTGGGACTATCACCCAAGACCACATAATAGCTGAACTTGAAGCTGCTGGGTCTAACAGAGTTGTTCTCAACTGGGGGATATTTCCTCCCAGAGGATGTTAGGCAGTGTCTGGAGACAATTTTAGTTGTTACAACTTGGGGGATTCTACTGGCATCTAGTGGGTAGAGGCCAGGGAAGATGTTAAATACCCTAAAATGCATAAGATGGCTCCCACATCAAAGAATTATCTGGCCCAAAATGTCAGTAGTGCTGCGGTTGAGAAACTCTGATTAATATCATCCCAAGAAGAATGAAGCATAGTCACTGTACTCATGCCACTTACTACTACCTTCATAGATATATGCCCCCCCCCAGGCTATTCTCTACCACATGCCATCAGCTCCTAATGTTCAGAAATTAATTTTCTCAGTCCTATCCTTCCATTCTGCCCCAAACTCCTCTCCCTGTGCCTCTTGAAATGTTGCTCATAGTCTGGGCACTTCTTATATGCCTAGCCTCTTCTCAGAGCATCATTTCAACTCCTTAACTTATCTGAATCCTTAAGTAGTTCCTGAGGAGACCATGTCTCCTATTAACCGTTCACTTTGTTTATTCTGTCACACTTTATAAAACTCAAGATTGGGAAGTGGAAATGTTGTCCTCCTCTAATCTCACATTAGGTGTCCTTTAATGCCACCTACCTCCAAACCATTTCATCTCTACAGTCTGGTTCAGGAATCTGCTTCTCTCTCTCTCTTTCTCTTTCTCATTCTCTCTCTTATTCTCACCTTATTTGTCTATGTGCTCTCTTCTGGTCTTCATTTTTGTCATGTATAGTCCTCTTCGTCATTACCCTTCATTCATTGAAGGTGCTGTCTCATCACTTTTGGTAACTTAAGCACTCTTGTGAACACACCCCAAATTCTGATCTCTGATTCCTGCATTATTTCATGTCCAATGACATTCTCCTCCTTTCCCACAGTCACACCATCTCATGCTTTCTCTGTTTCTCTACCACTGACCATACTCTTTCCCTCCATGGATATCCCTTTACCTTCTACTTTCATTGAGTGACTTCTGGTCACATTTCAGGACTCAGTTCATTAGTTAGCTTCTCAGGGAAGTCTGGGATGTATTGCCAGATCCCCTGCCATGAGTTAGATGTGCCTCTGATGCACTGTTTTAGCATCCAGTGCAAACCTATATCTTGCATTTAGAAAGCTTTTTAATGATTTCTTATTTATGTGTCTGTCTCTCTCAGTTGATTTTAGCCTCCATCAGAGGACTACGTGTCTAATTTGCCTTAGTATTCCCAGAAGCTAAAATAGCACATGGTATATAATTGTTGACATGTCTCTCCCCACTCCCATGAGTCTCTCCAGCTCAGTTGTCCTTGAAAGTTATAAAAGGAAGAACAGTCAAGGCAGCAGGATACTCCCATTTATAAACGCCAATAATAAGATAAATGCCACTGACCAGTCCTGGAGGGTGTCCATACAATGACATTAACTGCTTGCACAGTGTCCAAGCCAGTCAGAGACTCAACAGGCTTACATATTCCTTCTTTGTTATAGCTCTAATCCTGGTTGGTTTTCTTCCAAGTTTTGCAAACAATATTACGTTCCTGTGCTCAAAACTATATAAGATCTAAATGTTCTCTTCTCATTATATTTTCTAATGCCAGTTTGTATGAAGTTGGTCTGTTTGTTTTATTCTCCTTGTATGTTTCATTCTGCTTTTCAGAGGACATTCACGTTTCTCTGCATATGCCTACAGATTTCTTTAAAACTCTTAAGATTCCATTTATATTTTATTTTAATCTCTATAAATAGTAAGCACTTAATAAATGTTGACTCCTGAAAATGATTACAATTTTGAGGAACTCACAGTCCTTGTGTGGTAGAGTAACAGATGAACTCCCAATGTAGACAAAGAGTGCCAATCAGCACATGCTCTCAAATCAATGACCCAATATCACTAGTAAGATTGAGTTTCATTTTTCTTTCTCCTTCTGCTAGACATAAATAAACTCACTGAAGATAGGATTCCATCTTATGTTTTTGATCCATAAAACTGGGATTGACATATATACACCACTATGTATAAAATAGATAACTAATGAGAACCTACTATATATCTCAGGGAACTCTCTACTCAGTGCTCTGTGGTGACCTACAGAAGGAAGGAAATCAAAAAAAGAGGGGATATATGTATACATATGGCTGATTCACTCTGCTGTACAGCAGAAACTAACACAACATTGTAAAGCAACTATACTCCAATAAAAATTAATTAAAAAAATAGTGAATGAATAACAGTGAGGAACACTCTCCCTCACACAATTCTTTTATGCAATATTGAGTGAAGCCATCTACAAACATATAGTAATTAACAGACATACATGCATATCCACCATGTTTATATTCTGAAAGATTACAGCAATGGAAACTCTTGTGAAATAAGAACCCTCAGTGGTAAAAACACTACCACTTAGAAATCCTAAAGAGAATTCTTTTCTGTGTCTTAGTAAAACATGTGGAACTATTATATAACAATCATTAGATACTAACAACTTTTGAAAAGGAATTTATTACAAAAAATTTTCAAATAAAAATTTTTTAAAAATCTAGTCAGATGCCTTAAGAGGATGCCTTTACCCGTCTTTTCACTTCTTATGTTGACAAGATACAAACTGGGATTGGCTCATGTAGATTAATGCCTTTAAAGCAACTTCTGACTATGTTTCTTTGGCTAAAATTTAGGTGAAGTATTAGATAAAATTTCAAAAAACAAGAGGTTTAAAAAAGCCTTCTTAAAAATAATATCTTACATTTCTTTGTGCTCTCTTGGTTTTTACAACAGTATCTTAAATTGATTGTGTTGACTTGCTATGTGGTTGTTAAACAACTGTCACGTATCTTCATTTCAAACATAACTATTTAAAATGTTGAGTGAGGAAGGAGGAGCTTCAAGATGGCAGAAGAGTAAGACATGGAGATCACCTTCCTCTCCACAAATACATCAGAAATACATCTACATGTGGAACAACTCCTACAGAACACCTACTGAACGCTGGCAGAAGACCTCAGACCTCCCCCAAATCAAGAAACTCCCCACATACCTGGGTAGGGCAAAAGAAAAAAGAAAAAACAGAGACAAAAGAATAGGGACGGGACCTGCACCAGCAGGAGGGAGCTGTGAAGGAGGAAAGGTTTCCACACACTAGGAAGCCCCTTTGTGGGTGGAGACTGCGGGTGGCAGAGGGGGAAAGCTTCGGGGCCGCGGAGGAGGAGAGCACAGCAACAGGGGTGCAGAGGGAAAAGCGGAGAGATTCCCGCACAGAGGATCAGTGCCGACCGGCACTCACCAGCCCAAGAGGCTTGTTTGCTCACCCGCCGGGACGGGCGGGGGCTGGGAGCTGAGGCTCGGGCTTCGGAAGTCGGATCCCAGGGAGAGGCTTGGGGTTGGCCACGTGAACACAGCCTGACGGGGGCTAGTGCACCACGGCTAGCCGGGAGGGAGTCCAGGAAAAAGTCTGGACCTGCCGAAGAGGCAAGAGACTTTTTCTTGCCTCTTTGTTTCCTGGCGCGCGAGGAGAGGGGATTAAGAGCGCCGCTTAAAGGAGCTCCAGAGACGGGCGCGAGCTGCAGCTAAAAGCGCAGACCCCAGAGACGGGCATGAGACGCTAAGGCTGCTGCTGCTGCCACCAAGAAGCCTGTGTGCAAGCACAGGTCACTCTCCACACCTCCCCTCCCGGGAGCATGTGCAGCCTGCCACTGCCAGGGTCCCGTGATCCAGGAACAACTTTTCTGGGACAACGCACGGCGCGCGTCAGGCTGGTGCAATGTTACGCCGGCCTCTGCCGCCGCAGGCTCGCCCCGCATCTGTACCCCTCCCTCCCCCCAGCCTGAGTGAGCCAGAGCCCCCGAATCAGCTGCTCCTTTAACCCCGTCCTATCTGAGTGAAAAACAGATGCCCTCAGCTGACTTACATGGAGAGGTGGGGCCAAATCCAAAGCTGAACCCCGGGAGCTGTGTGAACAAAGAAGAGAAAGGGAAATTTCTCCCAGCAGCCTCAGGAGCAGTGGATTAAATCTCCACAATCAACTTGATGTACCCTGCATCTGTGGAATACATGAATAGACAATGAATCATCCCAAATTGAGGAGGTGGACTTTGGCAGCAATGATATATATAATTTTTTCCCTTTTTCTCTTTTTGTGAGTGCATATGTGTATGCTTCTGTGTGTGATTTTGTCTGAATAGCTTTGCTTTTACCATTTGTCCTAGGGGGTTCAGTCTGCCCGGTTTTTTGTTTGTTTGTTTGGGGTTTTTTAGTATAGTTTTCAGTGCTTGTTATTATTGGTGGATTTGGTTTTCGGTTTCATTGTTCTTTCTTTCTTTTTAATTACTTAAAATCTTTTTTAATAACTATTTTTTGGTTTTTATTTTAATAACATTTGTTTTATTTTATCTTTTTCTTTCTTTCTTTCTCTCTCTCTCTCTCTCTTTCTTCCTTTCCTTCTCCCTTTTATTCTGAGCCCTATGGATGACAGGCTCTATGTGCTCCAGCCAGGCATCAGGGTTGTGCCTCTGAGGTGGGAGAGGCAAGTTCAGGCCATTGATCCACCAGAGACCTCCCAGCTCCACGTAATATCAAATGGCAAAAATCTCCCAGAGATCTCCATCTCAACAACAAGACCCAGCTCCACTCAACGAACACCAAGCTACAGTGCTGGACACCCTATGCCAAACAACCAGCAAGACAGGAACATAACCCCACCCATTAGCAGAGAGGCTGCCTAAAATCATAGTAAGGTCACAGACATCCCACAACACACTACCAGATGTGGACCTGCCCACCAGAAACACAAGGTCCAACCTCAGCCACCAGAACACAGGTACTAATCTCCTCCACCAGTAAGCCTACACAACACACTGAACCAATCTTAGCCACTGGGGGCAGACACCAAAAACAAAGGGAACTACAAACATGCAGCCTGCGAAAAGGAGACCCCAAACACAGTAAGTTAAGCAAAATGAGAAGACAAAGAAAGACACAGCAGATGCAGGAGCAAGGTAAAAACCCACCAGACCAAACAAATAAAGAGGAAATAGGCAGTCTACCAGAAAAAGAATTCAGAATAATGATAGTAAAGATGATCCAAAATCTTGGAAATAGAATGGAGAAAATACAAGAAACGTTTAACAAGGACCTAGAAGAACTAAAGAGCAAACAAACAATGATGAACAGCACAATAAATGAAATTTAAAATTCTCTAGAAGGAATCAATAGCAGAATAACTGAGGCAGAAGAACAGATAACTGACCTGGAAGATAAAAGAGTGGAAAAAACTACTGCAGAGCAGAATAAAGAAAAAAGAATGAAAAGAATTGAGGACAGTCTCAGAGACCTCTGGAACAATATGAAATGCACCAACATTTGAATTATAGGGGTGCCAGAAGAAGAAGAGAAAAAGAAAGAGACTGAGAAAATATTTGGAGATTATAGTTGAAAACTGTCTTAATATGGGTATGGAAATAGTTAAATAGGTCCAGGAAGCACAGAGAGTCCCATACAGGATAAACTCAAGGAGAAACACATGAAGACACATGTTAATCAAGCTATCAAAAATTAAATACAAAGAAAAAATATTAAAAGCAGCAAGGGAAAAACAACAAATAACATACAGGGAATCCCCATAAGGTTAACAGCTGATCTTTCAGCAGAAACTCTGCAAGCCAGAAGAGAGTGGCAGGACATATTTAAAGGGATGAAAAGGAAAAACCTACAAACAAGATTACCCTATGCAGCAAGGATCTCATTCCGATTTGATGGAGAAATTAAAACCTTTACAGACAAGCAAAAGCTAAGAGAATTCAGCACCACCAAACCAGCTTTACAACAAATGCTAAAGGAACTTCTCTAGGCGGGAAACACAAGAGAAGGAAAAGACCTACAATAACAAACACAAAACGATTAAGAAAATGATAATAGGAACATACATATCGATAATTACCTTAAATGTAAATGGATTAAATGTTCCAACCAAAACACACAGACTGGCTGAATGGATACAAAAACAAGACCCATATATATGCTGTCTACAAGAGACCCACTTCAGACCTAGGGACACATACAGACTGAAAGTGAGGGGATGGAAAAAGATATTTCATGCAAATATCTTTCTGGGGGGCTTCCCTGGTGGCGCAGTGGTTGAGAGTCCGCCTGCCGATGCAGGGAACACAGGTTCGTGCCCCGGTCCAGGAAGATCCCACATGCCACGGAGTGGCTGGGCCTGTGAGCCATGGCCACTGAGCCTGCGCGTCCGGAGCCTGTTCTCCGCAATGGGAGAGGCCACAACAGTGAGAGGCCTGCATAACGCCAAAAAAAAAAAAAGAAAGCTGGAGTAGCAATTCTCATATCAGACAAAATAGACTTTAAAACAAAGACTATCACAAGAGACAAAGAAGTACACTACAGGGCTTCCCTGGTGGCACAGTGGTTGAGAGTCCGCCTGCCAGTGCAGGGGACACGGGTTTGATCCCTGCTCCAGGGAGATCCCACATGCCGTGGAGCAACTAGGCCCGTGTGCCACAACTACTGAGCCTGTGCCCTAGAGTCTTCGAACCACAGGTACCGAAGCCTGCGTGCCTGGAGCCCGTGCTCAGCAACAACAGAAGCCACCGCAATGAGAACTCACACACAGCAACGAAGACCCAACACAGCCATAAATTAAAAAAAAAAAAAAAAAAAGAAGTACACTACACAATCATCAAGGGATCAATCCAAGAGCAAGATATAACAATTGTAAATATTTATGCACCCAACATAGGTGCACCTCAATACATGAGGCAAATAATAACAGCCATAAAAGGGGAAATTGACAGTAACAAAACCATAGTAGGGGATTTTAACACCCCACTTTCACTAATGGACAGATCATCCAAAATGAAAATAATTAAGGAAACACAAGCTTTAAATGATACATTAAACAAGATGGACATAATTGATATTTATAGGACATTCCATCCAAAAACAACAGAATACACTTTTCTTCTCAAGTGCTCATGGAACATTCTCCAGGACAGATAATATCTTGGGACACAAGTTAAGCCTTGGTAAATATAAGAAAATTGAAATAGTATCAAATGCCTTTTCTGACCACAATGCTATGAGAGTAGATATCAATTACAGGAAAAAATCTGTAAAAATACAAACACATGGAGGCTAAACAATACACTACTTAATAACCAACAGATCAGTGAAGAAATCAAAGAGGAAATCAAAAAATACCAGAAACAAATGACAATGAAAACACTATGACCCAAAACCTATGGGATGCAGCAAAAGCAGTTCTAAGAGGGAAGATTATAGCAATACAATCCTACCTTAAGGAACAAGAAACATCTCAAGTAAACAACCTAACCTTACACCTAAAGCAATTAGAGAAAGAAGAACAAAAAACCCCCAAAGTTAGTAGAAGGAAAGAAATCACAAAGATCAGATCAGAAATAAATGAAAAAGAAATGAAGGAGATGATAGCAAAGATCAATAAAACTAAAAGCTAGTTCTTTGAGAAGATAAACAATAGATAAACCATTAGCCAGACTCATCAAGAAAAAAAGGGGGAAGACTCAAATCAATAGAGTTAGAAATGAAAAAGGGGAAGTAAAAACTGACACTGAAGAAATACAAAGGATCATGAGACATTACTACAAGCAACTATATACCAATAAAATGGACAACCTGGAAGAAATAGACAACTTCTTAGAAATGCACAACCTTCTGAGACTGAACCAGGAAGAAATATAAAATATGAACAGACGAATCACAAGCAATGAAATTGAAACTGTGATTAAATATCTTCCAACAGGGCTTCCCTGGTGGCTCAGTGGTTGAGAGTCTGCCTGCCGATGCAGGGGACGCGGGTTCGTGCCCTGGTCCGGGAGGGTCCCACGTGCCACAGAGCGGCTGGGCCCGTGAGCCACGGCCACTGGGCCTGCGCGTCTGGAGCCTGTGCTCCGCAACGGGAGAGGCCACAGCGGTGAGAGGCCCACGTACCGCAAAAAAAAAAAAAAATCTTCCAACAAACAAAAGCCCAGGACCAGATGGCTTCACAGGTGAATTCTACCAAACATTTAGAGAAGAGCTAACACCTATCCTTCTCAAACTCTTCCAAAATATAGCAGAGGGAGGAACACTCCCAACCCATACTACGAGGCCACCATCACCCTGATACCAAAACCAGACAAAGATGTCACAAAAAAAGAAAACTACAGACCAATATCACTGATGACCATAGATTCAAAAATCCTCAACAAAATACTAGCAAACAGAATCCAACAGGAGATTAAAAGGTTCATACACCATGATCAAGTAGGGTTTATCCCAGGAACCCAAGGATTCTTCAGCATACGCAAATCACTCAATGTGATACACCGTATTAACAAATTGAAGGAGAAAAACCATATGAATATCTCAATAGATGCAGAGAAAGCTTTCAACAAAATTCAACACCCATTTATGATAAAAGCTCTCCAGAAAGTAGGCACAGAGGCCTACTTTACTTTATTATGTTGAGGCATTACCTCAACATAATAAAGGTCACATATGACAAACTCACAGCCAACATCGTCCTCAATGGTGAAAAACTGAAACCATTTCCACTAAGATCAGGAACAAGACAAGGATGCCCACTCTCACCATTATTATTCAACATAGTTTTGGAAGTTTTAGCCACAGCAATCAGAGAAGAAAAAGAAATAAAAGGAATCTAAATCGGAAAAGAAGAAGTAGAGCTGTCACTGTTTGCAGATGACATGATACTATACATAGAGAATCCTAAAGATGCTACCAGAAAACTACTAGAGCTAATCAATGAATTTGGTAAAGTAGCAGGATACAAAATAATGCACAGAAATCTCTTGCATTCCTATACATTAATGATGAAAAATCTGAAAGTGAAATTAAGAAAACACTCCCATTTACTATGGCAACAAAAAGAATAGAATACTGGGTATAAACCTACCTAAGGAGACAAAAGACCTGTATGCAGAAAATTATAAGACACTGATGAAAAAAATTAAAGATGATACAAATAGATGGAGAGATATACCATGTTCTTGGATTGGAAGAATCAACATTGTGAAAATGACTATACTACCCAAAGCAATCTGCAGCCAATGCAAGCCCTATCAATCTACCACTGGCATGTTTCACAGAACTAGAACAAAAAACTTCACAATTTGTACGGAAACACGAAACACCCAGAATAGCCAAAGCAATCTTGAGAAAGAAAAACGCAGCTGGAGGAATCAGTCTCCTGAACTTCAGACTATACTACAAAGCTACAGTAATCAAGACAGTATGATATTGGCACAAAAACAGAAATATAGATCAATGGAACAGGATAGAAAGCCCAGCAATAAACCCACGCACATATGGTCACCTTATATTTGATAAAGGAGGCAAGAATATACAATGGAGAAAAGACAGCCTCTTCAGTAAGTGGTGCTGGGAAAACTGGACAGTTACATGTAAAAGAATGAAACTAGAACACTGCCTAACAGAATACACAAAAATAAGCTCAAATTGGATTAAAGACCTAAATGTAAGGCCAGACACTATCAAACTCCTAGAGAAAAACATAGGCAGAACACTCTATGACATAAATCACAGCAAGATCTTTTTTGACCCACCTCCTAGAGAAATGGAAATAAAAACAAAAATAAACAAATGGGACCTAATGAAACTTAAAAGCTTTTGCACAGCAAAGGAAACCATAAACAAGACGAAGAGACAACACTCGAAATAGGAGAAAATATTTGCAAATGAAGCAACTGACAAAGGATTAATCTTCAAAATTTACAAGCAGTTCATGCAGCTCAATATCAAAAAAAACAAACAACCCTCTCCAAAAATGGGCAGAAGACCTAAATAGACATTTCTCCAAAGAAGATACACAGAGTGCCAACAAACACATGAAAGAATGCTCAACATCATTTATCATTAGAGAAATGGAAATCAAAACTACAATGCAATATCATCTCACACCGGTCAGCATGGCCATCATCAAAAAATCTAGAAACAATAAATGCTGGAGAGGGTGCGGAGAAAAGAGAACACTCTTGCACTGTTGGTGGGAATGTAAATCAATCCATCCACTATGGATAACAATATGGAGGTTCCTTAAATAACTAAAAATAGAACTACCATACGACCCAGCAATCCCACTACTGGGCATATACCCTGAGAAAACCAAAACTCAAAAAGAGTCATGTACCACATTGTTCATTGCAGCTCTATTTACAATAGTCAGGACATGGAAGCAACCTAAGTGTCCATCAACAGATGAATGGATAAAGAAGATGTGACACATATATACAATGGAATATTACTCAGCACTAAAAAGAAACGAAATTGAGTTGTTTGTAGTGAGGTGGATGGACCCAGAGTCTGTCTTACAGAGTGAAGTAAGTCAGAACAAGAAAAACAAACACCGTATGCTAACACATATATATGGAATCTAAAAAAAAATGGTCATGAAGAACCTAGGGACAAGTCAGAAGTAAAGACGCAGACCTACTAGAGAATGGACTTGAGGCTTGAGGACATGGGGAGGGGGAAGGGTAAGCTGGAACAAAGTGAGAGAGTGGTAGTGTATATATGGACATATAAACACTACCAAATGTAAAATAGATAGCTAGTGGGAAGCAGTCGCATAGCACAGGGAGATCAGCTCTGTGCTTCGTGATGAGGTAGAAGGGTGGGATAGGGAGGGTGGAAGGGACGGATACGCAAGAGGGAAGAGATATGGGGATATATGTGTATGTATAACTGATTCACTTTGTTATAAAGCAGAAACTAACACACCATTGTAAAGCAATTATATTCCAATAAAAATGTAAAAAAATTGGAAATAAATTAATTAATTAAATGATGAGTGATGCACATATACACACTAAGACAAAGTGTTGATAATTTGATTCTTTGGAATGAAATGTGTACATAGTCATTAAATTTCTACAATTAGAAATTCCCAGGACTTCCCTGGTGGCTCAATGGTTAAGAACCTGCCTGCCAATGCCGGGGACACGGGTTTGAGTCCTGGTTCGGGAAGATTCCACATGCCATGGAGCAACTAAGCCCGTGCACCACAACAACTGAGCCTACGCTCTAGGGCCCACGAGCCACAACTACTGAAACCTGCATGCCTAAAACCCATGCTCTGCAACAAGAGGAGCCACCACAATGAGAAGCCCGCGCACTGCAAGAAAGAGTAGCCCCTGCTCGCCACAACTAGAGAAAGCCCACACCCAGCAATGAAGACCCAACACAGCCAAAAATAAAAATTATTTAATTAATTTAAAATATCACTTAAAAAAAAAAGAAATTCCCTATTGGATTTTCACTTCAGACCATTTTAATAATACTTTATGCCATGATGAAATTAAAAGTTCTCTCTTTAACATGTTTAAATCCCTAATTTATTTAAGCCCTCAATGTCTATACAGGATTTTAAAAAATTATGTAAAATATCTTTAAAAAAACTGAAAAGATCTCAGTTCTACTTCCACAATTAGAGCCTGCTCCATCCTAGCTAATTTACTGAACTATCTTCTTCATAACAACAAATTCGTAACTCCACTACCTCCTTCCTATGGTGTTTATTGAGAAAAAAGTTGCAAATAGTATTCATTATTTTATTTAAGAAATGTTTATTTGCCTACTATGTACCCCTCAGTTCTAGACAGTGGGGATACAACAAATAAGAAAAAAAATAGACAAATCATTGCCTACATGGAGTTTATATTTTAACGAAAAAATTTAGGAAAATAAATAGGCCAATGACAAAATATAGCATGAAGTAATAAAATTGCCAAGAGGAAAAATAGAGCACGGTAAAAGCATAGAAAATTTTGGTGATGGAATCTCTGAGGAAGTGAAATTTGGTCAAATCCAGTAAGTCCCCTACATACGAAACTTTAAGTTGCAAACTTTCAAAGATGAGAACGTGTGTCTGCATATCCAATCAATAAGTTAGTTCACGTGTCTGGCATACATGTCACATATGTGCATCCTCTACAAGTGATTGTGCTGTTGTGTACTTTACTGTGAGTACTGTATAGAATACAGTAGCACAGTATTCTTTTTTAAAGCCCAGAATGTCCGGAAGCAAGCGTAAAAGCAGCAGTGATGTAGCTGGTGCTGCTAAGAAGCACCAGGAATTGGAGGCCCAGAGGAAGGACAAAGAGAGACAAAAGGAAGAGGAAGTAACTGAAGAACCAAAGAGATTCATGACACAGGAAATGGCAAGGGAATTTTATCTGAAGAAGCACTGTTAGTTTTTGAGGTACAGGACCCGAACGTAGAACGGTACACGAATGTTGCAGCAGCCGTTCAGAATGCAATCCAGTGCTACTGTGTCATCTATGATGAGAAAGAAAAGAGCTACTACCCAGACAATGTAAAACTGATCACCAGGAAAATTCCAGGCCTAATTGGGATCACTTGTGAATTCTGCCAAATGTTTAAGGAAGGAATAATGTCAAATATACACAAAATTTTCAGTGGACAGTAGAATGAGAAAGCTCCTAATTTGTTTTATGAGACAAATATAAACTTGATATCAAAATCTGAGAATATTGTAAAAAAGGAAAATTGTAGTCCAGTCTCTCTAATGAACATAAATGAAGCAATACTAAACAAAATACTAGCAGAGTCAAGAGAAAAATAAAACTCAGCAAGGGTATTTTTCCAGGAAGGAAAATTTGGGTATTTTTTTCACCATGTTAACAAAATAAAGGAAATACAATATCCATTCATGGAAAATCTCTTGCAAAGTAAGAGTAAAAAAAAAATCTTCCTTAACTGAATAAAAATATCTGCAAAAAGCTTGGAGCAAATGTTGTATTTGATATTTGCTGAAAACTTTCCTCTGAGATTGGGCAATTCCATATAATTGACATTTTGAAAGCTAAAGTTTCCCTCTGAAATTAGAACAAGATAAGGATGTCTACTTATCACCCTTTCTATTCAGCATTTTTGGTGATCATAAACCATGCAGTAAGACATGAAAAAAATACACAGAAGGACTACAATGGAAGAAAAATTATTTTATGGCTTTCAGATGGAATTATTAAACACAAACAACATTTAACTGAATCTATAGATAAATGTTTTAAAACAACGTGCTGGGCTTCCCTGGTGGTGCAGTAGTTGAGAGTCCGCCTGCCGATGCAGGGGACACAGGTTCGTGCCCTGGTCTGGGAAGATCCCACATGCCGCGGAGAGGCTAGGCCCATGAGCCATGGCCGCTGACCCTGTGCGTCCGGAGCCTGTGCTCCGCAATGGGAGAGGCCACAGCAGTGAGAGGCCCGCGTACCGCAAAAAACAAAAAACAAAAAACAAAACCAACGTGTTACCTTAATAAGGTTGCTAGAATGAAGGTAGCTAGAAAACAATATTTTAGAAAATACCATTTACAATAAAGTCCGCATAGTAAAATAGCTAGTAATAAACCTAATAAAAGATGTGAAAAATTCTTATGCAAAACTTTATAAAACACTTCTGAGAGAAATTAAAGAAAATGTAAGTAAATGTTTATGGACTGGAAGACTCAATTGGTCTGTAGATTTGATACAATCTTAATAAAAATCTCAAGATGGAGGTGTGTGTGTCTGTGTGTGTGTGTAATTTGACAAGTTGATTCTCACATATATATACATTGAAAGAACCAAGATTAATTAGACAGGATTATAAAAGAAAAACATAGCAAAAAACTTGCTCTGCTAGATGTCAATTTACAGTTACAGTAATTAAGACAATGAGGTTGAAGGGCAAGAACAGGCAGATCAATGGTACAGATTACGGGCCTGGCATATATGAATGACTGATTTATGAAAAGGTACAAAAGAGCTGAGCAGTGGAAGAAACATTAAAAGTGTGGCTTAGACAATAGGCTAGCCAATAGACAACAAATACTGAACATCAACCCCTACTCAAGTTATGTGCAAAAATGAAATGCAGGTGCATTGTAGATCTAAATATGAAAGGAAATCAATAACGTTTCTTGATGATAGTACAGAGAAGCATCATTATTCCCTCACTGCAGTAAAATAGTCCTAAAAAATACTAATCATAAAAGAAAAGATTGTTAAATTAGATCACAGTATGAGTAGAACTTTGGGTCACAAAAAAGACACAAATACAGACTGAAAAAGCAAACCACAGAATGAAAGGTGTTTATAATACACGTAACTTACAACAGGCTTAGGTCCTGAGTATATGAAACATTTCAACCAATAAGAAAACAATCCAATAGGAAAATGGGCAAGAGGCTTAAGCAGTGCTTCACAGAAAAGAATATCAAAATGGTCATAAACCTATGAAAGGGGTCATTAGTAGTCAGGAATATAGAAATTAAAACCAAAATAAAACACACTACAAGCCAAAGTGCCTCAAATTAAACAGACTGACAATGACAATGTTGTCAAGAATTTAGACTAATAGCAACATTCATTCATTGCTGGTGGCAGTGTAAACTGGTATAAACACTTTGGAAATAGTTTAGTATTATATCAGTTGTTAGGCCATAATAATGTTATGTATCAAACAACCAAAAAAACCTCAATGAAACATACCAAAGAGCACTGACACGGCTCACACATCTACATGGGTCTCAGTTGATCCAGACTAGCCACTCTGCTGAGTCGTTGTGATGGACCAGGGCTCAATCCCTGTCTGCAGATCAGTTAGGAATCATTTGGTCTGGGCTGGGCTTGCCTGGAACTGTTCATCTAGCTGGGGTCCAGTTCTATTGGCTCTCCTCTTTCTGGAGTGTTATCTTTCCTACTGGAATTTATCTTTGTCCAGTGAGATCTGTAGTGAGGGAAGATTTAAGTCTGACTACATTATAAGCAAATAGCAATTTGAGTTGGCTGGATATAGTTGTTTGAAGAAAATGTAATCTCTGTTCTGTAGAGTTATTAAAATATTTGAGAGATTTGCAGAAAAGGCAGGAAAAGGAGTGGAGATTAATCATTCTAATTTCTGTAAAAGAATGTTAGATACTTGGTTCTTTCCTCTCTCCTCTCAAAGAGGAATAAATATTATTTTCTTTTTCTCCCCCAATTTCTTCCCTCCTCCCCACCATTTACCCATCTCCAAGACTGCCTTCTGGTTTTCTAAGTGTTTTTCACACATTTTATCCCTTACACTGAGCTATTGTGCTTATTCATTTCATCGCAATTATCAAAGTTTATAACTACAGCTACAGTTTTTCAGGGCTAATTTTCTTCGAGGTCCTTTTCTCAGTCTTCCTAGGAAAGATGAAGAAAGTGGGAGGAAGGTGAGAGTTGTTGATAAACCTGATTTTTATTCTGTCTTCTGAAGTCTGAGGTGTTAATTTTGTCTTTTCTTTTAATCTAGGTAATGATAATGGGTTGTTTTTCAACATTGTTGCGGCTTCATTAATATGTATGTTGTCTGCTGTCATTTCTTTTTCATTCAAGTGGTACTGTGAAGCTAACTTTTTGAGACTCTGTCCTGCTTCAGGCCTAACTTTGACTTTCTTTTTCTACTCTCATGTTTTCTCTCCATTTGCCATGCCCCCTGTGCTTTACATCTCAGTGCAGCGCCTGGCTTTTCTGTTCACTGCTCTAGCATTATTCTACCATGTATTTTGGTTTTATGATTGGTCATATCTCATCAATTTCATGTTTATGAAAACTATCTAGTGAAGTTTAACAATAGTAATTCCCAATTATGTATTTATGGTATTCAATTAATATTAGTGCTTATCCTGTGTCAGTCACTGTCCTAAGACCATCTTGCACACCAGTTGTATGACCCAGTGTTCCTGCCTCACGTGAGTGAAGGATTTGGGGATATGGACACTGAAACACTGATATGCACCTTTACTGGGTAGCTGGCACCCAAGCTCAGCCTGTGCCCCCATAAGGCTGCCCTCATAGTCACAAAAGTCCCCACTGTCCCAGACCTTCTGTAATAGTAGTGTGACAAGGTTCTCTCTCTTAGAACACTTTCTGCAGTACATCCGGCAGGGATCTAGTGCTTGCACCCCTTTTGGTGTAACGCCGAGAGCATAGAGTTTTCACATATCATTCAGCCAAGCGTCTGCCTTTAAATTTTCTCAATGAAGTTTCCTTTGTGCTTATACCACACTTAAGAGATGTTTGCTTTCACCTACAACTCCAAAACGTGGAACAGAACAAAAGAATTCCTGTCTTCGTGGATCCTCGGTGAGTTAGAGATACTAGGTAAATAGAGATCAAATTTATTTTAGCCCTCAGGTAGCATTTTGGTTATGACTTTTTGCCTGGTAAACTCCATTGGTTTGGATACTTTTGGCTTATTTCCATCCTAGTCCCCTTAACAACTTGGCTCTGTTCCATGGCCACAGATGGTACCTCCTGACAAGTCATTCACCTTGTGCACCCATAGGCACTGGAAGAAGGAAGTTAAGAAAGTAAATAGATTAGCCTAAACTCACAAAACTACTGAAGAACAAAATACCCTCAGGCAATAGGCAGTACCGTCACCTCTCTCCCTGGCAAGTGGCAGCAAGTATTTGACTCATTGCTTCAGTGTAATTTCCCTTTTTCTTTCCTACCTAATTTATAGGAATCATAAATGAGAGGAGGCAAAAGGGGTTCTAAAACTTTGACATATAGAAACTGATAATGAATTTTTTATTATTTATTATAATGCTATAATTTTCCAGTATAATTTCCTAGCCAAAATAATAAGCATAGAATGGATGAGATTAACCATATGTTTTTATGGTTAACCAAAAATTTTATTAGGAAGAACTAAGATATTCATTTCTTTATTCACTCATTAAACACAAATTTTGAGGCGGATCAACTGGATAAGCCAAAATTTTAAGCATTGGGATAGTGTAGAGTGAAGAGGTGGTGGTACGGGTGGGTGAGAATTCAAAGATCAACAAGACATATTCCCTAACCTCAGGGAGTTCATAGCTTAGTTTGAGGTGCAGAGAAGTGTGATAAGTGCTGTAATGGGATATGTATTCCAGGCCTAGGACACCCTCCACTGATTCTGGTCCTCTCAGGTTAACAGGATAAACATAGTAACAACAAAGACCAATATAGCTTATAAATTTTTAAGGTAGGGCTTCCCTGGTGGCACAGTGGTTGAGAGTCCGCCTGCCGATGCAGGGGACGCGGGTTCGTGCCCTGGTCCGCGAAGATCCCACATGCCGCGGAGCGGCTGGGCCCGTGAGCCATGGTCGCTGGGCCTGCGCGTCCGGAGCCTGTGCTCCGCAACGGGAGAGGCCGCAGCAGTGAGGCCCGCGTACCGCAAAAAAAAAAAAAAAAAAAAAAATTTTTAAGGTAAAATATTGATTGGCAGATACTCATCCACAGCATGAGCGTCTCCTGCAGCTCCAAGTAGTAAGTTTTGGAGACATTTGCAATAAAGCCCATCCCTAGACTATGCTAACAACCTATAATCCATGAAACAGTACTGATGTGTCTCTTGGCATCTTGTGTTTTACAGCACCAAACTATCAGCAAGGACAACTTTTCATCTGGTAGTGTGTAGTCCTGCCACCAGCCATTAGATATGTTATATTAGACAACTTCATGACCTTCTTATATCCTTTCTCCACCACGAAGGCTAAGGCCACCCAAAGATTGCATTTATAAGCAAGCAAAGATTGTATTTATAAGCAAGGAAAATATGAAGAGTCCCAATTCTGATTATCTATCTACCTATCCCTCAATCATTAAAATATCTGTTAAGAATTATAAGATAAAAATAGAACACAGGATGTTTAAGTATAGTTTTAAGCACAGGTAAATAAATAAGGGACACTTAAAAATTATTATTTGTTTTAGAAGTTGCATAAGAGAACATAAGAAAGGAACATGAGAGACAGAGAAAAGTCTACCTACAAGAAGTATAGATGCAGAATTACCATGAAGCTAATGAAGGTTCAGCTTTAAGACCTTCCACTCGCATTGGACCACCCAGGGCCTCGAGAGGGACCTAGAAATGCGTTCACTTCATCCTACGTAAAATTCGCAAAGTTACGATTTTTTTAGCAGCAATTGATTAAGACTGCTCTCTTTTTCTATTCCGACCACATCCCTCAAACATTTTTTGATGCTTTGAATGACTTTGGAGTGGTTTCGGAAATTTGGGAGCTCTGACTAACGGGAAGTTGAGCTGGAGATAGTAGATTACGTTTGCATGGGTCCCAAGCACCTCTATGTGTACATAAGTCCCTGCTAACCTTCCCAGTGTAGGATTGTCCAGGAATACTCTAGACCACACTGACAGCGCTGCTCACCTACTATTGTGGATGAAGATGTTGCAGAATTTGCAAGCAAATTAATCTCATTGGAAAAAATGATGCCTGAACAATACTTGAAAATGCTGACCACTTTGGTACTTTGTAGCAGTTATGTTTTCTTTTGGGTTCTCTCATAGTGTAATAATTTTAAACACACATGCCAATTTGAGTTGTTCTTACAGTCAGTTTCTTAAGTATAAAGAGGTGGTCTGCCCATGATAAAGCTGTACAAGCTTTGCAGCAATGGGTAAAATGACATTTTAGGGGCACTAAAATATATTGAGAAGCTTTGAAAGAGAATTCCATATACAAATAATTTGCGAAATGTTTATTTTAAAAGTTTATAAATTTTGATGATAACATTTTAACTGTTGTTTAATTTAAAAAGGCATCTTACAACTTTTCAGTATAATAAGTGAGAAAGTATAGACTCCTGATTTGATGTATACAAAATGTACTTTCTTGTTCCTGAGTTGAGGGAAAATTCAGAAAAAAAAAAAAAAAAACTAATGGCATATGAAGTAAAAGGGACAGAGATGGATATTAAAATCAAAAAGAAATTATTCTAACATAAAAGGGTTAAATTTTAACACAAACATTTCAAAACATTTCCAGGGCACTAACTCCATAAGAGAAAGATAAATGTTGAACAGAAATAATGACTAGAGCCTTGGATGTTTGCTAGTCCATTTAATGGAGTGGTGTGGATCGTATGAACACAGAAAAAGACTGAAATTTTTTGCTGCTTTGATATGAAATTCTGGTATAAAGTTATCATAAGCATTATAATATGTCCAGTAAACAAAGATACCAAAGACAAACTGGTAAACAAATGCCTTCAATTCCGAGTATTTGAGATTAGTTACTGTTCAAGAAACGCTGAAACCTTAATGCTAACATGGGAAAGAAACTTGATAGAGATTTTGAAACATGACCTCAATCTTTAAAATGTATAAGACAATACCAAATACTGGTTCTGAAGCTGAAATAACTTTCCTAGACTTTCAGTAAAACAAATAACATTAAAAAAAAAATTCAAGTTCTATTGACAGTAATAGAGACATGTGATATAGACCTCTGGTCCAAGGGAGTCAGTGCACTAACCCACAACCAAAAGGCTGGCCTGTTTAGCAGGTTTCCTACAGGAGCTATGGTGGATCAGCCATGTTCTAGACACTCAGCCTCAACTTACTCTTGTTCTATGTTCACCAGGCAAGCCATTTTATTATCTGAATTTGGTTTTCCAGATTTTCATACAATGAAGAAACTGTGCTGACCAACTCACAAGGGGACTTCAAGATCACAGTTCACATTTAATAAATTGTCATCCTGATTTATCATTCTTTTATGAATTTGAATTTGTCATTCTTTTTTGAATTTGGTTAACATGAGTCAGTGAAAGAAATTCAGTTTCTTCTTACATGAGTCTGGTTGTTAATGGTGTAGGTTCCGCATCCAGATTGCCTGGATTAGACTCCCAGCTTCTGTATTCATTAGCTGTGTGGCCTTAGGTAAATTTCTTACCTGTCTTTGCCTTAATTTACTCGTGTGTATAACGGAAGAGAGTAGTACTCACCATATGAAAATATTTGGAGAAAATAAGTAAACACGTGTAAAATGCTTGGAAGCACCTGGTTTAGTGGCACTGGAAACACATTAGCTATTTTGATTATCATTATCCTTGATTCAGCCATAGAAGGACCCGGGTTCTGGAGTCAGAACGCCTGGATTTGTTTTACAGCTTTGTCTATAACTGACCCTGAGCAAGGACTACACAGTCCTTTCTATGTCTTGGTCGCCTCAGCTATAAATGGATTTAAACATTGTTTGGTGATCAAGTAATATAATATATTTAGAAGTCTAAGAACAGTGACTGGGCCATAGTAAGCACTAGCTACTGTCTTGTTATTAAACACACATTTGTTTAATATGCACGAACTGCACCTACAAAGAGGCTTAACTATAACCCCTGCCTGATCGAAGAGGCCATGTCAGAGGAGAGATACGTGTGTTAACAACAGGGTGAAATAAATGCTCTAACTACAAAAGAAAGAATTGGGTGAAATTGATCACTGAGGAGTAAATACAGTGAAGAATAAGTTGAAGCAAAGTGTTTAGTTTTGAAATTTTATTTTCATAGCCCCTCAGAGTATTTATATTTCCTAAGACAGACAAATAAGGAAGGAGCCAAATGAATAAATCACAAATCTTGTATTTTTAGTCATTCATTAAACTGAATCACACCAATTTACAGGAGTGGAAATCTACATCTAATGTAATTAAAAATGCTGAGATTAAAGCAAGTTTGGTAAATGTCCGTATGTAAAGTTATGAGTTGCCTGGAAGGAGACTCAGCTCTAACTAAAATTCTGTGTCTCTCATTATTAGTTCGTCCCTCCATCTGTGGACACATTGATTTCCTCACCTGCTAAGTGGAGCTGATGATACTTACGCTCCCTACACATTTCAAAGGATTGTTGCAAGGGTTAAATAAGATAACGGACATACATACGCTCTAAACATTGTTTAGCATGTTATATGTGAAAAGGCATTATTGTTATATATGAGAGTATATCATCCTTCAGAAAATCATGTAAAAAATGGAAATTCCTCAAACTGTAGACCAGGGCATTGCCAGGTGTGGCTGCTCGTAACATTTGAGTTAGTTAATACCTAAAACCAGTTCAAGAGAGTAATTTCTGCTGCCTTAAGGGTCACATTAAACCAAATTTTAGGAGATTCTATTCATTGTTCAGCCCTGAGCTATGACAACACATGAAAGAAATACATTTCCCCAAACATGCTAATTTTTTTTCTATAAATTGTATTGAAGTCAATTTAAAATTTCTTCCAACCACAGATTACTTATATTTTTAGAATTAGAATTTCATATAATATACTATAATTATATATTATTATATAATATATGGAATATATAATTCTAATTATTCACATTGTATGTGGCTATTCTAATTGTAGAACACACACACACACACACACACACATTGTACTACTCATCAAATGCTAGGATGAAACGCTATTTATCCAGACTTTTACAAAAGCACCTCTTTATCTCTGTTCCTTTTTATCGTGTTCATTGAGATCACATGAATCTAAGACCTGAATCCAATACACCTGTGTATGTGTCCCTCTATTTTTATGAGGCTTGAATATTAGATGGTGGCATAACTGAAAAAACGTTTCCAGAACATCTTTTCTTTTTTTGTACATTATCACTATTGTACTTATTTTCCCCTTTCAATTTTAACGAATTATTTCATATGATGTTTGTTTCACATTTTACCAGTAATATCAAACTTGCTGCTGTACAGCTTACATAGTCAATCTGATAATATTAGAATAGGTTTCCCTAGCTTTTTATTATAATTTCCACAATATGGATAAATTGTTTATGTACTGATATGGACATTAGGATTGATAAGAATATACTGTTATATGAATATGCTCTGTTATTATTAAACAGTTAATAATAACTGGGTAAACAGTTCCACCTCTATTCCACAATTATTTTTTGCTTTGTAAAATTTGGGTTTAAATTTAACTCCACTAATTTATTAGAAAGACAGTAATTCTCTCTGGCATCATTATTTTTCCATGATAAAATCTGTAGACAGCGATTTGAAAAAGTGTAATGATCTTGCCAAATACGGGAAATACTTTTAAACTATATGTAGGAACTTTAATAAAATTACAATTTATTAAATGTCTAATACTTTTCTACACTATGTTAGACACTGTTTATTAATTCTTTCAACAACCACATGAAGTAAATCTTCTTATCCCAGTTTTACATGTAAGTCCTTGGGACTGAAAATTTGAGCTAAGTAGTTATTAATATTATTAATATCATTCTTTATAGTTGAAGAAAGAAAGGATTCAAGAAGGTTAGTGATTTTCCCAAGTCAGTGAGGGCAGTCCACACTCACTCTAGTTTCACAGGCTCCTAGTCATCTATGCTCTAAGTAGGGCACTAAGATTTTATCTCTCAGTTAGCAACCATTTATTATGAACTTGCTGCATCTAGAACCCCTGGTATACAGATTTCGTTTTCAGAAGAACTGCATTCATTGAATTCATGGCAAAACTACTTATGTCGTAACAGATCTATACTCCTATAGGAAAAAGAAAACACACACGCACACTTCTAATCTCAAATCCACATCACATAAGAAAATTCAACTCCATCTAGGGCTTTGTAACCAAAGCAAAGGTTGAAGGATCTTCCTGGACTTTTTGAGATTAGCTCTGATCCACACTCCCACATCATTCCATTACCAGAAAAATCTCAGTTACAGATGTAGATACAAGAAAGATGAAGTTATGATGTTAATTAGAATATAGGTGTTCAGTGGATAGAAAGTCTGTTTATATGGAAGGGATACAGATTTTTTAAAAAAGTTTAGTTGTGCTGCATTCTATCTACTAATTTTAGCTCCTCCAAGACCATTGGAGGTAGTGTAAGGAAATCTACTCTGCTATTGCCTATGTTGGCTAATAAGAAACTTACTCAAAAGGTCAATAAAAAGGGTAATAAAGAGGTTAATAAAAATCTTTCATTTTAAAGTCAGAATAAAGCCTATAATATTAATTTTTTCTAAGGTTTTTAAAGAATTTCTATCACAGGTACACTTACATATAGGTGAAAAAATAAAATTTAACAGCAAAAAATAATTTTTTAAGAAATGCTAAATTGACACATTATATGTGGCTATTCTAATTGTACTTCCATTAAATATTTATATGCCATGGAAATAATAAATTGTCTTCTTTTTAAAATATGGCTTTTTAATTGAAAGACAAATGTACAAAGACATTGAAATATTTTATTAATGGCCATCCAATTTCATTGGAAGTTTAGAGCCTTAGTTTTTATTTCTAACTTTCCTCAGCTCAGGAAGATGTAGATTTTCTTGGCAACAGTTGCTGTGTAAAATATTCTGAGATAGAATTTTTTATCATAATTAATAATAGATGAAAATTTCTGAGTTTTTGATGTTCTAAACTCTATGCTGTTTGATTTACGGTGTCTTTATAGTTCTGGTAATGCTCAGCCTCTTCCTGTTGGTATAAGGGTTAGTCCTTTTTTTCTAGATGGGTCTGATATATTTTTCCTTTTTTCCATAGCTTCATGTTTTACTTGTATATATAACTTAAAAAAACAGTTCTGTCATAATGAGATTGGAATACGTTTTCTAAGTTTCTAAGGTGGAATATTTATCACATTCTTCTACAGCTACCAAAGCACTCTTGCAGTCTGCATCCTCGTAACAGAAACACTTCATGGGGGCATCACAACTTTTAAAACTTAGTTCCAAAACAGGCACCCATGCTTGTGGCAATTATCAAAGCTAATACATAAATGTCATTCATTGTGAAAAGTTCAGTACAAGTGCTTGCACAATATTATCACTATGTTATCCTTTTCATTTAAAATTTTTCTGTCCTTCTTTGGGGACATTTGAAATGGAAAGTTGAGATATAGTTTCAATTCATATAGTGCAAACAGGAATTTTTCAAAAATGCTTTCCATAGACAGCAGTCAGAGAGAATGCAATCCCTAGAATGCCTTCTGTTCTTTTCTATGATATTTCTCTATTTTTGAAATATAGGCTTTTGGGTAGGTAGTAACAATATGTTTCTGTTATTCTGTACTCCCTTCCCTTTGTCTTCTCCCTTGCTAGTATCTGCCATCTGACTTCTAATTTGCACCTCAGCAATGGAATAACTCCATTGTTTCGATGCTCAATCCTCAATTTGCACCTACAAAGACATGCAATGTTTGTCAGCTTTATCGTTGAGCTTCCGTGCATTTCGGTGGAAATGGATAATGCTCTCTGCCTATACCGTATGGGGTTAGAGTAAAGGCAGAGCTGTGTGTTTTCAGCCATCTACATCTTAATTCATAGCACTGAAAATTTTGTGAAATATTTTGGTAAAATGATCATGAGTTATTCTAATGAAATCCTGCATGACTGACCACTTTTATTTTTCATCATTATAACAATAAATAGCCACTTATTTTTCTTCTGATAACCTCAGGCAATAGCACGCCTTTGCAAATTCAGCCTCGTAAAAACTATGCTTGGGTGGTCTATGATTACTACTATATATATATATATATATATATATAGTCAGGCAATTCTCAGTTAGTAATTGTTTTTCAAGAATTAGAAAAATGTTTAGTGAGCAAATAGGTTCTTTGCAAACAGCTGCATTTCTGCATGTTTGCTGGGAAATAAAAAATTATGCCCACTGTAAATTGAGGCATTTCCATTCTCAAAATGAGGTAATTGCTTTCCTCGAAGACTGAATTTGCAAAGCATGCACTACAGTTCCTGATACACAACTGTACTTTTTTGTTGCCTTCCTAAGAACAGCTATTTCACATCAGTATTTTCGAAATGAACCCTTTCAGGGAAAGCTGTGTCAGTCTCGAAAATCAAAGTTACATAGTTAAAGGCCATAAAGAGATAAAATGCAATGTTTCCTTTTTCCTAGTTTAAAGAAGTAAAGGACTCGATGTTGTAGCTTAGCACAGAAAATCTGATTAAAAAACTAAAATTAATTTTAAGGAAAGCATGGGCCCCACCCTGAATAAAACCATGTCTTTACAAAGTATATGTACCTGAATCACCCTAATGGGAAGTAAACAGTGATGTGTGTATGTGTGTGTGTGTGTGTGTGTGTGTGTGTGTGTGTCTGTGTGTGTGTGTATGTTTAAATCCACCAGAAAAAAACCCAGTTTGTTTAAGCATAAAGTACAGTCCAGTAACTTGACAGTCTGAAGACATAGTTACAATTCTATACATCTAGTAAAATCTCTTTTCACCTCTTTTTTTAGTATAACTTTAGATGCGATCAAACAACAACTAGCAAGTGGTAGCGGAGAGAGTGAGAAAAAGAGAAGGAAAGAAACCCACCATGTCCCCCACTGCAGTTTTTCTTGCCTGGGACAAGAGCAGTGGGAAGAAGAACATTTAAGTTGGATAAAAGATGGAAGTGTTCACTGGATGAAAAATTTTAATTACCGAAATGGGCTTTTATGGCTAAACAGGGATAGAAAAGCTACTGGAGATGCTCAAAATTTTGACAAAAAGTCGGGGGGAAAGTCTACAGCATAGGGTCTGAAAGGACAGTAGGATTAAAAAAAAATTTTTTTTTTCCTTTTTGCCATCTATACACTCAACGTTTTTCAATAACATGTTTAGATCACACTGCCCCATTTCAGTCTTGCTCTGCCCCTGCGGCTGGGCCTTCACATGGCTATTCATCCTCTTTTATTTTGAATCTTTCTGTGATTCTGCGTTTCCTCCCCATTTTACCTTTAAACTAGATCACATGCTTCTTGTGAGCGCTTATACCTCACTTCCCACAGCATCTTCCCTAAGTATAGCACCATGCTTTCACCAATGAATACAGGGTAAGGAGGAACTGTGGCCGAGCAGTCACTGCTGTGGGCGTCCCACCATTTATTTTCTTTTATTTAATTTCTATTTTATATTGGAGTATAGTTGATTTACAATGTTGTGTTAGTTTCAGGTGTACAGCAAAGTGATTCAGTTATACATATACATATTTCTATTCTTTTTCAAATTCTTTTCCCGTTTAGGTTATGACAGAATATTGAGTAGAGTTCCCTGTGCTACACAGTAGGTCTTTGTTAATTATCTATTTTATATATAGTAGTGTGTATGTGTTAATCCCCAACTCCTAATTTATCCCTCCCTTCAACATTTTCCCTTTGGTAACCATAAATTTGTTTTCGAAGTCTGTGAGTCTGTTTCTGTTTTGTAAATAAGTTCATTTCTATCATGTTTTTTTCAGATTTCACATATAAATGATATCATATGTCCCATCATTTATTTTCTTTGTTATAGAAAGCTACCGCCCTCCTGCCCTTAACACCATGACCCAGAAATTCTCCATGGCAAACTTTGTTAAAAGTTTCTGAGAACCAGGTACTGTCAACAAAGGAAACTAACTGCTTATTTTTCTCCTTAAATCTGGTGGCTAAAGTTGCTCAAGAGCATATTTTATATTATCAAGTAAATATACAATAATGCCAACAGCTAATACTTAATGAGTATTATTCACCTGCCAGTAATCACAAAAAGTGTTTTCCATGCATTATCTCATTTAATCCTGAGAGCAGGGCTTTGTAGTAGATATGTTTCCCCTCATTTCAAGGATGAGGCCCAAAGAGGTTTGAAGACATGCCAAAAGCCAAATATCCAGAGATATGAGTCTGGATCCAGAGACTGAACTCTTAACCACTAGGTTCTACTATTTCTCAGTGAGAACACATTTTAAAGAGAGTAGAACTTGATGGAAACAGAAATATAGTTTATGTTTTCCACCATGAATCAAGGATCTTCTCTGAAACCCAGAAAAACTAAAAGTTTTTTGACACTGTGGGCCTGGTGTCACCACTCCATAAGAGGAATTTAGCCTAAAGTTGAAAAAAAATCTTCCAGGCATAAAGGAGCGCTTGAGGTCACTTGCACGACCAGAGAGAGCCCTATAAGCCCTATTCTTCCCTGTTCTGCTGGGGATTTCATTCGCTTTGTAGCATCTGTGTGGAAAGAATCCTTACCCTTATTTAACCAATGAGGAAACAAAAGCAAAAGTATTAATAAATCCAGCAAAATTCACAACCTCAGGATCTGAGCTGCTGAGTTTCTAATGTCTGGCATTTTAGAGCATTGGGCAAGAAATCTCAACCTCTCTGTGTGACCTAATTTATTAAAACACATGCAAAATTAAATGGTTGGCCAATTTAATGAAGCATGAGAGATCCCCTACCACCTACAGAATACTGCAAAAGGTTTCCTTAAACACGTTCTTTATTCAGTTAATTCAGGATATATTTACAGGACCTCCCCAGTGAGCGAAGCATTGCAACTCTGAGGTGGAGGGAAGATAAACACAGGACACAGAAAAATCCTCATAGCAAAGCTTTGGAGGATGCTCTGACCTATTTCACGTTGACTCGGTCTACTACTCACACAGCATCACTGTCCTTATGAATTTATTAATAGTTTATATAGATATGCTGTTATGTCAGGGAATGTATAGAGTGATGTAGACAGAAACTGACTCTGCCCTCAAGGGGCTTTCAATGTAGGATAACTTAGGTCATATACACCCCCTTCTCTAGTTTAAAATAAATATTAAAAACACTCAATTTGGATGAATTAGTTTGCTTACTCATAACTCAGTTATATTTTGCCACTGAGTATCTGCAAAACAACTTTAATAGAATCTACCATTATTGAGTATAGCATACAGAATGCTGTCCCAAATTTATGTTCTAAGCATAAATGTGCATTGCTGGCTTTAAATATTTTTATTGTCTTTTATGCAGTATTTCCAAGTAAATTTTTAAAACACGTATGACTTTCAGTGAAAATGTGTATGTGTTACTTAAAAATGTTATTGAATTAAAACTAAGGTAGCTTGATTATTATAATATGATGTTTCTAAAGATTCCTTTTCTGTAACACACAAACTAATCAACTTCCTTGCTGTTAGTTCCCTTTTATGAGAAATAGGCAGAAGTTGAAAATTTATTATATAAAGAATATTTAAATCTGCGTTTCTGATAACTGCTTGTATTTTAAATTTAATGCATGCAGTAGTTAGAAGCACAAATAGGTCAATTTAAAAAGTGAATGTTTTTTGAAGTTCCTTTGTAAAAGAAAAGGCAGACACAATTTCTGGAGAATTTAACCCAAAGTTATCTTCATCGAAGGCCAAAGACTTACTTCATAACACCTAGTATTTATTGTTCCCTCTAATGTCTTAAAAAATATATATCCTGAAGAAAGGAATGATGTCAGGAGCACGGGAAGGGACAGAAAACTTGGCAAAGACAAAAAGCCCAGCTCACGGAAACAGCTTTGCAGAACATGTGGGCCGCAGAGAGGGAGGTGACTTATGGTTGTCGTTTCATATATAAAGACGGCATGAGAGAAAGGTGACAGGAATAGAGGTGACATCAAGCAAGTGTCAAAAAATACTTGATGTCTCTTCTCTCCAGAATCGGGCCCCCCGAAATCAGGAATTCTTTATTTTCATTGTAATCAGGCTACATGCTACAAATAGAGAGCTCATCAGCATTTGGGAATCCATTCAGCAAATGTCACCATCTGAAATCAAGGCAAGTAAGAATCAACATAAAATGGATAAACTTGACCATCTGCAGAAGTAACTCATCTTGAATAGATTGCTGATGAGAAACATGGGATTCCCCATTTCCAACTGTTAAGGTTCTTGGGTATCATCCATAAGTCATCAAGGTGAGCATGTCAGAAAGACGTGATTAAAATGTTAAACGAAAGAAAGCCACAATCTGCATAACAATTATATAACACCTTTGGCATGAATGAACACTGCTTTGGATGACAAATAAAATGGCTAGTTAAGAATTTTTCCTCTGTTTTTAGGGGGAAGGCGGCTCTAGACATTTACCTGATCGTTTCTGGTTCTTTAAGCAGAAATATTTTAGAAATGAGAAAAATAATTCCGAGTAGACTTCTATCCTCACCACTCCAATGATAGTTCTTTTGTTCCAGTCGCCAGCGAGTTCCACCTTTGCCAAATCAGTTGTTAAATCTTAACCTAGCTTGGATTCTCATCTGTATTCAGCTTCCTCTCTCCTGAGGCACTCTCTTTTCTGATACTGTGACACAATCCCCTCCAGGTTTCTTTCCATCTCACTGGCTGTTTAATTTTCTTTTCCTTTGCTGACTTCTTTTACTGCTTAATCTCTGGATATCAGGGTTCCTTGAGGCTTGATACTTGGTCCTCTTTTTTTTTTCTATATCTACATCTACATATTCTTTCTATGTGATCTCATTCAGGCCCATGGTTTTAAATACCATCTATACTCAGATGGCACTCAATATTGCATCTTTAGTCCTGAGTTAAAGATTTATATTTCCAACTGTCTATTCGTCATTTCTGCTTAGATGGATAATAGGTATCTCAAAGTGAACTTGACTGATAAACTTTTCATGTTTCAATCTGCTCCATCTCAGCAAATGGAATCCTCATTTGCCCAGGTGATCAATCATAAACTAAAGCATAGCCATGATTTTCCTCCCTGTCTGACACAGGTACAGTCTGTTAATCTAATTCCAAAGAATACCTTTAATTTGTCCACTTCCCTCAACTCAAAAATCCAAGTCAAGTCATCGGGGCTGCTGAATTGACCTCATAATTGATTCCTCCTTGCCTTCTTCATCCCTCCAATTCTTTCTTGAGATATTTAACAGATGTCATCTCTTCCCTATTTAACTCTTCACTGCCTTCCCATTACAGTCAGAATGAAAGCCCAGGACTTTGGGCGGTAGCCCCAGTGAGATTTCAAGGTTATATCTTGCATTATTCTCCCCCTCACTCACTAGACTTCAGTCGTACTGGCCTTTCCTGTTTTCAAACACACTTAACTCATGCCTGCTTTTTGAATTTTGCACCTGCTGTCTCTTCTCCCAGTAGCGGTCTGTCCCCAGATGCTCATATGTTCAAGTTCTCTATAATATTTAGATCTCATCTCTAATGTCATTTCTCCTAAGTTGTCTTTCCTGACCACCCAGTTTGAAGTAGTCTTTACCTCACCTGAATCTGTCTTATCACATGCCTATGTTTTGTTGTCTGTGCAATATTTATCACAATCTGAAATCTTGTCCATTGATTTGTTTATTTTCCATCTCCCTCTATCATTTGCTCCAAGAAAGTAAGGTCCTTTTCTGTCTTGTCCACAGTTGTATCTCTGTCTCCTGGAATAGAATCTGACATGTAGCATAAAACCTTAGTAAATCTTTTAAATTACTTAACTATCTGGAATTATACATATTTATATTAAAAATATATGTATTAAACATATGATATACAAATATGTTTGCTGTGTATATTTGCTGTTCTTTTTAAAACAGATATATATATATAAATATATATACTTAATAATATATCCCCTGTAGGGTTGTATGAGGCTCGTATATTTTATATATTTATACTTTATATATAGAGAGCAGACATTTGTATATCATATATTTAATATAAAATAGTATATGACAGGTAAATATAGTATTTTATATATATATATATATACACACAGATATACACAGATATATATACACATATATATATATATATATATACACAGATATATACATAATATACTATCCTCACACAACCCTACAGGGGAGATATTATTAAATTTATACATATAATACATTTTAAAGAAAATACCAAAATAGTTAGGAGTTTTAAAGTTTGCTTGTGAATGCATGTTGATATTTAAACTCATTATTTAAATAAAGATTATTATTCTACAATGTCTTTCTAGAAGATTAAACAAATCTAGACATTTTTATTTTGGTTTAATAGCTTGTGAAATTTAGTTTATTTGGCTCAGTCCCTCAGAGTCTCATAATCTCCACGTGTTCAAATAACTGTACATTTCTGGACCTGCAAAGTTGAGTCTAGATTCTAGAAGCATGGTGACTCCTCCTAGGAACTGGCTTCCTGAGAGGCCTGATCTCAAGAGTCAGCCAGGTTCTCACAAATAACTTCACAAAATCTCATTGACTTCATCTCTGGTTCCTTTGTTATAGCCCAGAAATTATGAAAAATCTAGTCTGGACATTGCAGATCAATCTGAACACGTGAGAGATCCTCTAAACCTCCACAGAAGAAAGTTTAACTTTTTTGCAACAGAGAACAGCGATCTGTCCTATTGGTGTTCTTTTAAGAAATGGTAAAGTCTCAGAGATAGATGTATTTTCATGCTTGAGTTTCTCTACTCTTTAGTAAGTGTCTAAATCAGTTCAGAGAGGAGGGGAGATAATCAAAAAGGGTCCTACCTTGTTACAATGCCAGATTATTTGAGAGCCCTAGGTTCTGAAAAATTGCTGAGAAGGAAGAATAATATTTACACATTGAACCCCTTGAAATCGATAATTCCTTTATTGAAAAATATCTTTTATAATATCTAATAGAGTGGCATGTTTACATGGAATGCCTAAGTTGTGCATAAGAAGACAGTGAAGAAATGAGTTGGTATAATTAACATATAACCTCACATTTTACTTAAAGAACGGGGCCAGACAAAATTATTGCTAACTTGAATAAAAAGAGGGAAAGAGGAAACAGAATGGAAAACTTCATAGCCAAAAATGTGGAATATGAGGCAAAGAGTGATGAAAGTCAGTGGTGGTTTTTAAAAGAGAATATTGTAATGACAGAAACTCAGGTGCTTTCAGAATGAATTAATAAGCTTCGATCTGAGATGCTCATAGCCAAACCACACACATACTTTACTTTAAAATTGTAAAAATGGCCCTGGTGTGCAAATGAAGTTTTCGGTGTTCAGTTATAGATCTTAAAGTGCATTATAATTAAGCTAATAAAGCATATTTCTCCATAAAAAGTAATAACAAAATTATGTACAGGTGAAAAAACTTACTTTTGCTTAGTATGAACTGAATTTTAGTAATAGAATAATGAATCCCAATAATAATAAATGCGATATGCTATTACAAATTTTTAATTACATGATCTGAATTATATTATTAAAATATGTTACAAATATGTAAAATGATGAATCATAAGTGCTTTAAAAATAAAACCTTAAAATGCACACAACAGCATTCTCATGTTGTAATCCATTTGTACTTTGAATTTTTTATCAAGCTCAATTCATTGAGCTCAACATTGACAGAAATGTAGGCACATCTCATACTGTTTCAACTCTACTGTTAATTTATTTTGATGATTAAATCATGACTTTTCCTTATGTTGTGCACTAAATTAGCTTTGTCAAGGCACTAAATGATGACACAGAGAGCTAAGGTAGAGTTTCTACATAACACCTGATGGGTGGGGAGATTACTAAATACTATTGACTCTTGTCAACAAAATGTAACCCCAATTCACATCCTATTAAGAAAAACACAATCTAGTCATATCTAAAGTGCCAAGGAAATTGGTGTAGTAGCACCATCTTTCTTTAGCATTGATGTAAGACTCTTGAGGTAGGGATTAATTTAGATAGATTCTTAATGTTTGGTTATGTGATAATGCTATGAAAAATATATAACACACCACCTTGACAAGATCCCCTTGGTGAATGAACTACTTCCTCCTTGGTTTTAAATATTTTTATGAAGAATATAAGATTTATGGGCTTAATGAACTGGGGAGGGTAAAGACAATCAAAATATCTTGTGTATGGCAAGTTAAGCTTCATTCTTCTTTAAATTCCAGTGGCTAGGAAAACAGATGAGGGAGGAGAGTATCTTATCAATCAGACGATAGGACTTAATGTAGTGCCCTTCATGCAGGACGATCACAGGGCACTTTTTTTTTTAAGGCAATTCGCTTTCCTGACTACAACAGAAGGGAGGCAGCATAAAACAAATTAGTCTAAGACTCAAAAATGCCAAGGGCCCTATTAAGTATAAAAAGCTAATAGGGCATGTACTTAAACCCACAAGTGTGTGCATGTGTCTCAGAGACGGGTAGTGTAAAAAGAAATTAGCAGCTCATGCTGCTTTAGCAAGACCATACAGAGTTTTCTTGATTCATAAAACCTGACTTACAAGCAAATCTCACACAAAACTAAGCAGCTTTAAAAGTGAAGCTCAGATGGAAAGACAACGGGGCTGCTTAGACACAAACGTTACTCCTTTTTCAACATCACCAAAGCAATTCATGTTATGTTTTGATGCTATATTGGTGGGATACTGAAAAAAAAGAAGAAAAACAAACATTTTATATATAAGTATTTGAAGCATGTGGGGGGAGAGGAAGTTTATTTTCGTAATAATGTCAAGTGAAAACTTGGTGATTATATGCAATTTTACATCCTCCATTATTTTCTCTGTTGCTATTTCATTAAGTCTAGTCATCTTTTTCTCTTTAAAAAATACACTGTGGGCTTCCCTGGTGGCGCAGTGGTTGAGAGTCTGCTTGCCGATGCAGGGGACGCAGGTTCGTGCCCCGGTCCGGGAAGATCTCACATGCTGCGGAGCAGCTGGGCACGTGAGCCATGGCCGCTGAGCCTGCGCTCCGCAACGGGAGAGGCCACAGCAGTGAGAGGCCCGCGTACCGCAAAAAAAAAAAAAAAAAAAAAAAAAAATACACTGTAATAAAGGTTTCCACATAATTCCATGGATACATAATTGAAATCACTAATGGTGGCAGTTCCTGAATCTATATCCAAAAGGTAGGCTGTGTGAAAGAATTTCAATCTAAAATAGAACTAGAGGTTATAAAATGGGACTCTCATGTGTGTGTCCTCAGGAAGACAAACCTTAAGGACTAAGAGACTGACTCCCCATAAATACCTGATTTACAGAAAACTGATAGTGTCAGAATTTTCTCAGGTGATAGGTGGTTGATCAGAGGTTGTCTTATATCAACCTTGGGAACTTTTGCCAGAGGCACAAATGGAAGATGACTGACAGGTTGGGCTGGCCTCAAAGTGGGCTGAATTGAGCTTTGTTTGTGTGAGTGAACTAATGGTGTCTGCTCAGGAAGTTTTCAATGTTGGTCTCTGTTTCTCTTCATTTTAACTGTCTCTAACTGGACTCTTCTCCCTTTATATTCCCTGCCCATAAACACAAACTACCCCAAACTCTCAATGGTCTCTCCTGTAGCTTGCTACAATTTTCTTGTCCCACATTGCAATTCCTCTGCTATTTCCAAATAAACTCATCTTTTTGAGCTTGCCTCAGTTTACCTGAGTTTAAGTCAACATTTATGGTGTCAGAAGTGAGATTCAAAGAAGACTCTCAACAACTCTTAGGCCAGTGAACAAACAGGTGCCAGTACTCACAGAGTCCACTGAGCTCACTGTTTTCCCACCAACCCTGGAGTTTGAGGGTAAGTCTCAGAGTTTGAGCTCCCTCCCTTTTGGTTGAGCTCTCCTATTTAATTTTGTGATATATTTGGACCTATTTAAAGGCTTCATCTTCTTTGGTCAGTATTTGATTGTTTTCTTGTTGATAACACTCTAGAATTTACATATAATTCCTTTGGAATTCTTGACAGAAAAACAAAATACTGATAATAATAATAATATTGGGGGCACAGTTGAGCGTTTAAACACCATCAGACTATCTAGAGATTTTTCTTTTGCTCTCAAGAAAACCTCTGAGAAATGGGATCGCAATCATCTAAATGCTCTAAGAGTAACCCTCTTTCAGGGACCCAAGCCAATTTTATGTTACAATCTCTCTAAATTCATTTTTCTCTAGACTAAATTAAAAGACTAGAGCAAAAGAATTATTTTAATTGATACCTAGAGGCTTCCAAACATATTCAGCATTCTAAAATTTGCCTCTTTACAAAATACCGTTTCAAAGTTAACTGAAGCAAATAAACAACTAAAAGGAGATTAAAAAAAAAAAAATCTGAGGCTTCTTCGTTGGCAGCACCAACTGAGGTTTCCCCTAATCCCCTTTTCCATCTGAACTCCCCTAATTTCTCTAGTGTTAAACTCTCACCAACACTGCCTTTTCAAAAAAAGAGAAAGAAAGGAAAAAAATTCTTGATTTGAACCCAAACTCCACTCAGATCTTTTCCAATTTTCCTTCAGACATTTGCAGATACTGTAAAAAAAAAAATCAGGACATTGGAAATACAATTGTCCTGCACTTAAGAAAAAAAAGTAAATAGTAATTACTCTAGACTTTTGATAATAGACAAATATATCACAAAATTCTCCATCCCTCCAAAAAAAGACCTTTGCATTCTTTCTCTGTCCCTCGGAATTTTAAATCTTATTATGTCTTTGAAATGTAAACACCTGGGAGATAACCAAAACATTGCCCACAGAGACTAGAAGGAAAAAAGAGCCTTTTAAAATATAGACCTCTATAGAAGTTTCTTTGCCAAAATTAATTTGTAATGTGCTCTATTTAATTGGCTTAAAGAAAATAAAGCATTTATATAAATATGATACTTTCAGAAACATAGAAACTAACCCAAACGTTTTTCAAGTTCACATAATCTGGGATAATCTTTGATAAATAAAAGCTAGCTTAAGGTTTTGGTTTAATTAAGTCAGATATAACTTTAGAGTTATCAACATTTAGTATAATACTTTTATTCTACACAGGTTAACTGAAAATCAAATAAACTCATCCAATTCTGTTACAAAATTTCTCAGCAAGAAAAATAATTTAAGATGATGGTTGGCTGTTTAATGCCTAATCCAAACATAATTGTTAAAAATAAGTATTTTAAATATGTGATCAAAGTTTCTACTAAGTAAAGTAAATAGTGGATTTTTTTGAATATCTAGCTCATTTCCAAATAAGATAATGTACTGAGACATTGATTGCTAAACATAAGTTTATCTCCTTCTGGCTTTTTAATTTTTTTGCAGAGACAAAAGGTATTTGGATCTATTAATAAATGTGTTTTTGCCACATTTTAAAAATTTTGCTATGAGGAAGAAGAGCTGAGATTAGAGAAGGACATGTGCTGTCTGCTACCACTCTGCTAGCTTCAGGGCTGGCAGAGAAGGTGGGAAAGAATAATAAATTGGAGACCTTAGCATGCCGTTTTGCAAAAGTAGGAGGGCACAAAATGCCACGGATTAAGATACATGCACTTGTGACAAAGTTTAATTAGGATGCTAGGAGATGAAATCTCTGGGAAAATAATGAGAATGAAAAGGAGGATTTTATGGTAATTGAAAATGACTGTATATGATAAGTAGCATATATATTGCCAGTAAGAGAAAGCATGAGGAGTGGAGATGCATTTTTATTGAGGGAAAAGAAAGTAACTTTGTCCTAAAGTAAAATGATTGTTCCAAAATAAAAAAAGAAAAAGGACAAAATCTAAATAGATATAGTAAGCACTGTGGAAAGGAATCTTGAGAAAGGAATTTTATGTGTGGTCAAACTGACTAAGATTGGGATGGATTTATTTAAGTTTTTTTTTTTTAAAGGAAGAATTTTAATATCAAAAGTACTCTGGTGCAAAATTAGAATTTGGTTTTCTCTTTTTAAAAGGATAATTTTTTTTAGATTATTGACCTTCTCTTAATAAATAATTGTAAACAGAGGTTTTTCTTTACCTTTAATGTAAACTGCCTAGAAAACAAAGATTCTGTGTTTTGTATTTATCGGGTCTTTGATTATTTAAGTAAAACTAGTTTTCTCAATATTAAGAGCTAAATTTTGCTCAGATCTTTGTAATTTTCTATATTTGCCTTTGAACTCTCTTATTGTCACCTGAGTTAATTGGTAATTCTCTCTCCATATAAAAAGGAGATATTACATTAATTAGGCTTATTTGGTGTGAACAAGGTAAGAATTTCTAAAACCCTGATGTTAAAACTGATGAATTCATAAAACTGCTAACAAAAGATGAAGCAACAACAAATACTAGCAAACAGACTCCAGTGACACATTAAAAGGATCATACACCATGATCAAGTGGGATTTATCCCAGGAATGCAAGGATTCTTCAATATATGCAAATCAATCAATGTGATACACCACATTAACAAACTGAAGAATAAAAATCGTAGGATCATCTCAATAGATGCAGAAAAAGCTTTGGCAAAATTCAACACTGATTTATGATGAAAACTCTCCAGAAAGTGGGCATAGAAGGAAGCTACCTCCACCTAATAAAGGCCATATAGGGCTTCCCTGGTGGCGCAGTGGTTGAGAGTCCGCCTGCCGATGCAGGGGACGTGGGTTCGTACCCCGAGCTGGGAGGATCCCACGTACCGCGTAGCGGCTGGGCCCGTGAGCCATGGCGGCTGAGCCTGCGCATCCGGAGCCTGTGCTCCGCAACGGGAGAGGCCACAACAATGAGAGGCCTGCGTACCGCAAAATAAATAAATAAATAAAGGCCATATATGATAAACCCACAGCAACATATTTCTCAGTGGTGAAAAATTAAAAGCATTTCCTCTAAGATCAGGAAGAAGACAAGTATGTCCACTCTTGCCACTATTATTCAGCATAGTTTTTGAAGTCCTAGCCATAGCAATCAAAGAAAAAGAAATAAAAGGAATCCAAATTGGAAAAGAAGAAGTAAAACTGTCACTGTTGGCAGATGACATGATACTATACATAGGAAATCCTAAAGATGCCACCAGAAAACTACTAGCTTTAATCAATGAATCTGGTAAAGTTGCAGGATGCAAAATTAATGCACAGAAATCTGTTGCATTCCCATACACTAACAATGAAAGATCAGAAAGAGAGATTAAGAAAACAATCCCATTTACCACTGCAACAAAAAAAATAAAATACCTAGGAATAAACCTACCTAAAGAGGTAAAAGATCTCTACTCAGAAAACTATAATGTGCTGATGAAGGAAATCAAAGACAAAACAAACAGTTGGAGAGATATACCATGTTCTTGGATTGGAAGAATCAATATTGTGAAAATGGCTATACTACCCAAAGCAATCTACAGATTCAGTGCAATCCCTTTCAAATTACCAATGGCATTTTTCACAGAATTAGAAAAAAATTTTACAATTTGTATGGAAACATAAAAGACCTTAAATAGCCAAAGCAATCTTGAGAAAAAAAAAATGGAGCTGGAGGAATCAGGCTCCCTGAACTTCAGACTATACTACAAAGCTACAGCAATCAAGACAGTATGGTACTGGCACAAAAACAGAAATATAGATCAATGGAACAGGATAGAAAGCTCAGAGATAAACCCACACACATATGGTCACCTAATCTTTGACAAAGGAGGCAAGAATATACAATGGAGAAAAGACAGTGTCTTAAATAAGTGTTGCTGGGAAAACTGGACAGCTACATGTAAAAGAATGAAATTAGAACACTCCCTAACACCATCACAAAAATAAAGTCAAAATGGATTAAAGACCTAAATGTAAGGCCGGACACTATAAAACTCTTAGAGGAAAACATAGGCAGAACACTCTTTGACATAAATCACAGCAAGATCTTTTATGACCCACCTCCTAGAGTAATGAAAATAAAAACAAAAAGAAACAAATTGGACCTAATAAAACTTAAAAGCCTTTGCACAGCAAAGGAAACCATAAACAAGATGAAAAGACAACCCTCAAAAATGGGAGAAAGGGACTTCCCTGGTGGCGCAGTGCTTAAGAATCCGCCTGCCAATGCAGGGGACTCGGGATCGAGCCCTGGTCCGGGAAGATCCCATATACCGCGGAGCAACTGGGCCCAACTACTGAAGCCCACACGCCTAGAGCCCGTGCTCCGCAACAAGAGAAGCCACCGCAATGAGAAGCCCGCGCACCGCAACGAAGAGTAGCTCCTGCTCGCTGCAACTAGAGAAAGCCTGCGCGCAGCAATGAAGACCCAATGCAGCCAAAAATAAATAAATAAATTTAAAAAAAAAAATGGGAGAAAATATTTGCAAATAAAGCAACTGACAAGGAATTAATCTCCAAAATATACAAACAGCTCATGCAGCTTAATAACAAAAAAAAACCCAATCCAAAAATGGGCAGAAGACCTAAATAGACATTTCTCCCAAGACGACATACAGATGGCCAAGAGGCACATGAAAAGATGCTCAACATCACTAATTATTAGAGAAATGCAAATCAAAACTACAATGAGGTATCACCTCTCACCGGTCAGAATGGCCATCATCAAAAAATCTACAAAGGGTAAATGTTGGAGAGGGTGTGGAGAAAAGGGAACCCTCTTACACTGTTGGTGGGAATGTAAATTGATACAGCCACTATGGAGAACAGTATGGAGGTTCCTTAAAAAACTAACAGTAGAACTGCCATATGACCCAACAATCACACTCCTGGGCATATACCCAGAGAAAACCATAATTCAAAAAGATACATGCACCCTAATATTCATTGCAGCACTATTTATAATAGCCAGGATATGGAAGCAACCTAAATGCCCATCAACAGAGGAATGGATAAAGAAGATGTGGTACATATATACAATGGACTATTATTCAGTCATAAAAAGGAACAAAATTGGGTCATTTGTAGAGACATGGATGAACCAAAAGACCATCATACAGAGTAGAGTAAGTCAGAAAGAGAAAAACAAATATTGTATTTTAATGCATAGATGTGGAATCTAGAAAAATGGTATAGGTGAACTTATTTGCAAAGCAGAAACAGAGACACAGATGTAGAGGCCAAATGAATGGATACCAAGGGGGGAAAAGGGTGTGGGATGGATTGGGAGATTGGAGTTTGACATATATACTCTACTATATATAAAATAGATAACTAATGAGAACAGACTGTATAACACAGAGAACTCTACTCGATGCTCTGTGGTGAGCTAAATGGGAAGGAAATCCAAGGAAGAGAGGATATATGTATACGTGTGGCTGATGCACTTTGCTGTACAGCAGAAACTAATGAAACATTATAAAGCAACTATACTCCAATAAAAAAAAGATGAAGCAAAACAAAAATTATGTAAAACTGATAAAGATAGCTATATTTTTTAGGACTTCATTTAAAACTTTGCTAGTTCTTTAATGTTATTTTCCAGAATTAAAAGACCCCCTTTCCTCCTCTTTTTAAAACTATCTACAGCTTACAGCAATTTTGTAAAGTGTATCTTTGCAACGAAGGTTGAAACATTTATTTTTTTTCTCCCTACCTCATCTCTCCAGAATTCAGAAACTCTTACTAGTCTTATTTTTCATGACAATATATGTATTTGCATAAATTCAGCAGGAACCGGTTCTACTTGTAACAGGACACAATTGGACAAGTCCTTGCCTTGACTTCTTAGCCTAAAAAGACTTTAAAAGTCTAATCTAAGATTCCTTATGAAAAGTTTCAGCAAAGCAGATTTAAAAGAGTCTACATTCCTGCTGTAATTATGTAAATAATCAGACCAATTTTATTAAAACTGCATTTAATTTACAATTAACTTAGTTTTACTGTGGTTATCTTTGATAAGAAATGGGGATGATTATAGAAAGAAGAATTATATTTCAATAATACACCTTTATGGATACCAGATTCCAGTATTTTTAATTGTCTTTGAACTTTGTTTTCTACCTGTAACTGGACTGAGTCCTGAACTCTAATTTCCTTCCATATGTGGCTAGAACTCTCCAAACTAACATTTCCAATTTTCTCCCACTCTTTTGACTTGAACTCACTATGAAACTAAAACTGCTCTTTTCCGATGCCATGAAAGTTAAAGCTGGACAGCTTGATACAGTTGGCCTTTTGTATCTGTGCATTCCACACCTGCAGATTCAACGAACTGCAGGTTGAAAATGTTAAAAAAAAATTCCAGAAAGTTCCCAAATGCAAAACTTGAACTTGCTGTGTGCCAACAAATATTTATATAGCATTTACATTGTATTTATAACTATTTACATTGTATTAGGTATTATAAGTAATCTAGAGATGATTTAAAGTACGCAGGATGATGTGCATAGGTTATCTGCAAATAATACTTGATTTTATAAAGGAAATTGAGCAGCCATAGATTTTTGGTATTTGATGGAGTGCTGGAACCAATCCCCCATGGATACCGAGGAACAACTGTATAAACTTCAGAGAAATCACCACAACACTTTATGTGTGGACAATCTTTGTGCCTGTTGATACGTGGCCACTGAGAAAGGTCACCAGAGACGTTCACACTTCAATCCAGGAAAATCTGTCAGGTTGCTATTGCTTGCCCTCATTCCATCTGAGGATGCTTAGAACCCAACATCTAGAAATTTTCTCAATTGGCTGCTCTCCAAACCTCAGAAACTAAATTTATAATTTGCTGGAACTGTTAATCTTTGTTTTTCTTTTGTTTCCATAGAAATGATTCCTTCTCAAATGTGAGTAAACTAAACTATCCACCTTAGAGGGACATAATGGAGATTCTTTATTTTTCAATCTGCCTGTTGTTTAAGTGAGGACAGTGAAATTCCATATAATTTCCCTCTTCCATGGGACAAGACACCTGCAGATGGTCCTCCTCAGCTCTGTGGAACAAAACACCTGAGGATGATCCATCTCAACTTCATGAAAAAAAGATGCCGGAGGACAACCCTCCTCAGCTTTGTATGGCATACAATACAATCCATCTATAAAGAACTATACCCCCCCCACACACACAACAATAACAAACAAGACCTAAATGGCATTATTGATCAGCTATACTTTCTGCAAAAGATCTTGATCAAAAGGGGAAAATGTGAAAAAAATTCAATCTGAAATAGAACTGGAGGGTACAAAATGGAGAAGCTCACACATGTGACTACAGGAAGACAAAACTTAAGGACTTGGAGTTTGATTTCCTGCAAATGCGTGACTTACAGAAAACTGATATTGTCAGAATTTTCTCAGATGATAGGGGGTTGATCAGAGCTTGTCTCATATCAACCTTGGGAAGTTTTGCCAGAGGCATGAATGGAAGATCATCCAGGTCAGGCTGGCCTCACAGAGTGGCCTGAATTGAGCTTTGTGTTACTGGACTGATGTTGTGTGCTTGGGAAGTTTTCAAGGTTGGTATCTCTTTGTTGTTTATTTTAGCCAGCTCTGACTGAACTCTTCCCTCTTTACATTCCCAACCCACAAATACAACATACCCCAAACCCTCAAGAGACTCACCTGTAGCTTGCTATTGTTTGCTTGTCCTGAATTGGAATTCCTTGCTTATCCCAAAATACATTAATTTTTGTGACCTTGTCTCAGTGTCTCTCTTTACTTGGGTCAACAGCTGCAAAACACATTATGATATATCTATTGCAATGCAGCCCTCTAAAGGCACTCGAATGAAAGAAAAGGGGTTAGGTCCTTTTACACATGTGTTTCATTTCTATTAAGTGAATAAAATATAAAAAGATAAAATAAAAATACAGTACATATTTTCTCACAAACCATGTTTCAAAATTCCATATTTTATAGAGTGAGAAATCACAAAATGAGAGGTATTGGGGGATCTGTTTAGTTAGTAAGAGAACCAGATGGTTGTAACCTAGAAGCCTCAAGAGTGCAGGCCAGTTTGACAAACAAATGGTCATTACAAATTTATCAGTCCTTTCCATGCATCCACTGCTATAGAATTGCCACTATCACCATTCTACACCCAAGCCAATGGCCAAGACTGACCCAGTGGAAAAACTCATGATAGAATGATGCAGACTGGATGGCTCCCCCAGAGCTCCCAGGCAGTTTTCCCAGTGAGAAAGTCCTCCCCTATATTGTACTTTACAGATTCTCGCAGTGATCATCTGTGACCAAAAACTGTTCCATTTTGCCATTTACGGAAGCAGTTCATCTCTTAATTGCCTTGGCAGGTTATATAAAGTGCCAACAACTGCAGTAGATTTCCCACTGCACTATCATAGGGCATTAAAATCCACACCTACCCAAGTTTTTCATAATACTCATAGTAATGGCCAAGATTTATCAGGCATTTAAAATTAGGTAGGCACCACTATGTTTTCCGTTTTACACATAAGGAGCCAAAAACTAAGAGGTTAGATGACTAAGGTCATAACTTTTATAATGGGTGAGCTGAGATTTCAACCCACATATATTTTATTCTAAAATATACATTTTAACCACTATTCTAAATTAGAGCAATTACATTTTTTTACTAAAGTAAGCATGATTTATGTTTACCACAACTAAACTCTACGAAAACAAAGACAAATACATGAAGAAAAGACTAAATTAAAAAGAACACCCTCATTCACTTTCCTAGAGGCTATATGCTTATCTTATTGATATAATGCAATCTGAGTCTTAACTTCATGTCCGAAACCTCCCAGCAGCATGTCCTCAATTCTCAAAAGCAGGTGCCTCTTTGGCAATAATCTGGTCCCTGAGAGCTTCTAAGCTGATCAAGGAGAAAGTGTTTGTTTACCTGTCTGGCTTTCTGTGGTTAATAATGGCCTGTCTTTCCTCCCATCTCCCTGCTAGAGACACTCAGTTCTTGAGGAAGACAGAAGGAAAAGAAATGAGACGTTTGCTTCCCAACGCACTGTCTCCTCGTGCGAATGTTCCTTCGTTCCAGCTACCATCTCCTTCTACTATATCTGCCCAGTTTGGGAGGTTTACTCCTTTACTCTCTAGGAATGGAGTAAAATAATCTGCTTCCCTCTGAAATTACTAATACACATGACTTATTTTCTTTTTTTAAAGGTGCCTTAGGTTACCATTTGAAGGCATTTTAAAAGAAGTAAAATTAAAACTTTGAAATTCAACATGTTTTTAACTGGTTTCATATTTGTAGAACTTAACTTTTCTCCAGAAGACCATTCAATAAGACTCTAGAGAGGCACAAAGTCTACACACGTTCAATAGCCTAAATTTTTAGTGCTGGGGAAAGTTATTAATTCCTTTCAAAAGAACTACCATGAAAGTGAGTTACCAAGACGTGAAATTTGCTTTTAGGAACCTGACATTGAATTCAGGCAGAAACAACATATGTGAAGGCAAACGTAGCTCTTTGGGAGCATAACTTTCCATGGACATCCCCCATAAGTAAAAAAATTTAAATGCAGAAGACCCGTGCATGTGGAGATTTACCATTCGTGATGCTGAGGACCCATGAGGATTCCTGCAGGTCTCAGAATATGTAATCATTTGTGATTTTTGTTGAGGCAGGCATTTCAATCACTGGGCGCTCGTTTGCCTAACGAGTCTTGCCAACCTTCCAGTATCAGCATTTTGTCATGCCTAACATATTCTCTCCTTATCCCTGGAAACCATTAATGCAATTAATTAAAATCCAAAGCTCTTATATGGCCTGCAAATCCCTATATGGTCTGCTCTTTTCCACCACCACCCACCCCTCCCCAGCTTTCTGGACTCATTTCAAAGTACCCTTCTCTCTTGTTCTTCTATGGCCATACTGGCCTCCTCACTGAGCACGGAAAGTGCATCCTAAAAAGAGACCTTTGCCCTTACCATTCCTTGTACCTGGAGTAACTCTTTCTTTCCCCTGGTATCTACCTGCTGGGCATATTCTCTCCATTCTAGCAGGTGTCTGCTCTTAACATTTTATCACGGAAGATTTTTGATCCATTATATCAAAGAAGACTCCTAATACTGATGCTTCTCGTCTCCCTTACCTCACTTCATTGTTCTTCATGATACTTATCACTCTCTAAAATTCTACATTTACTTGTTTATTGGTTTATTGTCTTTTAAAACCCTCCAGCCCTATCCCACACTGTCCTTCCTGCTTCCTGCTTCTTTGCCCTCCAGAGCACCTTTACTTCTAACTCTTACAAAACCTAGTTGCAAAGCTGGCCTCCAAGCCTCTGGGAGCCCAGGATCTCCTCTAGAAAATTTCACTCTTCCTCAGTTAGTTACAGTCTAACCAAAAATTTCACTCTTCCTCAGTTAGTTACAGTCTAACCACACTAAGAATTTTTAACCGGACACCAGACTTCTGTTTTCTTATCCCTGATGTAAAAGGGAATTGTTTACCTGCCAAAGGTCCTTTTGGCATATGAGAATCTTTTAAAAATTGGGCTGTATGGTTCTTAGGAGAGAACTACAATACTTTTGGATGGTGAATTGAAGTCATTTTCTAGTTACAATTAGACCCCTTGATTTTTAAAAAAAATGAATAGTGGCTACCACACTGAATAGCAAATTACCTGACAATGGAATCCTGCCAAAAGGACATTCCAAAAATTAAAGCTCCGTAGATGCAGGCCATGTTGGCAGTACCTTGGAAATTTCATAAGCACTCTGGCAACTCCACCTCAGAAGAATTTGTTTACATTAGGGATATGCAGTCTGGCATTCAATGCTGCTGCACCCCCAACTCCAACCTGGACGGTTAATGCTAATTTTGATAATCCTCTCCAGGTGCCTCAAGGCAGGAACATCAAAAGGGCACATCAAAGCTACTGGTCACAGTGGAGAGGAGTGACTGCAAACCAGGTGATGCCTTTTTCTTCAGGCTCCGCAACAAATACAAGTCTTCCAGCCTTCCCCCAAGGAAGAGAAAGTAATATTTAAAAATTCTTGGCTACTTGCCCTGAGGGAGGAGAGAGACACCATCATTGCAGGTAGTGGATAAAACCATGTCTCCCAATCATATATTTCTGAGACTTAGAAGGCCGTACTAACCACACACACACACACACACACACACACGAAAAGTTTGATTCATGCTTCACTGATGTGTTTTAAAATGCAAATAACAAAAGCTGAAAATGATGAAGTGAGCATGTGCCGTCTCACGGACATGTGAGACAGGCAACTAATGAAACTCTGGGCCACAGTATCAGCTGCCTGCTGACTTCTGCAATTGAATTAAAACTATCATAAGAATAATACAAGGACTTGCCCTTGTCCTTCTTGTCTATGTGTTTATTTAATTTTCTGTCCAACTGACTCTCAAATAAATTGGAAACAGCTGCCATTTTTTGATTCAGTAGCTCCATTTCCCCCTTGTGACATCATTCTGGGCACAAACACTAACAATAGGTCATTATGTAGCAATTACTTTATTGATTTATGGAAGTTTTTAGGCTCCATCAGGAATACGCACATTCAAGGGGAAAAAAGACCACTTCTGTATTCTTGTCAAGGATAAAAACTGAACTGCAGTGGCTGGAATAATGTTGCTCAGATGGGACCTTCCTTACAAAGGAAAACTACAGGAATGATTCCTGTTCGTTGATTTTCTTTTAGTAAGAGAGAAATGGGGAAAGGTTGTAAAGTTTGAAAGTTAGACCCATAATTAAATACAGTAACTAAGTAAACAGATTATTCAAAGGCTGCTGTTGTGTAACAGGAGAACTTCAGTGATATAATAGAAGATGCTTAAAACAATTAACAGTGTTCAGACTCCCATGATGAATGAACTTTCTGAGCTTATGCATAACATTTCAAGAATACTGCTGCATGAAACCAGTCTTGCTTTCTCAATTCAAATGGATCTCATAATACTTCACATTTCAGTATTAAATGCCTACCCCACACCATTCAGTGGATCATACTTTTAACTGCCCATCAGTTTTTAATCAGGCTGTTTTCTCAGGCCCCTAAATATAAATAAGGAAGAGTTTCCTCTCTTGTAAACAGCTGACTTTATTTCACATTCCTCTGGTTTAGGGAACTCTGATCTAGGGATAAAAAATAAAAAAGGAATAATGTACCCTCTGGGGAGTAACTTAACAGCAAGATTCTAACATGATGAGCTGAGCAACAGCCTGCCTACATCTTGAGGAAAATGGTTGTTTCTTTATTGAAATCTGTATTTGAGATTTGTTGGCACCTATCAGAGGTCAAGAGTTTACTATCTTGGCTCTTCTGTCAAAGCCCTAATAGAGGAAACATCCTAGGCCCAGTATTTGGCTTGGCTCCCAATGGGAAGAACAGCTATGGATGCGACAGCCCCGTGGAAACACATGGAGCTGTGGCTTGTCCTAGATCAGTAGCCTGAGCGTAAGCAAGGATGATGAAACTTGCGCGTTTCAGAGGTAGGAGACAGCAAATGATGTGAGCTTGAGCTTCTCCTATCAATGTTTTTCAGTTCTGACCAGATCCTTAAAGGCACTCAGAAATAAAAAATTATTTAGGAAACAAAGAAAAGTAGTAGGTGATCCTGTTTGGGAAGTCCGTCTTCTTAACTCACCAGGAAGACAAATTTTAGGGAGTCCATCATTCATAAGTCTTGAACCTTATATTCTTAAAATAAATGCCCTAAAGCAATTTAGGAAAGAAAGTCTCTCTATTCTGATTCTGAAAACATTATTAAGGGTCTTCCAGATAGAGAGTAAAACTTGACGGAAATAATGTCTAATAAATGCTGAAACTGAGTTCTGCTCCAGGGAGGACAGCTCTGGAGAAAGTAAAAGTAAACAAAGACATGGGTCCTGACCTCTGGGAGCTCATAATGCAGTCTACTTTGGTTGGGTGTACAAACAGCATGGGTGACCCTGTTTGATATATATATATATATATATATATATATATATATATATAAAACAAAAACTGCACTTCATATTAGGAGACCTAGGTTATAATCACAATCACGCTATTAATTGGAGGATAAGTCACAATTTTCCTAGGACTCTATTTCCCTCAGTTGTAAACTAGAGAAAGTGGTTGGATAACACCTAGGTCTCTTTTAGTCCTCTCAAATACCATAATCATGATAATTCGTATATCACACAATTTCTGGCCTGCATTCATATGCCACAATTTATGACTGTATTCCAGCTAACACCTAAAACAGTAAATGTGTCTCTGTTTATAATTCAAAAGAACATTTTACCTTGCTTATGCACAACACATCTTTCACACTTCTAAATGTCACAATTCTTGTATTCCTCACAAGATGGCCCAAGTCCGTTAACTCTTTATCAGGAAAACGTCTGTAATCAAAGAAAAAAGCACACGTTAACATGAAGACTTTTGTTTTGAAATATCATTTCTTCCTTGAAATATCATTGCTTCCTTGATAACTGGCCTTTGAGTAATATTTATAGACTAAAAATATTAGGAAAATATAAAGTAAAAGGGACATTTCATTTGGGATGATACACTTCATTGAAATCTTTTTGAAAGAGGTAAATCTGAAGCCAAGTCTTAAGAAAGTTATGGGCATAGCTCAATGAAAAAGAAGAGGTGGTCATTCCATGGGACTATAAGAGCAACGACAAAGCAGTGAGCATAACAAGGACACTGAATTTTGTGAGGTGGAGTAAATGACTATGTTGGAGATAGATGGGGTTTGTATGCACACAGTGTGTAATAAATGAAGGCTGGAATGCCATTAGCATAGATAAAAGGAGTTTACTTTGCTTTTGGGGGGAAATGTGTGATTAAAGTAATATCAAAGGAAGACTCTGTTGTTGGCTATGTGGTGAGTAGGCTGAAGAATGAGGGATTAGAAACAATACAACCAAGAGAAAATTAACATAATCAAGGAAAAAGTTATAAAACTCTAGACTAGGATAATGACTATGGAAATGGAAAAGAAGGCTCAAATCCAAAAAACCAGCAAGAAGAATTAACACAATACTGATTTGATATGTGAAGACAAATAAGTTTTTTTAAAGGAAGTAGTAAAAATTTACTACCAGATGAATGCCCCAGAGAATTAATTGGATAGCTGAGTTATTGGGACAGGAACACAGAAGGAGAGAGAATGTTTGAGAATGTTTATTTCATTGAGTTCAGGGCATAAGTGTCCCACTGGAAGCACAACTAAATAAAAACATTTAGTTAATAAATAGATGTAGAAGACTGGTGAAAGTTCAGAGTTGGAGTATCATTCTTTCATTCAGCAAACATTTATCAAATATTCATCAAATATTTTTCATGAGTTAGGCACTGTTCTTGATACCAGGAATAAAGAGATAACAGGCATAATCTCTGCAGTCCAGAAATTTTGTCTGGTGTAAAAGACAGAAAATTACTTAGTTAAGCATCTTGTAATTACCTATAGAATATATAATAAACATTATTAAATATAAATCAAAAGGAGATATCACAGTCCAGATTACTATGTGACTTTGAGGAAGAGTTTGGGATACCTCCTGGAGCAGGGGGAGAAAAATCTAGAGATTACAGTTTAAGCATAACTAGTACTGGGATAAAATTTAAAAATAGTAGAAAGAATTCAAGGGATTTTACTATCATCACTTCAATTCAACATTGTATGAGATCCTGTTCTGTGGAACTAAAAGAAATGAAAGACACAGAATGGAAAGAAAAAGAAAACTGTCATTATTTACAGGTTATTTTGCATGCAGACTAAACCAGAAGACTCTATATACAATATTTTAAAATTAGTAAGTCAATTTACCAAGGTTACTATATTAACCATCAATGCTCAGAATTAATGTATGTCTTTATGCTTCTAGCAAAAATTGGAAAGTAAAAAATTTTAAAACAATATTATTTAATATTGAAACAAAATGCATCAAATACCTAAGAATAAATATAAGATATGTAAAAATTTTATATTGAAAGCTATAAAACAATGTTGAGACAAATTAAAAACATAAAAAAGTAAGAAATATATCACACTCATACGTTGAAGGAATCCATGTTTTTACTAAGACAATTCTTCTCAAATTTATCTGTACATTTAATGTAATCAAAATCAAATCCCTGTGGATTTTTGTAGAAATTGCTAAACTGCTTCTACAGTTACATGAAAATACAAAAGACCTAGAAAATCACAGTAATCTTGAAGAAAAACAAATCTTGCCCTACCAGATCTCAAGACTTTTATAAATTTAAAGTAATTAGGACACTGTACAAAACTAGAACAATAGAATAGAAAGTCCAGGAACAGACCCACACATACACAATCTAATGATATATGGCAAAAGTACCACTGCAATTCAGTGAGGGAAGGGATGGTCTTTTCAATAAAAGATACTGCAGTAATTAGATATCAACATTAAAAAAATGTCTTTTATACCATACACAAAAATTAATTCAAGATGCAACGAATGTTAAAGAAATGGTTCTAAAACAAAATCATTATAGGAGATAATTTTATTATAGGAGATAATTTTTTATTTTAGGAGATAATTTTTATGATGTTATTTTTAAGATTTCTTAATGAAGCATCAGAATAAAAGTCTTTTATGAAAAAATTGAAAAGTTTGGTGTTCTAAAATTAAGTTCTCAAATTAAGAACGTCCATATATCCAACAAGGAACTCATATCCAAAACATGCAGACATTTAAAGAACTTGTACAAACAAACAAACAAACATTTTTTAAATGAAAAAAGACTTGAACAGGCACTTCTTTTCCAAAAAGAAAAATTCTAAATGACCTATAAATATCAGTGTGTTTGTCATTGCCATTCCTAAGGAAAATGCAAATTAAACTAAAATTAGATGCCACTACATGCCCTCTAGAGTTACGAAAATTAAGAAAGATTGACAGTAAGTATCAAGTATTGGTGAGTAAGTAGAACTCTCATACATTGTTGTTAAGAGACTAAAATTGGTATACTCACCTTAAAAACTTTTTGGCAGTATCTAGTAAGCTACACATTTGCATACCCTATGACCCAGAAATTCCACACCTAAGTATATGCCCAACTGAAATTATTACTTATGTCACCAGAAGACAAGAATGTTCATATCAGCATTTTTCATAAGAGGAAGGAACTGGAAACAATCAAAGTGTTCATCAATAATAGAATGGAAATGTCCATTATCAATAGAATAGAAGAACACATGGTGGTACCCTCATACAGTGAAATACTATGCAGCAAGGGAAAAGAATAAACTACAGGTATACACAACAAAATCAATGAATTTCAAAGACAAGATTTTGAGCAAAAGAAACCAGATTAAATAAAAACATATTTCATGATTCCATTTATGTTAAGTTCAAAGTAAGTAAAACTAATCTTCCAACAAATAGCTCTAGAACAATATAAACATGGTATATCTTTCCATCTGTTTGTGTCTTCAATTTCTTTCATCAGAGTCTTACAGTTTTCCAAGTACATATCTTTTACCTCCTTAGTTAGATTTATTCCTAGGTATTTTATTCTTTTTGATTGTACAATTGCGTGACTGTAAAGAGTATTGTTTTCTTAATATCTCTTTCTGATAGTTCATTGTTAGTGTATAGAAATGTGACAGATTTCTGTATACTAATTTTGTATCCTGAAACTTTACTGAATTAATTGATGAGCTCTAGTAGTTTTGGGTGGCATCTTGAGGATTTTCTATGTATAGTACCATGTCTTCTGCAAACAGTGACAGTTTTACTTCTTCCTTTCCAATTTGAATTTCTTATATTTCTTTTTCTTGTCTAATTGCTGTGGCTAGGACATATTATGTTGAATAAAAATGGTGAGAGTGGGCATCCTTGTCTTGTTCCTGATCTTAGAGGAAATGCTTTCAGCTTTTCACCATTGAGTATGATGTTAGCTGTGGGCTTATATATGGTTTTTATTACGTTGAGGTATGTTCCCTGGATATTGACTTTGTGGAGAGTTTTTATCATAAATGGATGTTGAATGTTGCCAAAAGTTTTCTGTATCTATTGAGATGATCATATGATTTTTATTCTTCAATTTGTGGATATTGGACCATCTTGCAACGCTGGGATCAATCTCACTTGATCATGGTGTGTGATGCTTTTAATGTATTGTTGGGTTGGGTTTGTTAATATTTTGTTGAGGAAATTTACATCTATGTTCATCAGTGATATTGGCCTGTAATTTTATTTTTTTGTGTGATATCTTTGGTTTTGTATCATAGGATGAGTTTGGAAGTGTTCCTTCCTCTGAACTTTTGGGATAGTTTAAGGATAGGTGTTAACTCTTCTGTAAATGTTTGGTAGAATTCACAGGTGAAGCCACCTGGTCCTGGAATTTTGTTCATTGGGAATTTTGGGTTTTTTTTTTAACTGATTCAATTTCATTACCAGTAATTAGTCTGTTCATATTTTCTATTTCTTCCTGGTCAGTCTTGGGAGATTGTACACTTCTAGGAATTTGTCCATTTCTTCTAGATTGCCCATCTTATTGGCATATAGTTGTTCATAGTATTTTCTTATGATTTTCATAGTATTTTCTTATGATCTTTTGTATTATGATTTTTGACATCACATTTTACATATTTTTGTTTTGTGTATCCCTTAACTACTTATTGTGGATATAGATGATCTTACTACTTTTGTCTTTTAACCTTCTTACTAGCTTCATACATCGTTGATACAATGAGATTTTTCCTTTCATAATTTTCATGTTTCTAATTGTGATCTTTTCTTTTTCAATTAGAGAATTCCCTTTAACATTTCTTATAAAACCTGTCTGGTGGTGCTAAACTCTTTTAGCTTTTGCTTGTTTGTAAGAACTTTTGATATCTCCATCAAATCTGAATGAAAGCCTTGCCAGGTAGAATTCTTGGTTGTAGGTTTTTCGCTTTCATCACTTTAAATATATCATGCCACTCTTTTCTGGCTTGCAGAATTTCTGCAGAAAAATCAGCTAATAGTCTTATGGGAGTCCCCTTGTATGTAATTTGTTGCTCTTTCCTTCATGCTTTTAATATTCTCTCTTTATCTTTAATAGTTGCCATTTTAATTACAATGTGTCTTGGTGTGGTCTTCTTTGGGTTGATCCTGTTTAGAACTCTCTGTATTTCTTGGACCTGGATGTCTGTTTTGTTTCCCAAGTTAGGGAAGTTTTCAGCCATTATTATCTGCAAATATGTTCTCTCTCTTCTTTTTCTGAGACCCCTATAATGCAAATGTTAGTATGCTTGATGTTTTCCCAGAGATCTCTTAAACTGTCCTCATTTCTTTTTATTTTTCATTTCAACTTCAGTAATTTCTACTAATCTTTCTTCCAGCTTGCTGATTCTTTCCTCTGTATCATTGAGTCTACTGTTGATTCCTTCTAGTTATTCTTTATTTAAGTTATTGTATTCTTCATCTCTGTTTGGTTCCCCTGTATACTTTCTAACTCTTTGTTAAAAACTTCTAACTTCTTACTCTGTTCATCTAATCTTCTCCTGAGTTCCTTGATCATCTTTATGATCATTATCTTGAACTCTTTATTGGGTGGGCTGCTTATCTCCAGTTCTTTTAGTTCTTCTTCTGGGGTTTTACCTTGTTCCTTCATTTGGAATATATTCCTCTGTTGCCTCATTTTACCAAATTTGTTATTTTTACTTCTATGTATTTGGTAGATTAGTTAAGTTTCCTGACCTTGGAGAGTGGCCTTTTGTAGGAGATGTCCTATATGTCTCAGCAGCACACTCCCCTCTGATCACCAGAGCTATATGGTCTAAGAGTACCCCGTGTGTGGGCTGTGTGGCTCCTTCTGTTGTGGTTGGCTGACTACCGTGTCTGATATGTGTGGATGGCCCCTGATTTAGTTGGTTAGCTGGTCCTGCTTTGTCCCTAGGCTGTTGGTTGCTGGGGGGTGGCGCTGGGTCACATGGTGTCTGGCTCAGTGCCCTGGGGTGGGGGTCGGGTCCCAGGCTAGGGTTGGCCCACTGGTGGAAGAAGCTAGATTCTGGGGTAGGTGGTAATGGGGCCTAGGATCCTGGATCTAGTGTTGGTTTGCTGGTGGGTGGGGCTGGTTCCTGACATGGCAGGCTGTGGGACTGCATGGTACTGAGGCTGGCGTCCCCTTGCTGGTACGTGAAGCCAAGGCTCAGGGGATTGTGGGGCTGTTGCCCACCCACTGGTGTGTAAGACATTGTCCTGGTGCTAGTGCTGGCATACTGCTGGGTGGAGCTGGGTCCTGGATCTCTGGCTTTAAGTCCTGGGGTCCCAGAGCTGATGTAGGCCTTTTGATGGGTGGGGCCAAGGCCCAGGGGATTCTAGGGCTAAAACTGGTGCACTGGTGTGTGGGACTGGGTCCTGAGCCCTCTGGAGGATAGGACTGTGTCCGGGACAGCTGTGGGCTCAGGGGGTCTTAAGACAGCTGTTTTGCTGGTAGGTAGGCTGTGTCCCCACACAGCTGGTTGCTCAGCCTGAGGTGTCCTAGAACTGGTACCAACAGACTGGTGGGTGTGGCCAGGTCTTGGCACTAATAAGCTAGAGGGAGGATTCCAAAATGACTCTTGCCAGCAACAGAGTCCTCATGGTAGAACGAGCTCCCAAAAATGGCCTTCACCAGTGTCTGTGTCTCCAGGGTGAGCTCCAGTTGCTTCCTGCCTCTCTGGGAGGCTCTCCAATATCAGCAAGTGGGTCAGACTCAGGTTCCTTTCAAGTTACTGCTTCTGCCCTAGGTCTTGGAGTATGTGATATTTTGTGAGTGCCCTTTGAGAGCAGAGTCTATTTCCCACAGCCCTGTAGCTCTCCCAAAAGGAAGCCTTGTTGGCTTTCAATACCAAACATTTTGAGGCTCATCTTCCTGGTGCAGGACCCCTGGGCTAGGAATCCTGATGTGGGGCTTGGACCCCTTGCTCCTTGGGGAAAACCTCTGCAATTGTAATTATCTTCCCAGTCGTGGATCACCCACCTGAGGGTGTGGGTTAACTATACCATGTCTCCTCCCCTCCTTCCTATCTTGTTGTGGTTTCTTCTTTATGTCTTTAGTTGTAGAAGATCTTTTCTGATAGTCTTCTGGTCTTTTTCATCAACAGTTGCACTGTATATAGCTGTAATTTTGGTATGCATGGGAGGAGGTGAGCTCAGAATCTCCTGCTCCACCATCTTGGTCACTACTTCTCCTCACACCTCATTAAAATTAACTCAAAATGAATAATAGACCTAGATGTAAAATGAAAATTCTAAGACTTTTAGAAGAAAATGTACAAGAAATTCTTTGTGATCTCAGATTAGGAAAATATTTCTTAGATATGACACCAAAATCACAATCCTCAAAAGGTTCTGCTCTTCAATAGACATTGTTAAGAGAATAAAAAGCAAGCCACAGACTGGAGGAAAATATTTGCAGATCACGTATCTGGAGCACATAAAGAACTTTCAAAACACAATAAGAAAACAAACAATTTAATTTGTTTTAAATGGGTAAAGAGTTGAACAGATGCCTTTCTAAAGAAGTTATAGGAATGACAAGCACATGAAGAGATGCTTGTCATCATTGTTCTTAAGGAAAAGCAATGTGAATAAAACCACAATGAGTTACCACTTCACCCTTATTAAAATGGCTAAAATTAAAAAGACTGACCATGCTAAGTGTTGATGGGGATGTGGAGAAACTGGAATTTTCATACACTGCCAGTGGGAATGGAATGGTACAACCACTTTGGAAAAGACTTTGGCAGTCTCTTAAAAACGTTGAACATAAACACATTATATGATCAAGACATTCTTCTTGATATTCCCCAAAATAAGTAAAAGGCATGTATATCATGTTCACTACAACTTTATTTGTAATAGCCAAAAACTGGAAACAACTCAAATATCTGTCAACTGGTAAATGGATTTTAAAAGGTGTGGTATATCCATACACTGGAAGCCTATTCAGCAATAAAATAGAAATAAAGTTTTGATACATGCTCTATCATAGATAGATCACAAAATAATTATGCTGAATGGAAGAAGCAAGACAAAAAATTACATACTGTATGATTCCATTCATATAAAATTCAGTAAATGCTATTAACAGTTGTTGGAGGATTGGAAGGTAAGGAAGCACGGGAGGAAGGGATTACAAAGAGACATAAGGAAACTTCTGGGAGTGATGGATATGCTTATTATCTTGATTGATCTTTTCACAGATGTACATATGTCAAAACTTACCAAATTATACATTTTGAAAGATTACATTTATTGTCTATTGATGGTATCTTTAAAAAGCTATACCTTTTTTACATGAACAAAATTAATCTTTGGTGTAGTAGTTCCTAAGAAGGGACATGAGAGAGAATTCTGGTGTGAGTTTTCTATAGCTCAATATGGGTATATATACCAAAAAATGGCCAAAAAAAAAAAAAGCTGTACATTTTGGACTTGTACATTTCACTGATTTAAGTTCCAACTTCATACAAATAAATTTTACAAAAAAGGTAGTCGAAGGACTTAAAGTAATAAGTATGGAGTAGAAAGTCTAGAACCATGGCTGACTTTCACAAGACATCCATAAATAAAGAACAGAAGAAGAAATGACAAAGCAGAATATAAAACAATACTGCAAACATAGGAAGAACACTCCTAGGCAATGGCAGATGACTTTTACCCGGAAATTTAAATGAACCTGTCATGGAGAAAGAAAATTTTCTCTACCCTTCTAAGTAGCTCTGGAAATCTAAGACTCAAATTAACAAGAGAAAAATTAACAGGAGAAATTTGAAAGTTTAATAACATGTATACATGGGAGACACCTACTAGGAAAACTGAGTAATTCACCAAAATGATTGAAACTCTCATCTTAAATATCATCTTCAGCTAAAGGTGAAGGGATGTTGGGAATAGTGGTTTGGGACTTTAAAGGAAGGCAATTCACACAGAGATTAAAAAGCAAATGTTTGGTAATCACATGTTTGCTGGGCCATGCAGAGACAATGGGACACAGAGCGGACTCTGACCTCTAGGCCCTACTGAGTTTCCCTGGCCACATATCTGCAAAGTCCACATTCTTTGCATATATTTCTAGTGATAGCTCTATTCTTGGAACAGGCCCTTTATCTAAATTCTTTTAGTCAGTTAAGGGATGGGGGTGTGGTAACAAGAAAACTTTCTGCTATTTCTTAAACATATTCATCCCAAATTAATCCTCTTGTCAAAGAGACACATTTTGGGGTGACAAACTTTGCTCCCCTACAAACCCATCATGACCCAATGAAAAAGCTGGCACGATGGTCCATACTTTATTAATGCAACTGCTGCAGGACACATTTTGTTTGTCTTGTCTCTCACTCTCTGTTGTCATGCTTTCTTATTTTTTAATGCTCTTCTCTTATTGAATCTAGTCCTATTGCATCAAACACTAGGCTTTAAAATTTCTCTTGGCTTTGTTATTTGGCATAGAATCTATTCCTCTGGAACACGATTCTAGTCTTTGTCTTCTGTGTTTATTCAGAAAACCATAGGTGAGGGGTTACCTCTTTCACATGTCCTGCCATACTCCTATAATACATGCTCTAGATGGGGTAGGTGTGATTACTTACCTGCCACTATCTGATCATTGTGTAGGATAACAGGGGGAAGAGGAATGGGTAAGAGGGAGGACACACATGACTGAACAGACAGAATAAGAAACAGCTGAATGGCTGGGAGTAAAGAAGCAAGAGCATTTGAATGGGCCAGATGCTAGCATGGGTCACTAGATTTGCTTCAAGGGAACACAGTAACCTAAGAGAAAGCAAAGTCACAAAAGAACAAATTGGAAGAGATTATGGTGAAAGGGAATGGTGAGTAGGTGGAAATATTCAACATAATCATGTAAGAAAGTCATGAATTTTGGAAATATTTATAGAGAAAGCAGAATTAAGTGCAGGATTTTTTTTTTAACCTGTGCATGTCATGAGTAGGAAAAAGAGAATGTTTGGGAAGAGGAGTTAGTATAACTTTTTCTCTAAATCCATAGGGAAGGAGTGAGCAGAAAAAGGAGTTTGTGCCTCATTTCAAACCCACCCAATTTAACTTACAGCATAAAATGAAGAGAAACAATTTTTGTCTTCCAGCCTTGTTTTTACTATACACGTCTGTGTGTGTATGTGTCTCTCTGCGTGTGTGTGTCTCAGTCTGTGTCTCTGTCTGTGTTGGGGGTGTCCAGATAGGCACGGTTGCCATGGAATTTGAAAGAGAAAGAAGGTGATATGGACTGGAGATAGCCACTTTGAAAGTTAAAGTAAAGATCTCAGGGCTGCTAGAGAGCAAGTCAATGTTCTAAAAATCAGGAGTATAAAACAGATGCCTTGGATTTTGTGGTTCAAAGCAATTGACCTGCCAGTTGAGACAAAATGAACCAAGACCTCAAAGCACATAGCACTGGAATTTTAGATGATCACTCAGAGAAGATTCCCCAAAATGAGCAGTATTGTAGCACTTAGATAACCTGCACTCTGACTTCTTGTAAACTTTGTGTCTAGCAGGTCATGCTGAGCCCACTGGTGAATGGGAGGCGATGGCTGCCAAGGGAGAGTGAAGTGTCGTGAGAAATTGTTACGTTATTTCACATACTTTTGGTTACCTTCCAATCTAAATTACCAACTTGCCAAAGATGGATAAAATGATATTATGTGATTAAGAGCTTTAAAACTACTAAGGTTAAAGACTCATTAAACATTTTAATTGAAGCAGACGTGAAGTGGCCCTTTCCAAAGGTAAAAGATCCATGTATAAACATCACTCTGCTCTCCAGCGAAGCCAGACTGAGATTCCAATCCAAGAACTCTAAGTTCCTAAATACACACACACACACACACACACACACACACACACACACACACACACACACACGTGCATAGGTATTTATGTACATCAAGCATGCTGGTGAGTTGAGCAATTCCTATGCCATAAAATAGAGGCAAAAAGAAAGATGCCGCAGGAGAGGAAGGAAGGGAGGGGGAGGGAAAAGGCCACACATTATAGTTGAGATGGCTAGTGTTCCACAGTTTCTGCCCCCATCCCAAACCAATATTTACTCCTTTGTGTAGTCCCTCCTCTTGAACCTGGGCAGCCTCTGTGACTCACTTCTTCTTTTTCTTTTTTTTTACATCTTTATTGGAGTATAATTGCTTTACAATGGTGTGTTAGTTTCTGCTTTATAACAAAGTGAATCAGTTAAACATATACATATGTTCCCATATCTCTTCCCTCTTGCGTCTCCCTCCCTCCCACCCTCCCTATCCCACCCCTCTAGGTGGTCACAAAGCACCAAGCTGATCTCCCTGTGCTATGCGGCTGCTTCCCACTAGCTATCTATTTTACGTTTGGTAGTGTATATATGTCCATTCCACTCTCTCACTTCGTCCCAGCTTCCCCTTCCCCCTCCCCATATCCTCAAATCCATTCTCTAGTAGGTCTGTGTCTTTCTTTATTCCTGTCTTACCCCTAGGTTCTTCATGACATTTTTTTTTCTTAAATTCCATATATATGTGTTAGCATACGGTATTTGTCTTTCTCTTTCTGATTTACTTCACTCTGTATGACAGACTCTAGGTCCAAGCACCTCATTAAAAATAGCTCAATTTCATTTCTTTTTATGACTGAGTAATATTCCATTGTATATATGTGCCATCTTCTTTATCCATTCATCTGATGATGGACACTTAGGTTGTTTCCATCTCCTGGCTACTGTAAACAGAGCTTCAATGAACATTTTGGTACATGACTCTTTTTGAATTATGGTTTTCTCAGGGTATATGCCCAGTAGTGGGATTGCTGGGTCATATGGTAGTTCTATTTTTAGTTTTTTAAGGAACCTGCATACTGTTCTCCATAGTGGCTGTACCAATTCACATTCCCACCAGCAGTGCAAGAGTGTTCCCTTTTCTCCACACTCTCTCCAGCATTTATTGTTTCTAGATTTTTTGATGATGGCCATTCTGACTGGTGTGAGATGATATCTCATTGTAGTTTTGATTTCCATTTCTCTAATGATTAATGATGTTGAGCATTCTTTCATGTGTTTGTTGGCAGTCTGTATATCTTCTTTGGAGATGTGACTCACTTTTGATGATTAGAATATGACACAGATTAGTGTCTAATGCTGTCTTAAGAAGTCTTGTAGCTTTGGCTTGTGTTTCTCAAACTCTCACCTTTAAGATGCTTCATCTCATAGCCCAGACATCAGGCCATGTGCCTGTCCCACAAGTAAGTGCCCCAACCACCAGTACCTGCTGATTTCCCAGGTGAAAGCCACCATCAACTGCCAGGCACTTGAAAGAGTCAGCTCAGAAATTTCAGTCCAGTCTTATTCCTAAACATCAACATGCAACATCCTGTGGGTCAGAAGAACAGCCCAGCAGAGCCTAGTCAACCCAAAGAATTGTGAAAGATAATAAATTGGTTGTTGTTTAAGCCATTAAGTTTTTTTAAACAGCTTATTTAACAAGATTAAATAACCAAAATGATTGATCAATTTCTTAATGTGATAGCATACCAATTAGATATTACTGTGTAACAAGTTACCCCCCAAATTAAGTGACTTAAAACAGGGTATCATCCAACTTTTTCTTAAAGGACCAGGTCATAAATATTTTAGTCTTTATGGACCAGACAGTCTCCATCCAAACTATTCAGCTCTGCCATTGTAGCGTGAAAGAAGCCATAGACAATACATAAACAAATGTGCATGGCTGTGCTCCAATAAAACTTTACAAAAACTGGCAGCTGGCCCATGGCCATAGTTTGTCAACCCCTCTTTAAAAAAAAAAAAAAAGCATGCACTATTGCTCACAATACTATAGGTTAGAGGGATGGTTCTGCTGATCTGAGCCAGGTCTAGCTGTTCTCAGCTTGGCTTGTTCATGCACCTGTCATCAGCTGGCAGGTTAGTTAGGGGGCTGGTTGGTCTATGATGGCCTCATGTACATCTGGTGTTTTGCTGGCTGCCAGCTGGAGTGACAGGGGTGATTGGGCCACGTCTCTTATCATCCATCAAGCTAGCCTAGGCATGTTCACAAAGTGGTGGCAGAATTCCAAGAAAACAAGGAAAAGCGCACAGGCCTTTTGAGGCCTATGCTCAGAATTGGCACCGTTTTTACTTCTGTTCTAGTGTATTGGCCAAGATAAGTCACAAGGTCAATCCACATTCAATGACGGGAGAATAGACTCACCCCCTTGATGGAGGAGCTGCAAAGTCACAATGCACATGGCATGGGTACAGGTAGGGGTGGAGAATTGTACCATTTTTGCAAATCATGAGACTATGAATATGAGAAGCTAAGAGTTAAGATTCTAGTGGGGCTTGTTCCACTTCCTTTGTTTATAAAGGAAGAAAATAAGACGTAGGGGCAGGGATCAACTCTCTCAAGTCATTCTTGCTAGGTAGCACAGCCCTGGAGTTACTTACTAACTGTGTGTATAACTAGGAAGTTACGGTTTTTCTGACCCCTTAGAATGTCCATATAGGGCCTTCAGGGTTTCCTAACACAGCTGTGAAGTCTCTCTTCTGCAAACAAATCTCAGTCAGGTAACCTCCACCTCGAAGTCTCCAATTCTAGTAAAGGCACACAGGGTGGGAAATATTTATTATCCACCAAGATCCCTTAAACTCCTTCTTATATCCAGAAAGTCCTTCTTATTATATGCTTAGAATCTTAATTCCTAATTTAGTATATCTTCAGCCTAAAACTTCTCCAAACATCTGTATCACTTGGTCACATGCCATGAATGTGGAGTGGCCCAGTGACAACAGGCCCAGTGAGAAATGACTCTCACTCAAACATTTGAAGCAAAGGCTTGTTGTAAACAAACTTAGAATGAGAAGACTACAGGCCCACAGTTATGGGCAACATCGCTACTAGTCACTTCAAAATCCATAGGGACTTATGAGAATGTTCAGGCTAAAACCTTCCTTTCGATTCTCAATTGCCTTGCTGTTGGAAAAACAGTAGAATTATCTTTCCCACCCTGATAAAGTGGCTTCTGGTAAGGATATAGCCCTATATTAAGTGCAATCTCCTATTCACAGTTTAATAGGTTATAAAAATAAAGTTTTCTGCCTTGCTTTACCCCATGGACCAAATTGACTTAAGCCAGAGCATATGCAAGAAGAACCTGAGTCCCTGACTCCAGAATCTTATATTACAATTTGTTCTGGAATCTGGACTCAACTCAACTTGGCTGCATTTCTTTAAGCTAATAATTATTCTGATGTTTATGTCTTTATGACTCAAAAAACTCTAACATTCCTTTGTGGCTTACTAGTAAAGCAGCATTCTAGTATTTTATCTCTACATCAACACCTTTTACGTAATTCAAAATTTTACCAGTCAAACCTAAATCCAATATTAGGCAACAAACCATCTCCTACACATAATCTGAAACTAATTCTCATGCCATGACAATATACTGAATTCTGAGGCTCCAACATAAGTAAGGTTCTGAACTTAGGCTGCACTAATTCATCATTGCTATGTTCTCGTTTTTATGGCTTCAGAGGGGATGCTATAGCATCACCATCCGTGGTCATTTCCCTCTACTCATGTTACAAATTGCCAAAGCATTTAGATCCTACCTTCTTCACATCTTGGCAGTTGGTTTCTTCTTTTTATTCTCTTTGCTCCCACTTGCATGAACCTCGTGTCTAGGCAATTTTTGTGCTTGGGCTCATGCTATTCCTTTAATAAAATGTCTTTTCACACCATCTCTGCCTACTAACGTTTCAATTACACTACATTAATGGTTGATTTTCCCTGACCAAATCAGATCACTCATTTCATCATGAATAAAAATTACTGTTTTGTAGGATTATTCATTTTTTTGTTGTAGGATGCCTTCTCTTCCTACAGCAAGACAATTTTCCTCTAACTTAAGGTATGCCTTTAGCAAATCTGACACCGACATTTAACTTTCTAAGGCAAGATCTGCGAAGGGCCCACTGTAATGCCTAACTCTTTCTGTTGATATAGCAGCTGTTGTACCAAATCCAGCAATAAGAGCCTCATGGGGAAGTAGAACCCACATTTCCACAATCATGTAGGAAGTGTAAAGGGAAAATTGTTAATAGCCTCCCTAGTGTTTTATCTCTTGCTATGATGTCTTCCATGATTTCATCTTGTCTTAAGTAGTGAAATATCTTAATTCAGGTTTCAAATCATAAAATAAAAATAAGTGTGCTTTAGTCATCTTTTCCAAAGCCTGGTTTTATTATTGAGGTGTACAAATCTCTTTCATATGTAACCTAATAACATGACAGTATCAAAATTCATTTGTAAGCCAGGTAGTATTACCATGCATCTTGTTATAATTTTTTTCAAGCAAATTTTATTATGGTCACAGATTCTTTTTTTTTTTTTTTTTTGGCCATACCACACAGCATATGGGATTTTAGTTCCCCGTCCAGGGACGATCCTGTGCTCCCTGCTGTGGAAGCACAGCGTCTTAACCACTGAACCACCAGGGAAGTCCTATTGTAATAATGTTTTTAAAACAACTCCTTGTACAGAAATATCAAATGCTATATATATTGTTTTACACCTTTTTGCTTCAGTGCAAGATTGGCCTCTTTCCTTTTTGAGCAACTCACTAACTTCTTTAGTAAAGATGTTGTCTTTTTTTTTCAGCCAAATTACTACATATATCTTTGAGATTCTGAAACCTTTATGTGTGCAAAGATGAGAGGAGAAAGAAATTCAGTCTTATAGTATTCTCAAAATAGATATATTCTAATTCGGGTAATTAAATACTAGATCTAGAGCAACAGTATCTGAACAAAAGTTGTGCATACATCTTTGGGCACATAATGGTCTGCTTCACTGATGCTTGCTTTTCTAGTTTTTAACTTTACAACAGTGACTGAAATCAAGTTTACAGAACAGATCCCATATGAATTAATTAGTTTTGTCCCATTCTACATTAGCTTCCATTTATGAAGTGCCTACTCTAGGCCAGTCATCATGACACTCTTGTTCCACACTCATCTCAAAAACTACTAAATCTGGTTCCCGATCTATACTTCTTCTTTCTGTGAAAGGTACCACTCTCTGTCCCGTTGGCAAGCAAGATGCATAATTTTTGCTCCCTCTCTCACAACCCTTATTTCTGATTCACACCAAGTTCTACGAATTTTATTTTCTAAGTATATCTAGAGTCCCATGTCTCTTTTGCTTCACCACCATCCCTCTATTTCAAACTGAACTTATCTCCAACCCAAACCACCGAAAGAAGGCTAACTAGTTTCCCCTTTTTTTAATATATATATAGATTTATTTTATTTATTTATTTTTGGCTGCATTGGGTCTTCGTTCCTGTGCGTGGGCTTTCTCTAGTTGCGGAGACCGGGGGCTACTTTTCGTTGTGGTGGGCGGGCTTCTCATTGTGGTGGCTTCTCTTGTTGCACAGCACAGTCTCTAGGCACGCGGGCTTCAGTAGTTGTGGCTTGTGGGCTCTAGAGTGCAGGCTCAGTAGTTGTGCTGCACTGGCCTAGTTGCTCTGCGGCATGTGGGATCTTCCTGGACAAGGGCTTGAACCCGTGTCCCCTGCATTGGAAGGCGGATTCTTAACCACTGCACCACCAGGGAAGCCCCCTAACCAGTTTTCTTGCATTAACTCTGGGGTTCCCCTATTCCACTATCTACCCTGGTGTCTGTCTAAATTTTGCCTATTTTTAAGCAGAGTACTTTGTCTTCTTACTTATTTTCTCTTTTTTTCTTTTACTTATTTTTTTAACATCTTTATTGGAGTATAATTGCTTTACGTTGTTGTGTTAGTATCTGCTGTATAACAAAGTGAATCAGCTATGCATATACATATATCCCCATATCCCCTACCCCTTGCATCTTCCTCCCATGCTCTCTATCTCAGCCCTCTAGGTGGACACAAAGCACCAAGCTGATCTCCCTGTGCTCTGCAGCTCTTTCCCACTAGCTGTCTACTTTATATTTGGCACTGTATATATGTCCATGCCACTCTCTCACTTCGTCCCAGCTTACCCTTCCCCCTCTCTTTATTCTGCCCCTAGGTTCTTCAGAACATTTTTTTTTTTTTTTTTTAGATTCTATATGTATGTGCTGGCATATGGTATTTGTTTTTCTCTTTCTGACTTACTTCACTCTGTAAGACAGACTCTAGGTCCATCCACCTCACTACAAAAAAACTCAATTTCGTGTCTTTTTATGGCTGAGTAATATTCCACTGTACGTATGTGCCACATCTTCTTTATCCATTCATCTGTCGATGGACACTTAGGTTGCTTCCATGTCCTGGCTATTGTAAATACAGCTGAAATAAACATTGTGGTACATGACTCTTTTTAAATTATGGTTTTCTCAGGGTATATGCCCAGTAGTGGGATTGCTGGGTTGTACGGTAGCTCTATTTTTAGTTTTTTAAGGAACCTCCATACTGTTCTCCATAGTGGCTGTATCAATTTACATTTCCACCAACAGTGCAGGAGGGTTCCCTTTTCTCCACACTCTCTCCAGCATTTATTATTTCTAGAATTTTTGACGATGGCCATTCTGACTAGTGTGAGGTGACACCTCATTGTAGTTTTGATTTGCATTTCTCTGATAATTACTGATGTTGAGCATCCTTTCATGTGTTTGTTGGCAATCTGTATATCTTCTTTGGAGAAATGTCTATTTAGATCTTCTGCCCATTTTTGGATTAGGTTGTTTGTTTTATTTATATTCAGCTGCATGAGCTGCTTGTATATTTTGGAGATTAATCCTTTGTCAGTTGCTTCATTTGCAAATATTTTCTCCCATTCTGAGGGTTGTCTTTTCGTCTTGTTTATGGCTTCCTTTGCTGTGTAAAAGCTTTTAAGTTTCATTAGGTCCCATTTGTTTATTTTTGTTTTTATTTCCATTTCTCTAGGATGTGGGTCAAAACGTAGCTTGCTGTGATTTATATCATAGAATGTTCTGCCTATGTTTTCCTCTAAGAGTTTTATAGTGTCTGGTCTTACATTTAGGGCTTTAATCCATTTTGAATTTATTTTTGTGTATGGTGGTAGGGAATGCTCTAATTTCATTCTTTTACATGTACGTGTCCAGTTTTCCCAGCACCACTTACTGAAGAGGCTGTCTTTTCTCCATTGTATATTCTTGCCTCCTTTATCCATAAGATGGCCATAAGATGGCCATATGTACGTGGTTTTATCTCTGGGCTTTCTATCCTGTTCCATTCATCTATATTTCTGTTTTTGTGCCAGTACCATACTGTCTTGATTACTGTAGCTTTGTAGTATAGTCTGAAGTCAGAGAGCCTGATTCCTCCAGCTCCGTTATTCTTTCTCAAGATTACTTTGGCTGTTCGGGATCTTTTTTATTTCCATATAAAGTGTGAAATTTTTTGTTCTAGTTCTGTGAAAAATGCCATTAGAAGATTGATAAGGATTGCATTTAATCTGTAGACTGTTTTGGGTAGTATAGTCATTTTCACAATGTTGATTCTTCCAAAACAAGAACACGGTATATCTCTCCATCTGTTTGTATCATCTCTAATTTGTTTCAGCAGTGTCTTATAATTTTCTGCATGCAGGTCTTTTGTCTCCGTAGGTAGGTTTATTCCTAGGTATTTTATTCTTTTTGTTGCATGGTAAATGGGAGTGTTTCCTTCGTTTCTCTTTCAGATTTTTCATTTTTAGTGTATAGGAATGGAAGAGATTTCTGTGCATTATTTTGTATCCTGTTACTTTACCAAATTCATTGATTAGCTCTAGTAGTTTTCTGGTATCATCTTTAGGGTTCTCTATATATAGAGTCATGTCATCTGCAAACAGTGAGAGCTTTACTTCTACTTTTCCGATTTGGATTTCTTTTTCTTCTCTGATTGCTGTGGCTAAAACTTTCAAAACTATGTTGAGTTATAGTGGTGAGAGTGGGCAATCTTGTCTTGTTCCTGATCTTAGTGGAAATGGTTTCAGTTTTTCACCACTGAGAATGATGTTGGCTGTCCGTTTGTCAAATATGACCTTTATTGTGTTGAGTAAGTTCGCTCTATGCCTACTTTCTGGAGAGTTTTTAACATAAATGGGTGTTGAATTATGTTAAAAGCATTTTCTGCATCTATTGAGATGATCATATGGTTTTTCGTCTTCAATTTGTTAATATGGTGTATCACATTGAGTGATTTGCGTATACTGAAGAATCCTTGCATTCCTGGGATAAATCCCACTTGATCATGGTGTATGTTCTTTTAAGGTGCTGTTAGATTCTGTTTGCTAGTATTTTGTTGAGGATTTTTGCATCCATGTTCATCAGTGATATTGGCCTGTAGTTTTCTTTCTTTGTGACATCTTTGGTTTTGGTATCAGGGTGATGGTGGCCTCGTAGAATGAGTTTGGGTGTGTTCCTCCCTCTGGTATATTTTGGACTGGTTTGAGAAGGATAAGTGTTAGTTCTTCTCTAAATGTTTGATAGAATTAGCCTGTGAAGCCACCTGATCCTGGGCTTTTTTTATTGGAAGGTTTTTAATCACAGTTTCAACGTCAATGCTTATGATTGGTCTGTTTATATTTTCTATTTCTTCCTGGTTCAGTCTGGGAAGGTTGTGGTTTTCTAAAAATTTGTCCATTTCTTCCAGGTTGTCCATTTTATTGGCATATAGTTGCTTTTAGCAATCTCTCATGATCCTTTGTATTTCTGCAGTGTCAGTTGTTACTTCTTTTTCATTTCTATTGATTTGAGTCTTCTCCCTTTTTTTCTTGATGAGTCTGGCTAATGGTTTATCACTTTTGTTCATCTTCTCAAAGAACCAGCTTTTAGTTTTATTGATCTTTGCTATTGTATTCTTCATTTCTTTTTCATTTATTTCTGATTTGATCTTTATGATTTCTTTCCTTACGCTGACTGGGTTTTTGTTATTGTTGTTTTTGTTCTTCTTTCTCTAATTGCTTTAGGTGTAAGGTCAGGTTGTTTATCTGAGATATTTTTGTTTCTTGAGGTAGGATTGTATTGCTATAAACTTCCCCCTTAGAACAGTTTTTGCTACATCCCTTATGTTTTGGGCCATCTTGTTTTCATTGTCATTTGTTTCTAGGTATTTTTTTGATTTACTCTTTGATTTCTTCAGGGATCTCTTGGTTATTTAGTAGTTTAGCCTCCATTTGTTTGTATTTTTTACAATTTTTTTTCCCGTAATCGTTATCTAGTCTCATAGTGTGGTGGTCAGAAAAGATACTTGATATGATCTCAATTTTCTTAATTTACCAAGGCTTGATTTGTGACCTTAGATATGATCTATCCTAGAGAATGTTCCATGTGCACTTGAGAAGAAAGTGTATTCTGGTTTTTATTCGATGGAATGTCCTATAAGTATCAATTAGGTCCATCTTGCTTAATGTGTCATTTAAAGCTTGTGTTTCCTTATTTATTTTCATTTCGGTTGATCTGTCCATTGGTGAAAGTGGGGTGTTAAAGTCCCCTACTATTATTGTATTAATGTTGATTTCCCCTTTTATGATTTCTCCTTTTATAGCTGTTAGCATTTGCCTTATGTATTGAGGTGCTCCTATGTTGTGTGCATAAATATTTACAATTGTTATATCTTTTTCTTGGATTGATCCCTTGATCATTAGGTGGTGTCCTTCTTTGTCTCTTGTAATAGTCTTTATTTTAAAGTCTATTTTGTCTGATATGAGTATTGCTACTCCAGCTTTCTTTTGATTTCCATTTGCATGGAATATCTTTTTTCAACCCCTCACTTTCAGTCTGTATGTGTCCTTAGGTCTAAAGTGGGTCTCTTGTAGACAGCATAGGTACAGGTTTTGTTTTTGTGTCCATTCAGCCAGTCTATGTCTTTTGGTTGGAGCATTTAATCCATTTACATTTGAGGTAATTATAGATATGTAGGTTCTTATTATCATTTTCTTAATTGTTTTGGGTTTGTTTTTGTAGGTCTTTTCCTTCTCTTGTGTTTCCTGCCTAGAGAATTTCCTTTAGCATTTGTTGTAGAGCTGCTTTTGTGGTGCTGAATTCTCTTAGCTTTTGCTTGTCTGTAAAGGTTTTAATTTCTCCATCAAATCTGAATGAGATCCTTGCTGGGTAGAGTAATCTTGGTGTCAGATTTTCTCTTTCATCACTTTAAATATGTTCTGCCACTCCCTTCTGGCTTGCAGAGTTTCTGCTGAAAGATCAGCTGTTAACCTTATGAGGATTCCCTTGTATGTTATTTGTTGCTTTTCCCTTGCTGCTTTCAATATTTTTTCTTTCTATTTAATTTTTGATAGTTTGATTAATATGTGTCTTGTCATGTTTCTCCTTGGATTTATCCTGTATGGGACTCTCTGTGTTTCCTGGACTTGATTAACTATTTCCTTTCCATATTTGGGAAGTTTTCAACTATAATCTCTTCAAATATATTCTCAGTCCCTTTCTTTTTCTCTTCTTCTTCTGGCACCCCTATAATTTGAATGTTGGTGCATTTAATGTTGTCCCAGAGGTCTCTGAGACTGTCCTCAATTCTTTTCATTCTTTTTTCTTTATTCTGTTCTGCGGTAGTTATTTCCACTATTTTATCGTCCAGGTCACTTATCCATTCTTCTGTCTCAGTTATTCTGTTATTGATTCCTTCTAGAGAATTTTAAATTTCATATATTGTTTTGTTCATCATTGTTTATTTGCTCTTTAGTTTCTCTAGGTCCTTGTTAAACGTTTCTTGTATTTTCTCCATTCTATTTCCAAGATTTTGGATCATCTTTATTATCATTACTCTGAATTCTTTTTCAGATAGGCTGCCTATTTCCTCTTCATTTGTTTGGTCTGGTGGATTTTTGCCTTGCTCCTTCATCTGCTGTGTATTTCTTTGCCTTATCATTTTGCTTAACTTACTGTGTTTGGGGTCTCCTTTTTGCAGCCTGCAGGTTTGCAGTTCCTGTTGTTTTTGGTGTCTGCCCCCAGTGTGTAAGGTTGATTCAGTGAGTTGTGTAGGCTTCCTGGTGGAGGGGACTGGTGCCTGTGTTCTGGTGGATGAGGCTGGATCTTGTCTTTTTGTTGGGCAGAACCGCATCTGGTGGTACATTTTGGGGTGTCTGTGAACTTATGATGATTTTAGGCAGCTTCTCTGCTAATCGGTGGGGTTGTGTTCCTGTCTTGCTAATCATTTGGCATGGAGTGTCCAGCACTGACCTTGCTGGTCATTAAGTGGAGCTGGGTCTTAATGTTGAGATGGTGATCTCTGGGAGAGCTCTCACTGATTGATAATATGTGGTGCCGGGATGTCTCTGGTGGTCCAATGTCCTGAACTCAGCTCTCCCACCTCAGAGTCTCAGGCCTGACACCCGGCCAGAACACCAAGTCCCTGTCAGCCACATGGCCAGGTACGTGGGGAATTTCTTTTCTTTTCTTTTTTTTTTTTGTGGTATGCGGGCCTCTCACTGTTGTGGCCTCTACCGTTGCAGAGCACAGGCTCCAGACGCGCAGGCTCAGCAGCCATGGCTCATTCACCCTAGAGGCAACTATTTTTTAAAATTTCTTTCATCATAGATTAGTTTTGCCTGTTCTAGAACTTTGCATGAGTGGAGTCATAGTGTATACTCTTTCATGTCTGGCTTCTTTTCCTCAGCCTAATGTCTTTAAGATATATCATATTGCTATATTTATCAGTCACTTATTCCTTTTTATTATAGATGAGTACTATTCCATTACATGAATATACCACAACATATTTTATCAGTTCTTTTTTTTTTTTTTTTGCGGTACCCGGGCCTCTCACTGTTGTGGCCTCTCCCCTTGCAGAGCACAGGCTCCGGACGCGCAGGCTCAGCGGCCATGGCTCACGGGCCTAGCTGCTCCGCGGCATGTGGGATCTTCCCGGACCGGGGCACGAACCCATGTTTCCTACATCGGCAGGTGGACTCTCAACCACTGTGCCACCAGAGAAGCCCAGGTGACCTGACTTTTAAATAAGCAGAGAAGTTAATAAAGCATACTGTCTTCTATGTAAATTGATGACAAACATGTTTCATTGGAACAATAACAAAAATGATTGATTGATATTAGATCAGCAATGGTGGCTATTATTTTAGAATTAACCTGGAAAGTTTCTTTCATTGGATTGGAACCTGTACATAAATATGCCTCTATTCTAGACCTTTTTGATACTGTTTCTTTTTATATGTTAAATATTAAACATACAAAACTTAGAAAGAGAATGCTTTAGTGAAGAATAAAGAAGCCAAGGACAAGTTGTAGATTTACAATGAAATGCAGCTTTCCCATTACAAGGCAAATATTTCATTTCCAAAGGTTAAATTGGTTAATACTTAAAAGAAAAAATTTCACTGGAAGAAAAATAATCTAATCCAAACTGTTCTCTGGCACTGTGTCTATTGTGCTTTCATTTGATTATCTGTGAATACATTTTCATGCACTTTAATTCTTCACCACCCTGTATTGTATAATTCTCCTAAAACAAATTTTTACACATCTAAAAACTCCACTAGCTCAATGATTCTGCCTTTCACAGTATCTCTTTTACTAACACTTATTCTTATCTTAAAATAGATTAATGTTTGTAGATGTGTCTTTATTGAATGATTATGCTACTAGGATTTATTGGGGGCTTGGTCATTTATGATCCTGGTCTTATTCCATTTTATCTTATACAGTATCTATTATCTCTTAAACTAATGGCTGGGCAGAAAATGCTATAAAGGGTCAGTGTTTCTCTTGTCTTCACTATTCTTTTGGTATTTCTTCAAGTCTTTTGGTACTAACATGGATATGAGTTCCTACTTCCCACCAAGATTGTTCCAGGCTCAACTTAATTTTTTTTGAGGCATACAAATAATCATGCAATTTGGGGGAAAAGACTAAAAGCTGTTAGTTTTTTAGGTAACATAGGTAGGTAGTATTCAAGTAATTATCAATTGTCATTTCTAAGAGTTTCCTAAGGAAAAAAGACCACAAATGCCTTGAGTCTTGAAGGAACTATAGAATCTGGGCTGCTAGAGAGTTGAATATTTCCCAAGAGAAGAAAATTATATTGTATACGTTCACTCAATAAATAAAAACTTGAATCCTTGGGTGTCAAGATCTGGTCTAAGACCTGGGGAACTAGATTGTACCTTGAAAAATATGCCCAGTCAAAGGAACATGAGTGGATACCTTTTCTAATTCTTACTAAGACTTCTCGGTGCTAAAAGAGGGTTTGATTAAAGCTGACATGGCCCTGCCCTCAAGGAGCTTGGAGTAGAGGAGCCAGACATTTAACAAATAAGTTAGTAAAACAATGTAAAGTTATAAACTGTGGAAACTGCTATGCAGGAAATAAGCAGGCTGCTAAGAAAGAATGACAAAAACAAATGAAGGTTTTTTTAATCAAGATTCCTGGTCACCTCTCTGATACAGTGATATTGAATCTGAGACCTGATGGATGAAATGGGTGTGACAATATGGAAACAGGGGCATGGGGTGGGCAGTTCAGGCAGAGGAAACAGCCTGCACAAAGGTCCTCAAGCTGCAAAAACCTCAAAAAAAAAAAAAATCCTGAAAGAAGAGCAGAATGACTTCAGTTTCTATTGAGTTAGTCCAAAAGTAGCACTAAAAATGTGTTTTTGGCTGAGCCGTAAAGTATTTACGCTCTTCCATTTTAACGCCAACTCTTCCAACTTCTTTCTGTTAATTCCTTGATTACAGGTTGCTCCTAACTTGGAAGCGGTTGGAAGCAAGGTGTTTTGTGAGTCAGGGCATAGGTCCACTAATTCTGTCTTGGCCCAGAATGCAAAGCCTACCACTCTCTCCTGGAACAAGGCAAACTCAAGCATAGCAGGACCCTGGTTTGACAGCCTAGCCTTGAATATCCTGCAGGCCCACAAAGTCTGGGCTGACCTGTAGTTCCAACATTAGGGGTCTAATTTGCATGAGAGACTCAGGCCCTTGAGAATGACCTTCCCTGCTCATGGTAGAGAGGGTTGAGGAGTTCGGCCCATAGATGTCAGAAGGGAAGGGCAATTCAAAGTATAGCAAAGCAGGTGATACTAACATTGTCCTCCAATCGGTTTCCATTGGAGACTATGCCTGGGGAGAGGCCTGGGAGGGGAGATGGTTAAAATAAAAGGCCTGGAGCACAAAATCAATTTAAGATATGAATGAGAGTCACAGGAAAGGTAAAGGCCCCCATCGTTCTTTGCCATTTAAGGTCATTGGAGCACAAAACAGAGGGTGGTATATCATCATAGCCATTCAGATTAGAGGCAACTACAAGTGAATGACAACGACAGGAGATTGATAAGCACCCATAATGTGTGAGGCACTGTTTCAGGCTCTGGGTGCAAAACACACACAGCCTCTGCCCTCACAAAGCAGATGAGAGTCATTGATCAATAATTTTGCCAATCCATAGATATAAACTGTGAAAAGGGCTATAAAAGAACTATATAAGATGTCAGACAGTCCTATTAGTTGTGGCCTTGGGCATGTATGTCTATGAACCACAATTTCTTTATTCATTTTGTTGTTCTCTTGTAGTGATTGAATAAGTTAATGTATGTAAACCACCTGACATGTACTTTGTCCGTAATAGGCCAAATCAATGGAACCTATTAATACTATTTGGCAAAAATGTAAGTCTGCAATTATGCAGGTTGTGGCTGATCTAGAGAAATGTTCTTTCGTCCCCTGTTACTTTGGTCCTATTTTGACTCCTAGTCATTTTTCCAGGCAGGAAATATAGACTGCATAGGTATTAAGGGATTCAGTGATTATCTCAAATTTCCCTTTACATACCTCCACAGTTCCCCTACCACTGAGAACTGGGAAATGGGTGCACATCCGGATCTGCGGACAACTCAAGGTATTTCAAGGTAACAAATTAAAATTTGATAATGGTTGTGTCTCCAACAAATGGCCCCTTAGCAAGTCACATACACACTTCCTGAAAGTATCTGCAGTTACAAAACTAAGCTTACTGGAACAAGGCATTAAAAAAATATTTAAACTGAATACTGAAGAGCTTTTAAGCAGATATAATATGAGGTTTTACCACATATATTATGGGAAATTGTCGACACTTTTTTGTCTGTCTTATGGGAACTCCTCTGACATCCTATCATGCCTGTCTCTTTTCATTAAACAAATGAAATAAACTCTATACCTGAATAAATGTGCATCATACTTTAAACAGATATAGTTGCACTGACCTAGCTGTAAAGTTCTCTTCAAAGTATAAATCACAAAAAGTAGAATGTGAGTATAATGTATTAATCGCAACACACTGGATGTGAGAATACCTCCAGTTTCTAGAAACCAAATCAAAGACTGAAGGCACATTGTCACAGAACAGTTTTATGTGAGAATCAAGCCAGCTAACTAGCTAGTTTAGAAGAAGAGCATGGCCGTAGGCATAAATACTACCAGTACAGTTCCTGGCATGCAGTAGGTAATCTTTTCATGGCGCTCCATTATTTCTGATACTCTGATCACGGATCCAAATGTCTACACTGATTTTACATATGTAGATAGCTTTGTTGAAGTATCCGTCCTTATATCCCTGGATTTTCCAGATAAATAAAACATTCTCTTTGAAATGGATTTTTTTTGAAGGAAGGATTTTTTAAATGTAGAAGCATATCCTATTTTTCCTTAAATATAGTAGCTTGAACATTATTTGAAACTTTCTTCATAAATCAGGGCCATTTTTATGAACATGCTCTGAACTGCACAACACTTCTTGGAGACCATTGATTTTTCTCATCTGTACTCTACCCAAAAACTCTGGAAATCTCCTTTTAATGCAAAATGTTTATTTCTTAATCAACCAGTATATTTTTATATGTAAACATGCCAGTTTGGTTTTCATATTTTTTACTCAGAAGACTATATTTATGCCTATTCATATACAAAATGTGGCTAGAAGGAAAAAAATTGAGTTGATAATGAAGCATTGGCTAAGATGAGATATCACATCACCAAATACTGTCTACAACATTAGAGGAGAAAAATGCCTGTCTTACTATTGAGTATATACCCAAGGAACAATATCTTTCCTCTACCCACTTCTATTTGGTTATTAATAATCTCATTCATTTACTAATTTCCAGTGTTTGACCATTTAGGAATGTTCATTAGAAAGAAAATTTATCCAGTTCATAGGAAGTCCTTGAAGGCCTGGCGCCATATTTGAGCCAATAAATAAACAAATCAGTGTAGCCAGCAAACACCAAATTTTATCAACCTACAGATTTTTTTTTACCAACTCCCCAGCCCCTCAAGCGACACAGGCAATTCTTTTCTAGTGACCTGAAAGAGGAAAGACAGAAAAAGACAGAAAACAACAAACAACATAACAAATTAAAAACTCTGCTCTACAGCAAATTGGCCTCAAGCACACAAGTGAATCGTTCACAGAACTACCCCTGGTTTTGTTTTTCTTTTGGTTTCATTTTGTATTTATATCTTTAATAAATATCCCTGCAAAAATTGTGCAGGCTTTTTTCTACTTCAGAAGTCTTTGGTTACCCAGGGCATCGGCACAAAATACGAGTATTTCGTTTTCACTCATGTTGAGTGGCAGCCGAACTTTTCGTAAAAGCTACACTCTGCAGAACGATTGCAGAAAATAATTACCAGGTCAAGCGGACCCTTTATCCTCAGTAGCCATCTATCCAAAGTCCCACTGAAAGATCTACAAATCTTTAACCTTTCTTCTAAAAAGTCCCGTTTGGATGCAAACCTCCTTAAAGCTCACTATGAAGGGCCAATTCTAAAAGGCCTTCCAGTTACGAAGTGAATGAGGCAAATTATGACCCTGAAGCTTATATTTCTCTGTTAGATATTATCTCATAACCTTACATAAAGTCTGATTTATACAAATTGGCTCACTTTCTGAGCATTTGCTTTTATTTTAAATACAGTTTTTCAGTCAAACTTCACTTTCGGTGGAAACATATTTTTGATAGCCGGGGTTGAAAATAAAATTCCATTATTTAAGTGGCAGAGTTGGTAAGTTGAGTCCACGAGGCCTGTGGCAGTAACTTACTCTGTTTGTGGTTTCGACTTTGTTAGACTCTGTGGAGCCATGAATCTATCTTGTCCTTAAAAAACTGAAAGAGTGGGCTTTTAAAATGAATGTAATGCTGAATTTATGTGCCCCAGGAGCAGCATATCAAGGCCTCTGGACTGATTAAACCCAGATGTTGGTAACAATGTTAGTGTTATGGACCAACTGCAGGTGTGGGAATAGATCCCCTTCCCTGGGACCCTCAGCAATCAGACCAGTGGTTTCTTCTGGCTCTCAGTTTGGAGTTTTCAATTAACACTACAATGGTATTGTTGTTCTCCAGCATTAGATCATATGTCATGTAAATGAAGTTGAATATACAGTTCAACTTGACAAGGTGATTTAGGCCAAGGATACATGTGTTCAGTATTATAACTTGATTGAGGTTAAACAATAATAATAAAAAAGGCCTGACATGCTATAAAGTTTTTATTATTTGGCTTATCAGTAGATTTTCACATTATGCTTTCATAAAACAGAATGTCATTTATAGTAGGGCAAGACGCTTATGAAAAGAGAGATACAAACCTACTTATAAATGACTGAAATGATTAATTCCAGATTGGATGCTTTCCTATAGTTAGTATGGCAACTGGAAGTTCTCTCTATGCTTTTTTATTTGCTTGCTTCCATTTTCCAAAATTCTGTCTTAGTTCTTTATCTTCTCCTTTAACGTGAGTGATCAGAGCCTACATAATCACCCCCACTGGTGAGAGCAGCCGTAGTGTTTGAGCTGAGATCGTTCTGAGATATTCTTGACTTAAAGTAATGACCAGGACCATATTCCACTCTCCTATGGGTGTCATGATGCTCAGGAGAGAAGCCTGACTCACTAAAACATACCTCGACAGCTGTCATCTCTTTGAGTTAGACTGTAAGCTTCTCAGGGCAGGAACCTTACCTGTTATGTGTTTACAGGTGCCACAGACACTGATCAGCCATGAATAAATACCAATAAAAACAACTTCGCTCGTCCATTTTGTACTTCATACTCGTAGAGCATTTACAACTCTCATTAATGTTGATGGACCATGCACAGTACAGAACTCTTCCGTTCTACTTATGCCTTCATTTGCTGCAGTAATCTCTAAGAGACCAGACCATGTCATAAGTCAAAGTCAGCTCAATAAAATGCGCTTTGGCGGGCTGGCACCTAGGAAAATCTTTATGACCTATGAATGTGTGCATCACAAATGTAAAGAAAGAGAAAGCTTATTTTTTCAGAGAGAGTTAATAAGCTCATGGATTAAATTTTTCACAACCCAACACTATCATAACTCAGAAGTAACTTCTTTCAATGAATGATAAATAACTGGGAAAATGAAGTTAGTCCTGAGAGTGACACAACCTCTCCGTTAAGAGCAGAAAGAAATGATGGCATTCCACTCTCTTTTTGTTACCACCCATATATGTGTGTGTGTAGTATTTCCTCTTTAAATGTACAAGTCGTTCATTATAGCTAGAAACATTGATTCCTGGCATAATTATGAATACTTTGGCAAGTTCCTAGTGAGTCTCAATTTACCTATCTGCAATATAAACATAATGTGAGATGGAAGGAGTGAGAACAAACTCAAGTATTTGTGGATGAATTGTTTCCAGACACTACATTGTATACCAATAATTTGGTATACTGGTTCATTCAGTCATTTATTCAGCAAACATTGAACATCTATAATGAGCAAGGCATGGTATGGGGGACTTAGATACAAAGATGAATAATACACAGTCCTTTCCTCAAGAGAAGACAGGTATATAACCTAAGTGCCATAAAGCAATTCCATAAGAGCAATGACGGAGATACGTAGAAAAACACATCAACAGCAAAATTAAGAAACGAAATTCAACACCTATGAGTGTATAATTTTTAAGGTTGCCCTATTTGTTCTTAATACAAAGGAAACTGTAAACAATAGCATTTACAATGTGGAAAAGTGTGATTTGAGTAATGCTGTCAGAGCCACTGTCAGCACTGAGCAAAACGAGTGCAAATATGTGACATGAAAATTGACGATGTTAGGCCACTGACATAAAATAAATTCTAATTCCTTATTCTTCCAGGATATCCTAGTTATATTTACCATTAATTTTCTAATTTAATTTTTAATCTAGATTTTCCTCTTTATCTAGCTTTTCCTAGGGCCCTATCAAATGTTTATAATCTATGGAACACTACATAACTGTCCCCATGTGCAATGATAAAATGCAGTGCATTGATTTTTCTGCCAAGTAGGTGGAAGAGTTATTAATATGGTTCTTCTATATTGTATGAGCCCCACATTACAGTAATGTACTATTCCCCCCCTTCTGATGGTGTCCAAAAGCATGAAGTAAATGAAAAGTAATGATGCTAGTGACTGAAATTACCATAAGAAAAATAATTCATTGTGTCACTTAAACTTCCAGGACTGTTTCTGGAAGGTAACACACTTACTGTAGTGGAAAGTGGAAGCATAGCAAGTAAACATTTCTGTTATGAAGAAATCAAAGGGAAAATCGCTTTAGGATAGTCACTATTATTTTCAAATCACTTTCAAAACTAACAGTAGGCAATCATTTTTTCTCTGAAAAACACCAAAATGAAACTAAGAATTACTTGTTGCCTGGGTTTAGCAACATTTCACACAAATTATTCCAAGATCAGTCACGGCTATTATACTACATCAATCATGTAAAAGGAGGTATTATTCATCCTATATCACAGATGAGAAAACTGAGGCCAAAATAGCCATGCAACTCATCTGTCGTCATATGGATCTTAAATTGACTAAGAAAGCAATCATAATGCCTAATTGAACTTTTAATTCCCTGTTGCAAACGCCTAGTGAGCCCTCTTAGCGTAAGCCTTTATGTTAGGTATAGAGTCAGACACAAAGGGAATAAATTGTCTATTTTAAGAAGCTCACAAATAAATTACTCTGGACGTCTGCATGTTAATAAGATTGGGAGACTCTAATAAGATGTGCAACAAGGAAGCATTTTTTCCTTAGGCTTTCTGTTCTGTGCTTTCTACCAAACGCTATACCTAAGGATTACCCAAGTGTTACCTATACTGCCTCAAGCACTTTTCCTGAACGTAAGAATCTTCGGTCCAGATGTGAATGGTTCTAACCCTGAGCTGGTGTCGCCCACCCACCGTTAAGGGAGGACTCTTGTTCATAACCACAGCACATCAAGTTTTAGAAAAGCAAGTGAGCAATTTGGTTCTTGATTATCATGAACAGAAATTTTAGGTCCATGGTAGAATCCAAATACAAAGTCCTTTTGCCTTATTTGGGATATAAAAGGACAAGCCATTCTATAATCTATGCATATCAAAAAGAGCAAGCAAATAAACACAACTTATTTAAAGGTATTAGCAGATATTATTTATCCTCCCCAGAATATACGTGGAAAAGGCACTGACGATAGCACAATCACACTGTATTATTAGTTGCATCTGCTTCTATAAAAAGGGAAAATCACTTCATGGTTGTGTCAAGTCTTAGGCATCATTGGCAGCTATCTTGAGGATCCCTCAAGAGAGAAAAAAATGTATTCTTAAAGCTCAAACATTGACCCATGTCTCTGCTTGCTGATGAGGGCATCATATTTCATATCATTATTGAAAAAATTCTGTATGCTCTACATTTACCTTCCTAGAAAGTGATAGGTAAGGAAAGGAAGAAGATTGAACTGTCAAAGTATCTGTGGCTCTTCTGTCCCAATAAGTGAAGCATGAAGTGGATGGACCACCTGCTGCCATGTAGAACACATCCATATAGCTTTGGATATGCAAAAAAGAGGTGTTAAAAAAATTAAAGTGTGGGGCTTAGAGTAATTTAGAAATAAGTAGATTGGGCACAGAAACATTAGGCTTCTACCAAAGATGATCTACAGAGAGATCATTTTCACAGCCATAGATCATGAGAAGGAACTTTCCAGCTCTTTCATATTTAGGATCAGGTTTGCACAATAAGGTCTGCACAAACCTGGAAAGAATCCAACCTTAAGGTTATTGAAGTTTAGTGTAGATCTTTGAGGACTTCTTGTATGTACATGTATATCTGTGCATGTATCTAAAATTATAAATTCTATAAATTGTAAATTTATAGAAACACATACAAGAAATGTAAACAGTGAGACCGCAGGAAGTGAAAATAAGCAATTGTGTTGGAGGGAGTAAAACATTCTGCCCTATTTGAATTTTTGATAAGCATATTATATTTATACATATTTTTCAGCTTGATTGAGATATAACTGAGAAATAAAATTTTAAGGTATTATAGTGTACAATGCGATGATTTAATATTGTGGAAAGATTTCCCACCATTGGGTTAATGAATGCATGCATCACCTCAACTATTTCTTTTTTTGTGTGTGTGAGAGCACTTCAAGTTCTACTGTCTTAGCAAATTTCAGTTATACAATATAGAGTTATCAATCACAGTCATTATGTCACACATTAGATCCTCAGACCTTATTCATCTTATAAACTTAAAGTTTGCCCCTTTTTACCAAGATCTCCCTATCTCCCCTAACTCCCATCCCTGGCAACTACCATTCTACCCTCTGTTTCTCTGAGTTCGAATTCCACATGTAAATGGTACTATAAAGTACTTGTCTTTCTCTGTGTGGCTTATTTCACTTAGCATAATACCCTCCAGCTTCATCTATATAGTCTAAAATGACAGAATTTCCTTCTTTTTTTAAGGCAGAATAATAGTCCATAACATAGATCGATAGATAGATAGATATAGAGATATATCACATTGTCCTGACTCATTCATCTGTTGATGGACACTTATGTTGTTTTATACCTTTTGAAACTAATAATTACAAGAGTTGACTGGGGGGCTTCCCTGGTGGAACAGTGGTTGAGAGTCTGCCTGCCAATGCAGGGGACACAGGTTCGAGCCTGGTCTGGGAGGATCCCACATGCCGCGGAGCGGCTAGGCCCATGAGCCACAACTACTGAGCCTGCGCATCTGGAGCCTGTGCTCCGCAACGAGAGGCCGCGATAGTGAGAGGGCCGCGCACCGCGATGAAGAGTGGCCCCCGCTTGCCACAACTGGAGAAAGCCCTCGCACAGAAACGAAGACCCAACACAGCCATAAATAAATTAATTAATTAAAAAAAAAAGTTGACTGGGATTGTGTGGCTTAAGATGAAAAAATCGAGACAAATAACACAAGAAAGTATACCTTTGGGCTTGAAATTAGCTTTAATCAGAGTTTTGGAGAGATGAAATGATTTTGCTAATACAATAAGAAAAATATGTCTCTTTAAAATAGGAGATCAATAAATGGCTTTTCCATCCCCAGCTTTCCATCCTTCTGTCCATGTAAGAAAGTATATCCAAATAAGTATCACTTTAAGTAGCTTATATCGGATCAATGAAACTTGCAAAAGAAGTTTCAATCAGAAACTGAACAGTCTAAAGACAAGATCTTGTTTGGCCTTCTCCACCTCTTTCATATGATGTTTCTTCCATTACTCCCACCCTTTTTGGTGTTTGTTTCCATTCTTTGAACGTTTATGTTCTCAGTACACAAGTCCTTCCTGGGCAATCTGGCTCATTTAATGGCTTTGGCTGCCCTCACATCTGCCAGTGACTCCCAAATCTATAGCTCTCACCCCCAACTTTTGCCCTGCGCTCCAGACACAGCTTCTATCAGTTAATATGCCATCCCCACTTGGATTTCTACTTCATATTTAGCACATCGAAAACTGAACTCATTTTCCACCCAAACATGTTCCTTTTCCTATTTCTGCCAGCTCTATTAATAATATTATCATCCCAAGTGAGAAGCTCTAAATTCATTATCTAATTTTCTCTCTCTCTTTCCTTTACATCCAATTTTACCAGTGCAGCCTCTAAAATGTCCCACAGGAAAAACCAAACCAGCAAACCAAATCCACCTTTGTAATTGTGTTAATCCTGTCTTGTCTAGTCTATTGCAAGAGATATTTTAAATAACTATTCTCTCCATCTTTAAAGCTCTTCTCTTAACTTTTTCTTCCTCAGTGTCACCAGATATTGAAATACCCTGCTAGAAAAAGCTTCAAAGTCTCCCCACTTCCTAGAGGATTAGCACAGACCCAACCTACCTGTGCTGGTTTATTTTCATCATTCTGTATTTCAGCCAAACCGAATCGTTTGCTTTTCCCCTGGACTATGGCATGCACTTTTATGCCATTGCATCTTTCATCTTCGGCTTCCTTAGCCAAAAATATGACAAGTTCTGTGGGGTCACATAAGGTGGTATCTTTTTCTAAACTTCACCTTCCATCCCGCATCTGGTGGCAGTGCTGTGCTGGAGGTGGGAGGATATGCCAAGAGAGTGAAAAAAGACCTCTTGCCAGCTCATTGCCAGGAATTGCTTTATCAAACAATGCCTGAAAATCTTAGACACCGCAACAACAGTTAGTCAAGGAAGTTGACTAAAATTCACTGGTGTTTCTGAAGATTAATCCAGCATAGGGGAGAAAGATACATACACTGGAAAATAAACTGTCATCTCTTTGCATCAGTATAGCTGCAAAATAATTACTATGGTCTCTGCTGGCTCTGAGATGCCATCATTCTATACATTTTACTCATAGAGAGATAATCAAATATATTTGTCTGATGATAAGTGAGAGATTGTTCTTTGTAGTTAATGTATTCTTATGAGTAAATAAAACACTAACCCAATGCTAAAGTAAGTGTCCAGATGTAAATAAACTACAAAGCAACACAAATGAACTGTAGTTAAGTAGAGTGAATTAAATAAATATAGTATACCCACTGTCAACTGATCCCACAGGATACTGCTTAGCCAAGACAGTCCAAAACCATTTATCCTAGAAATCATATGGTACAAATGCATATCACTCAACAATAACGCTTCAAGACTCTGAGTAAGTGTACTTGCCTTCTCAGCAAAACCTTTCTGTATTAATGTGTCCCTAGAGATGAATCATGTCTCTAAAAGATATGAGAAAAATAGGAAATATTATTTGGCTCACTGTGTTTTCAAGTCAGTAATACGAATAACTGAAAGGATTAAAAACAAATAAAAGAGCATTTGATTTCTGAAGACAAACCATACAGGTGTGCTTGGTAAATAAGAAGCAGGTATGAAATAACCTGTATCCCAAACGCCCCCGACTCACCCCATCCTATGTGTCTTTGTATAAGTCTGGAAATAGGTGTCCACTTACAGAGACCTACAATGAGAAACTCCTTCCAGTAACCAATATTCTTTTCCTGGTTGGGTCTACCATCCAGATGGTGAGGGCCCACAGAACTCCTGGAGAGAAGCCACCCAGAAGATTCCTTATTTCCTCTTGCTCTTAGAAGCAAAGATGAAAGTGGGAGCCATCAGCTGAACACCCAGAAGGAGGGGGCCTTGTACTCCTGGTCACGTACATTTCATCTCCTCCCTTGCTTACCGACCACGCCCCGTCCCCATTCCCTCCTGGGCTGCTGTGTGCAGCTCTCAAGGCTGCTTTATTGAGTGATGGGAAAAACACCATGTTCATCTCCTTTTCTCTCTGCCACACTTCAGGCCCACATGCCCAGTCCTAGCCAAGTTCAAGCCTAAAACTGCAGAGAAATACACTGGTTTAATAGTTGGAAACCAATTCATTGTGGAAGACTGATTGCAAAAAAAAAAAAAAAAGTCCCAGTTTTTCATTCTTCTTGCAATCATGACTTTGCAGCTACTCCCTTCAAAAGAGGCAGGGTTTACTTTCTCACCCCTGAATTCTGAGCTGCCCTTGTAACCTACTTTGACAAAAAAAAAAAAAAGTCAGTGAAACTGACACTGTCTCAATTCCGAGCTTAGGCTTCAAGTGGTCTTATCTGCTTTCTCTCTTTCTCAGAACCCTGCCCCTGCCGTGAAAATAGGCCCAGGCTGGCCTGCTGGAAGGTGGGAGAGTAGGACCAAGTCAGCCCAGTTGTCCAGGCCTAGGGTCCAGCAAAAATCAATAAGCCTGTTTGCCAATAACTAGGCAGGCAAGAACAGAACTGCCCTGTCCACTCACAGACCCATAAGCGAAGTCAATGCTTATCGTTCTACACTGCTGGGTCATGGATGTGGTTGGCTGTTGCACTGCATATTGTGGCCAGACACAGCAGATACACTCATTTACTTGGAGAATAGGCCAAACTAGAGCTATCCATAGTGATGTGCTCACATTGGCGTAAACCCTAAATTGTCTGAGTGCAGTGGCAGAACCCCAGTAGCAATACCCTCATAGAGACCAGAGATGAGCCTAAAAACTCATCCTGAGGTCCTGGATATCACGAAGACAGGAGCAAAGGCCAGATATCAGGGTCTAAGGCCCAGAGTTGAAGGCAAGAGCCACACATCGAAGTCCAGGAAGACTGAACAAATTAACTAACCCAGTCAAGAATTCTATAACAGCTGGAATCAATAGAGAAAGAGTCAGAGTGAAAACCTGTGTTATAAGTCAGAAAAAAATCATCAGCTAGGGAAGCCAGTTAGCATAGGAAAGAACCTCAGGAGAAAACATATAATAAGGCAGGTAGTTGAGTTTCTGCCTATTTCTATAAAGATATCTGAATGCTGCCTGATTATGAATTAGAATTATACTGACCAATTGAACATATTACTTTATTACACTAGAGTGTATTCTCCATAAGAACAAAAGATGTGTTTTTCCCCTAGCCCTTGTATTCAGTCTTAGCAACTAGCATAGTACAGTACCAACACATATTAAATGCTCAACAAATGTGCTGACTGAATGAACGAATGAATGAAAGAATGAATGAATGAGTACCTGTAGTAAACATCTGACCTGAAGCCAGGTCAGCCAAGTTTGGCATTAACAGACACTGGGGAAAGGGCTGATTCACAAGGACAATTATTAACGCAGAGCTTTTTGGATCATGAATTTTCAATGATTAGAATTTTTATGACTGTTTATTTCATAAACCTGACTTTGGATCCCTGGATCTTTCACATAACACGCATTTAATATTTGTTGAATTGCACTAAAGAGCATAATAGAGTAAAGGATGCTCTCTTCATTTATTTTAGATATCATGACCGATTGGGAATTATCCAAAACTCTCTCCACCCCCATCACCTTCCCCAAGCAAGTGCAGTTTCTTGATATTTAATGCATTCATGTGCTGTTGCACTGGGATCTGGGCATAAAATCAGAACAGATAGCCCAAGGAAGCGACTCACAGGCTCCCTTTAGGTTTGCCTTTATCAAAGCCCAACTCCCAAAAGTAACCCCCAAGATTATCAAAAGGCCCATCTCCAGGAGTGGAGGCCAACAGAACTGACCTTGTTGTCTGTTTTTAAACGGATATTTACGAGGTGACACAGAATGCCTTTCCTTGGATCCTAGACATAGGTTATTTCATGCATTTTGTTCTTTCAAGAGGCTAAAATACTGTGTATCAACACAGTTGAAATGTAGACTTGAATCTGTGCATTGATTGGGATTTCACAGACTATCATGAAGAGACACCCCTGCTGGAGGTTCCTTTAAACAAACACCAGTGAGGGGTTCTCTCCTTATGCTGTCATGTGGTGTTAGTAATAACACAAATTTGATAAGTAATAATACAAACAGCAAGGCCAATCATAGTTCCGGTGACATCAGTTGTAGAATTTATGATCCTTCGTGATGGGCTTCCTTAATTGATTAACTGCTTTCATGTAGCAGTCAAGGATGAAGGGAAGGCCTTCACAAAAGCTTTGCACTAGCATTAAATGTGTCTTTTTCAGTGAAATAAAATGGAGTCAAAGTTTTAAAAATGTAGGCTGCAAGTAAAATGATCAGCATTTCTGAACAGAGCATAAGGATGCTGACAAGACATCTATCACTATGTCTTCTTCTTTTCTGCTAACTCACTATAGGTAACAAAAGGAACCCATCCAGGCAAAACATTACCAGGTCTCCATAGACATCTAAACCTCTAATTACATGCACTATCTTAAACATCTACTTCTAGAACACTTGGGTATATATAAATATGGGCTGGACTTTATTTTTTTATTGGAGTAAAATTGCTTTACAATGTTGTGTTAGTTTCTGTTGTACAATAAAGTGAATCAGCTCTATGTATACCTATATCCCCTCCCTCTTGGACCTCCCTCCTCTCCTCCCCGCCCCCACACCACCATGTAGGTCATCACAGAGCACCAAGCTGAACTCCATGTGCCATACAGCAGGTTCCCACTAGCTATATATTTTACACATGGTAGTATATTTATGTCAAGCCTAATCTCCCAATTCATCTCACCTTCCCCTCTTCCCCCCATTTCCACATGTCCATTCTCTACATCTACATCTCTATTCCTGCCCTACAAATAGGTTCATCTGTACCATTTTTCTAGATTCCACATATAGGCATTAATATATGATATTTGTTTTTCTCTTTCTGGCTTACTCTACTCTGTATGACAGACTCTAGGTCCATCCACATCTCTACAAATGACCCAATTTCATTCCTTTTTATGGCCAAGTAATATTCTATTGTATATACATACCACAACTTCTTTATCCATTCATCTATCATTGGACATTGAGGTTGTTTCCATGTCCTGGCTATTGTAAATACTGCTGCAGTGAACACTGGGGTACATGTGTCCTTTTGAATTATGGTTTTCTCAGGGTATATGCCCAGTAGTGGGATTGCTGGGTCATAGAACACTAACTAACACCATACACAAAAATAAACTTCAAATGGAATAAAGACCTAGACGTAAGACCGGACACTATAAAACTCTTAGAGGAAAACATAGGAAAAACACTCTTTGACATAAATCACAGCAAGATTTTTTTTTACCTACCTCCTAAAGTAATAAAAATAAACAAATGGGACCTAATGAAACTTAAAAGCTTTTGCACAACAAAGAAAACCATAAACAAGACGAAAAGACAATCCTCAGAATGGGAGAAAATATTTTCAAATGAAGCAACGGACAAAGGATTAATCTCCAAAATATACAAAGAGCTCATGGAGCTCAATATCAAAAAACAAACAACCCAATCCAAAAATGGGCAGAAGACCTAAACAGACATTTCGTCAAAGAAGACATACAGATGGCCAAGAGATACATGAAAAGATGCTCAACATCACTAATCATTAGAGAAATGCAAATCAAAACTACAATGAGGTATCACCTCACACCAGTCAGAATGGCCATCATCAAAAAATCTACAAACAATAAATGCTGGGGAGGGTGTGGAGAAAAGGGAACCCTTTTCCCACACTGTTGGTGGGAATGTAAATTGATGCAGCCACTATGGAGAACAGTGTAGAGGTTCCTTAAAAAACTAAAACTGGGATGGACTTTAGTTCATTGGGTATTATCAGAACAATCACCTACTTTGAGTTCTACTACTTTTCTCTTTGGTGAATTTTAGAGAATATTCTGTGTTTATTCTCTCTTATAATGCTCTGTGTGTGGGTTTGTGTTTGTGTTAAAGCCTCATACGTACTACATCCTGTAGCACTTTAGAAAGTTCTCAAATTACTAAATGACTTTCCTACGCATATTAAGAAAAATCTTTTCACCATTCTATTTCTGCTTTGCTCTCAGTCAGCAAAGACCAAAAATGCTTAAGCTAACTCTATTACTTAACTGTTTTAATGATGAAGTCATATCAGAATGCCTTGACTTTTCACAACTGCACTGGAAAGTCTGCTTGAAAACCCATTCTTAAAATATTTGGTTAATCATCTTTCACAGCCCAAATCCCAAAATGTAAAATTACTTAAAATGGAGAAGAATTAACAGGAAGATGGATATTTATCTGTATGTTTTTCAAATTTTTGATTCATGTTAGGAAATCTGAAAATTGCTTCATCAGATTTTCATAAAAAGCAAATAATTCTGCCAAAATTACAGCATTATGATATAAATATGGGTATTGACAACTTGAAGGAGACTCTTTGAACATTAATCTAATTAATTGCTTTTCTTCTTGTCATAGTGATCATTTACTGTTAGGTGCCTAAGACATAACTGCTGGGAGAGTTGGACAGTGGAGCAAGCTAATAGTCAGAGGATCAAATGTACCAGGAATTTATGGCAGTGAACTACAGCACTTAAATAGGCCTAACCTCCAAATGTGAAATCTTCTGAGCTTTGGATGACACATCACTGAACAGAGATTTAAGGAGAAAGTTCTAGTTTAATTATAGAGTTGACTTTGAACCTATACAGACAGTGATAGAGCGAAGATGTGGTGAGAGTAGGCTGAAGGAATGAGAGGGGAATGTACGGAAAAATTAAATCTAAAAGTAAGAAAGCATATATATATATCCTTGGAAAACACACTCTCAACCCAATTTTATAAAAATAAATAACATTACCTGATTTTTAAAAATTTTACCAGGTACTTTCTCCTTCTCATATGATACGTGAGAGTACATTGAATGATTAGGGGCCAGGATAAAAAGGTAAAGCAAGAAGCTTTGATAGAATCCACACTAGTGAAGAACATTTCACTCAACTCAATTCAGTGAATACTTCTTAGTGTCTATATGGTGCCTCCTGCTGTACTTGGTACCACAGGGACAAAGATGAATCCAACAAGGCCCCTGACCTCAAGAAATTTATTGTCTAGTTGGGGAAAGAAACATTTAAACAAACAAACAAATGTTCATGTGATACGTTCAAGATCAGAAGCATAGAAGTAAAGCAGAGGAAGGGATGAGTCCACGAGAGAGAGAAAAGGGGAAATATCTCCTGACCAAAGTCTTGAAAGATGAATAAAAGTTCAAGGATAAAATTTGAAGGGACTTCTAAGCAGATGGAACAACATATGCAAAAATACAGAGCCAGGGAGCAGCAGGTTATGTGAAGCAAGCAAGGGGCAAATTTTCAGTGAGTTACAAAGAGATAGATAAGGATTCAGATACGACCAGAGTCTTGAATTTCACGCCAGAGATCCTGATTCAATGTTATCCTGTAGATGGTATCCAAGATGGAAGGAGATGAAACTTGGAACCCACAGGGTCAAATTTACATTTTAGAAACTGTGCCCAGGGTGGAGAGGAAGATGGATGGGAGTGTTGTAAGAACAGAAGCACAGAGACCTATAGGAGCCTCAGCTACAGAAAAACTTCCTTAAATTTCTGCCTCATTAATTGTGACCATTTAAATGGAGATCTTTTTATTTTCTGCAAAACACAGAAAGGCTTACAAGGCAACTCATTTTGAGGCCAGATATCTAAGACGTTTCAAGATTTGGACTTCTAAGAAAAGAAGGAGAATGGTTAATTTAAAGATATAAAGTGATTGTGACGCTTAGAAGCATCATTCATGTTCAGTATTGCCTGGCATAGGGTGGGTGCTAAATAGTTATTAAATGAATGAATAAATTAATAAATATAATTGCCCTTCAGATTGGGTCCTTTTCATATTATTTACAAATCATCCTTAGTAATTTATCACTTTTAATAAAAAATAGAGTTAATTTAGCTGAAAATACTTAAAAGTAATCAAACTGAGTTTATTTAAATTTTTTTCTATAAATCAGACTTTTATTTAGTCAGGCTGCCCTTTACCCCAATTAATCCAAATCAGTGAGCTTTTACTGTAATTGAAAGTTGTGCATACTTGCCACTTCCACTGACCCTCTAAGAGCCTGTAATGGCAATTGGAAAATTTCCAAGGTGCTGGTACCTTTAATTTCTCCTTTACTCTTCCTACAGACAATAGAAGTTTGCATTGTCAAGTTTAAATCTCTGAAAATGTCCCTTCATATCCTAAAATATCCTTTAGAACTCTTGCTATTTCTTAACCCTGCCTTTACCTAACAAATCCTTACATGGAAATTAAGTAAACTTGTATCCACCATTTCCATTAATTTCAATACCCAGCACTGAGATAGAGATATGAGTCAGCCTCAGCTTCTCTCTCCCTCATTCAGGCAATCGGTTATCAAACCCTTTTCAATCCAGCACTGAAACGCCTCTCAAGCCTGTTGTTTCCACTCTACTCCTCCGTCATTCTCTAACATCAAGCTCTCACTACTTCCTGCCCAGATCTTCGCAAAGGTCTCCTACCTCTAATGTCATCACCCTCCAATCCATCCAGAACCACTGTCCATGGTATTTCTACTGTCAAATACAAATCTGATTATGTGACTTCTCTCAGTGGCTTTGAAATCTTCAGTGGTTCCTCACTGTTCACAAACCCAAATCCAAACGCTTCAGCATGGCCCAAATAGCCCTTTACATGTGGTCCCAGGTTCCTTTCATGTATTTTAACACATCTGTACTTTTGTACATATTTTTTCCTCTACCTGAAATTCTTCTCTGCCTAGCTCCCTTCTTCAACCAGCAAATTCACATACATCCTTTCACAATGAGCTCAAGGGGAAAGGAGATGGAATTTAGTGGTTAGAACATGGAGGTTAGTGTGCTTAAACCTTGGTGGGAATCTGGCACTGCTTCCCGGCTCTACCAGCTCCTGGTTCTGGGACTTGGGGCAAATTGCTCAGCTTTCCTGAGCTTCAGTGTCCTCGGTAAAAGAAGAATCCTTTTACAGGGCACTGTGAGGATTAAATGAGATCAGCCTCTAAAGTGCTCAGTTCAGTGCCTGCAACGTAGTAACTGTGTAGTAGTGACTATTATTTTTAAATGTCATCTTTTCTATGAGGTTCTCTTTAATCCAATCTCCATTTCCTTAAGTCAAAACTGATCATTTTGCCTCTTGTGCTCTTGGAATTTTTTGTTTTGTTTATACTTTTATAGCACTTACCTTATTGTTGGATGCTCATTTCTTTAATAATAATCAGAGTCAACTGTTCATTCACCACTTTCTATGTATGTCACTTATGTAAACCTTTGACATGTATTATCTAATTTAACCCTTGGCAACTCCATGAGGTGGGTATAATTATGAGCCCCGTATTAGTGATGAGGAAACTGAAGCCAGACAGGATAAGTGATTTGCCCAGAGTTACTCAGCTGATTGTAGTGTAATAGGGAAGAACAAATCTGACTCCATATTAGATCTGTTTCTCTTACTTTAACCTCTGTATTCTGTTGCTTTTGCTGCAAGTTAAATATGTAGCCTGTAGCCTGATATAAATAGGATAAACCATTCTCAAGGCTCTGACCTTTAAAGGTATAACACTTTTCCATTCATATAGAGATAAGTTGCAGAACAGAGAATAACATTTGTCTTGTTGGAGATTTACAGGAACATCACGACCTGACCTATGTGGACAGATGCAAGAACAAAAGATTCCGGCACAAAGGAGTTTGCAACAACTAACCACATCCCCTCCACTTATAAAAGAAGCCTGAATTCTAACTTGGGTAAGATGGTTCTTTGGGACACTGGTCCACCATCTTCTCAGTCTGCTGGTTTTCTGAATAAAGTCACTTTTCCTTGTCCCAACAACTCATCTCTCAATTTACTGGACCATCATTAGGTGAGCAGTATGAATTTGGACTCGGTAACAGTAGCAGAAGGAGTTAATTAAAACCAGGTAACTTTGTTCAGAATGCATTCTCTTAACCACTGTATAGCCCATTGAAATATAAGTTCCTTGAGTACAGAAATCATATTGCTCTCATCTCTATGTCATTAGTATATGCACAGCTTCTACAAACAAAGAAGGTTTATTATGAGCTTCTGAAGAGACTTCTGGAACCCAAGGTCTGTGCTGCTGAACCCAGGGATGTCTTGAAAACCCAGGCACAAAAGCCATCTGTTCAGACTTCTTCTCTTTCTCCCTGAAAAATCAATTTCTCTGTCTTGGTCCAAAAGAAGTGTGGGAAATCTTATTATTCTAAATGTGATCCAGTACCCTGCCCTCCTCTGCAAGGGATGCAGGAAAAAGAGATTTCTGTGAGTTGTGAAGTTACTTCAAAACATATGGACTATACCCAGTGTCCATTCCAGCTTCATATATGTTTTACCAAGTGGATGAATATGAAATTGTACTTGGTAAGCTAGTCGCAAAGAAACTTTTGTTACTGTGGAGAAATTTTGCCACTTGATAATTGACTGAACTTAAGAAAATCCTGGAGAAAGTATACTTTCACATTTACATTCAAAGAGATGGGTATAAAGAAGCTAAACATTGTTTTCTGAATTCCTTAGTGGGAAATAGCATACTTCTGAAATGTGAAGTTTTTTCTAAAAAAAAATGCTCTCTTTAATATGGGATAGGATTGTATATAAAGACCCAGATATACATTTCCTCATCTGTTTCAGCCACTTGTGCTCTTATTTCCACTTATAAAGTAGCTGAATATAAAACTCCCCAGGATTGCTCTGTGTAGTTTTACAAAATGTGAGCCTGTATATTCTATGTAAAATTTGTATCTACGTTGTGAACAGCACTTAATAAATCTAATGTGTCTAATTTAGACACACAATGCCTTCATACTGCCCGAGTTCTTTCTGGGTCTGAGGTCGTATCATCAGCATGTACATGTTCAGAGCATTTCATGAACTATATGATGTCGGCAGGTCATTAATAAAAACTGAAAAAGTAAAAAGCCCCATAATTAGCTCCTGAGGTAACTTTGAATGTAACACTTTCACCTCAGATTCAACACCATTAAACAAAATGACTGGGATTTATTCACTAATGTAGCCTGAGAACCATTCCACTATAGTTAAACTTTGCCAAATTGAGGGACACTCAAATAGCAATATGTTGTGATTCACTGAATCAAAGGCCACAGACAAATCAATAGAGATAGTTGCTGCATTAAAAAATGATAATGAACAAATGTAACAATATCACCAAGGTTACCTTGAGAAGAGCAAAGAAGCGGTTTAAAACCATCACTAAAAAGAGGGTCAATATATCAGCCTCGAATGAGGAGTTAAAGAAGAGAAAACCAGTACACCAAATCAGTGAGTCAATCCATATTTAGTTAAAAAGTCTTGAAGTAAAGAAGCAGCATATTAGTCAAATGACAGATGAAGGAAAAGATGTGAAATGATTTAATTCTCTCCTTGTTTTAACTGTTTGGTTATTTAACTTTAAACAAAGCCCAGTCCCTGGAGAACATAACACTTACATGAATTACTCAAGTGGCTCTTTGAATGATTTGTTAACATAAAGAATGTGATAACAAATTATCAATAAGCGACTCATTGCTTATTCAGATAAAATGTATTACACTGATGTAAACTTAAATTAGCACTTCAGACAGTTGGTGGGAAACAATCATATTTTTTTCCAATGATAGAAGTATAAAATTGTTACTGAACCAAACTTGGGTCTCCTTGCCCTGTGTGCAGTAAAGCCAATCTACCAACACCGGGTTGTGGTGAAGGAAAGTGCAGCGTGTATTGCAGGGCGCCAAGCAAGGAGTCCAGGGCAGCTAGTGCTCCAAAGACTCGAACCCCCCGAAGGCTTTCAGGGAAAGGTTTTTAAAGACAGGTTGAGGGAGGGGGGTCCTGGGGTGTGTGATCAGCTAGTGGACATTCTCCTGGTTGGTTGGTGGTGAGGTAACTGGGAGTCAACCTCATCAACCTTCTGTTACCAACAGGTCTGGGGTCTACGTATTTGTGGGGAGCATACAGTTAACTTCTTCCACCTGGTGGGGGTTTCAGTATCTGCAAAACAGCTCAAAGGATATGGCTCAGAATATTATCCATCCCTGTGGAGGAACTAAAGGTCCTTGACTGTGTTTAATGGCTAAACTATTATTATTTTGTCTAGCTTGACTGTTTTCCTTTCTTCCTGCATTTTCTCACTTCTCTGATTAAATTTATTCTTTGACTAAAGCTTTTCTACAGACAAAAGGCAGGTGAAGGACGTGATGGGGAGTCCTGTTCTGAGAAGGCCCCAGAGGGTCCTGCTTGATTACAAAGTCATACAGCTGGAAGCTGCCTTTAAGATGGGTTACTCCAGCACCCCTATCAGTCACTTCCTTCCTGCAGAACACTCTTTTCTCAATGTATTACAGAATTAAAATACTTTTTGTATTGATTGTTCCATGAGGGAGTTTCTGTAAGTGGTTTTTAAACATTTTAACAGTAATAATATCTGCAAATTTCACCTAATATTTAAACATTTTTCTAAGCCACAAAATCACTGTATGTAAAACAATTAAATCATAAAGCAGGTAAACCTCATTTAGAGAACAGTAAAGGTTGAATTTAAGGTTGATCAGGAATCTGAATGTTAAACTCTTAGGGAAGGACCATGGGCAGGTTAAGACATATCTTCTCAGTTGTGAGATTATCTTTTTTATTTAGAATAAGAAATGTCAATAATTTGCTTTGTATTTTTGCAACACAGGGTAAACAATAATTTCTTATCTAATCAAATGATTTATAGGTTGCTTTGATTTTGTGCTCTTAGAGTAATATTTAGTCTTTAGAAATCATCATTTTGTTTAATACACAGACAAACATGAATTTCTCACCTGTTTTATATTAGAATCTCAGCACAACATCCACATTGGTATAGTTTGGGGAATTCAAACCCCTAACCAGCTCTAAACCAAAAAATTGTACAGAGCTTCACAGCAAGAATAGATGTGTTTATTTAACTAAGGAGTCACAAGCAAAGTTTTATGAACGTTGTGAATCTGAATAACCTATCCAAATGATGACCATAGTTAAGTGGTTCATACAATTCCAGTTTATGGCATGATTTTATTCATTGTCACAGAATTTGTGATTATAAACTTACCTTTTATGTCACTACAGACAGTTCCCAAGGCCACCTGATAGCTTCTGAATTATTGTTTTCAGTAGAGCCCAATTTAGAAAGAAAACTCTTCCATTAGACTATGTAATTTTAACCTCCAAAATTCAAATAGAATGCAAAGGCAGGAACAGAAATAGGTAATTTTGCTACAGCATAGAAAACAAAGACATTGTTCTGGCACATGAGTGGCTGACCTTAGACCTGAGTGGGACCACCTGAGCATACAGTTTATTTAACTTGCTGAATCTTGACTTTGAAAGTAATACTTTAAAATATGGACTCCCTAAACCATATTGCAGAGCTGTGCAAGCTGGGTGGCTGAAGATACTTGACAGCAGAAGTTCTTAATCACTTGAGAGACACAGATACCTTTAACCACCCGATAAAAGCCTCAGGCCTCTTATACAAATTTTTGCACACTATTGCAGGGGTCCTGGACCACCCGGCTAAAGCCCATGCACTGATCCTACTCCAGGCTAAGTCAGAAAAATTTGAACACATTCTTTTTCAACCAAAAATTAGCACATTATTTTAACTACCATGGCATCTGAATGATGTTTTAAATGTGTTGCTGGGTTTCATTAATAGAATTGCCTTCATTCTACTTTATTTGCTAAATATGTAAATAAATAATAACACCAGATGTTTTGGTCTATGTACAACGATACATAAGCACCGTTCTATAAATGTAACCCTTCTTTGTACACCTTCTCTAGCACTGTAAATACATAATCTCTCTGAAATATGGAGAATCAAGGGCAGAAGGGAAGTAGAATTTTGGTAATTTCACTTAATATATAAGGCCTTGCAGACACAAAGAAACTGGCATAAATTTTGGGTGTAAAATTGTTACCCATCTATGTTAGTCTTGTGAGGCATGAAATGGTTGCCATTTATCTAGAAAACTCCTGCAATGAACCATGATGTGAGTGCAAGGAAAACCTGCTTTCTGAGTATCTGGCTTCTCTAAGCCAAGTTATAATAGTTGGAACTACATCAGTAAAGTGGGTATGTTCTACTCTTTCTAAGATTCAAACATCTGCAGAAGGGCAGCCAAAGAGCTTCCACATCCACTTCTATCTGTCTGGATATCAGATAACCAGTAGTAGCATCTACCCAAATCTCTGGACTGGGAGTTATTAAGGCCAGCATTCTGGCACTCACTCCTGTATGAATGCATTATTCCAAACAATCAAAGAGAAACTACTTAGTGAGTGTTTCTGTGGTAGATATCGTGTTTAGGAATAAGTTAATACCAATAAAACAATTATAACAGTGCCTACTCATTGTAAGCACATAATAGATGTTAACTATTGTTATTATTATTGTTTTCATGGTTATACAAATTCAAATGGGCCATCATTCTTGCACTCAGGAGCTGTGATCTAGGGAGGGATTTAAAAAATGGAGTGTGGTAAGATTATGATGGAAGTTCTGATATGTAGCATTGCCACAGAGACAACGAGGTGGGCTATGGAAGTCTATTTGGGGAGTCAGGGCAAGCTTCCCAGCAAAGAAAGAGTAGTGATTAGCTAGACAAATTGAGAAGGAGGCATGGCCTTCTAGTGAAGCAATTATGTATGCAAAGCATGAAACAACACACGTTTGGGTGACTACAGTAGTTTAGTATGGTTGGAGCAAAGATTACAAGTGGAAGTTTGACAGAGATGAGGCCAGGAAGGGATGAAGAGGCAGAGTATGACAAGTTGTTAGGTGCTTAAGTAAGGAGTTTAAATTTTATTGCAAGTGCCACAGAGAGTTATTTAAAAGACTTCTACACAACAGAGTTCTGCCACCGTTAACTGCAGAACTTTGATTTATTCACGTAACCATTTGGGGTTTTGGTTTTCACCTATGACACAAATGAAAGGGTAGAATTCATGGTTGTTGAGGCCTCATCCAGCTTGACTTTTAAAAATGATTCCTTGTTCTCATGTCAAGAATGACCAAAATAAAAAGAAGGTTAAAAAGGTTTCATTTTTCACTAGCCAAATGTAATTGTGGAGACATTTATATGACTTCTGACCTTTATATTTCGCTTATCTCTGAATAAACAAATGACTTTCTAATTTTGGCTTATGCCCTTTGCACTATAGGCAAATTAAAAAAAAAAAAAGCCAAAAAAAAGAAAACAAAGACAGGCTTCCAAAAATTCCTGCTATCTCCTTCAAAAGCATAATCAAAATGTACTTGAAGGTCCACTTAAAATTTGCATAATATATTTTTTTGTTTTGAAATTGAAAAAGAAGAAAAAAACCTACAAATTATTGCTCAATCATTAACACAGTCAGGTACCACTTCAGTGACTGATATCCAGTCAACTGATCAAATTCATCTAGTCAGCTACCTTATGATTTTCCAATTTTATAGTCAGATCAGCTGGAGATGTAAGTAATTAATACATATCTAAACTATCAACAGTTTTAGTTTTGTAGTGAGTCTTACTAAAATTCTAATTCTGATTGACAAGAATAAAATTGAAGTTTTCAAGACTTCAGTACTTCAATTGCTTTATTGAGATTAAACGGGGTTCTTCATAAGCTGCATCGATACCTCAAGCAAACACATAAAATCTGATGAAATGGTTATAAATATATCCTGGCCACCTTCCTCTGCATTTTTCCTATTTGAAAGATAGAACCAATCAACCAAAACCAGAAAAATTGTTAGGTTTTGTGGCAGTGGAAGATGGACAGAGATGTAAGAACATGATAGCGAAAAAAGAAAGTTTAGAAGCAAGCTAGCAGAAAATAAATAGCATTTTAATAAGGCCTCTTTACCAGGTATCTGTAAGTAAAACTCATTCTTCCTGAAGGCCTCGCTCTCAATCTACTGCTGCTCTAACCTCATGCCTTAAGTCCTCATCCAATATACTGAAATGACCTACTTCGAGGGTCAAAGTTGAGTGGATTCCATATGTAATAAAATGTCTTCTCCCTTTCCTCCACTTTTCATTTAAAATCAAAAGCCTTCAGGCCAAAGGAAGTATGTGTAGGTCTGTCATCTCCATTCCTCCCATTGTTCCTGCCTTCTAGTGTATTCTTCCATGCCATCTTCTCTACCTGTAACACTCTTTGTTTTCATCACTTGACTTTCTGCCAAGGTTTCCAACTAGGACTTGCTTAAAATTGCTGTCTTTCTGGAAGACATTCACCACAATTTAAATCTAAATATAAATTCTACACTATAAGCCCCTTTATCTAGTAAATGTCACCAATTTTCTTCATTGTGTCTAATCCACCAGTATTTTATCCACTTATATTGAAATTTCAGTAGGCAAAGACCAAGTCCATCTTAGTATATTTAAGATTTCTGAGCTTCTCGTGCTCAAATGACTTTCTATAATGCCAGCCTGGCTATCTACAATGCTGGTCGAGGTTCTGGTTGAGGCCCAGGGTAGGCTGTCCCAAAATATACCTCAATGGCATATTGATAATTTTAAATTAAAGTTACTTGAGAAACAGCTGGTGGAAAAATAATGATACTAAAAAAAAAACCCACTCTGACCCCCAGCTTTCCCCCTGAAAGTGGGAAATAAATCTCCCATGTGACGGTATCCTCCCTCTGCTAGGAGGATAGAAAACATCTTTATGACCAGAGTTAGGGAATTCAAGGCTAAGAAAGCTATATAAACAAATTTTGTTACTTCTTCACGAGTCTGTTACCCCAAGCATGAGCCCCTTTATTTTTGTTAAATCTTCGCAAATAATTGTTTCTTTGTCTAAAAATAATATGTAAACAGCCTACTTTGGTCACATCGGGGTCCCATTTCTAGGAGACCTTGGTGCATGCGAATTAAATTGGTTTTTTTTCTCTTGTTAACCTGCCTTGTGTCAATTTAATTATTAGACCAGTCGAAAGAACTCAAGAAGGGTAGGGGAGAACTCTTCCTCTCCCTGACAGTTGGCATACCAGGACAGCAGGATGCCAGCTGGACCCTGCTCCCCACTCCACCACGCCCCTCCAGCCCCACCCCCAGACAAAAACACACGTCCCATGAGATCCTGGGACCTCTGACAAAGGCCTGCAGAAGGTAAGTGTTCTAACCACATCATCCTCCCAAATCTGCCTGCAAGGTCTGGTGGAAGGGAAAAGTCGTGAGAGTCCTTTTTCTTTTTTCTAAACTTAGATTAGCAGGAGAAAATATTTGTGGAGCTGGTTTCTTGGGACATAGCAAATCTGGTATTTGGTAAATGAGTACTCTCACGTTTTACTGATTCTTTCCTTCCAGAGACGGTCACTAGTTTTCTTTGTCTGTTGTGTTTTTTGTCATAAGGAGGAAGAACCATAGGCAGAACAACAAGCACGGGCCCTTTATATGCCCACTGCTTGAACCAGCCTCACAGACTAGTGAGTTGACAGTTCTCACCAGACCAGCATCTGTTTAGACAAACTTTGCTGTGGGTCCCCTATGTAAAAACTGAATGAGGCTCTTCCTTCTGTATTGTTCTATGTCCTGAGAACTTAGCTTTGTGACCAATGAGAATATTCTCTCTGATCTCCACCATCCAGAAGGTGCACTGACTGGAGTGCATCTGGTGGCCAGTCAAATTAACTGGGGTTCCAAGACATGAAGTCATAGGCAGCATTTTCTTAGTCTGACTGTGCCAGCTAAGAGGAATTTGTCATAAGGGGTCCCAGTCCATAAGGGACCTTTGTCATCTCAACTTTTGTTGCTTGTTAGTGCTGGAAAAGTCCCATTCCAGTAGTACCTGCCCAGTGTCACAGATTAGCGGTCTATGACCAGAGGTATCCCACATTCTCATGGGAAACCAGAGCCAATGTTTCACTACACCATTTTACCACCTGTGGCAACGAAAAGCTTTTACTTTCTTAGACTAACTCTGGGAATGAACTTTCTGGATCTTGTGAGGGCTAAATACTCTCCTATGAGACATCTTTTGTGTCTTTGTTTAAGCCATAAAAAAGACTTATTGGTTTGAGTCACTATTTGAAATTAATATAAGCTCCTACTCATCAATGGCCAGACAATGGATTCTTTAAATGACTTATGATCCTATTTGACCAAGTGTTTTAAAAGCTTTTTGATATTTTTGACAAAACTCCCAAAAGTCAAATTCTAAATGACCTAGAAATAATGCTGGGGTCTTCCAGAGGGTCCCTGAAACACCTCAAAAGATTTATTTTCTCTCCTTATAAAAGAGGGATATCAAACTAATTAGGCTTATTTGGTACATTGAATTACATGAGAAACATTGTCAAGTAAATGATGATAAATTTGTTAAATTATATTAGGTGGTGATCAGGAAAAGAAAGGGATGGAGGGGGAAGCCGGAAACTAAAACAGACCTAAACTCTTACAAAATGCCAAGGTCATAAAAGACAAGGAAAGACCAAGAAACTGTCACAGACTGGAGAAGACTAAGGAGACACAATGACTAAATACAACATGGGACTTCATGGCACCCTGGAACAGAAATGGACATTAGTAGAAAAAAACTAGTGCAATTCGAATAAAGTCTGGAGTTAACAGTAATGTTACAATATTGGTTTCCTAGCTGTGATAACTACTATGGTTACATAAGATGGTAACGTAAGGGGAAGCGGGGTGAAGGGTATAAAAAAAAATTATATTAGGTGGGTAAATGTTATTAATATAAATGTTCTAAACATTATACGAAAATCCTGAAATGTCGGTAAGTCCTAATATAACATTAACTGTCCTAATTCTATTTATCTTAAAATGTGTGTCACAACAATAACCAAATTTCCTTGTCAATTCCATTATAATGAATCAGATCTTTAATAACGGACATTTTAAAAGTCTTCCATCATTTACAGACACTTATAATTTTACTCAGATGCTGTTACAAAGGTTTTCTGCAAATGTGTGCCAGCTTCAGAGAAATTCATGGAAAGGAATCTAACAGGTACTCTAGAATACAAGTTTCTGATAACTTTCAAATCATACCGCTGAACTGGGTAAGAATTTACAGAACCCTAATGGAGAAATTGATAGCTTCATAAAACTTCTAACGAGAGGTCAAGCAAAACAAGAGTTAATTATATGAGACTAAGTGAACTGAAAAAGATGATTACAATTTGTTAAGTTTTTTTTTATTTGAAACATTGCTGATTTTTTAAATGTTTTGTTTCTCTAGATTTAAGAAAATGTTTTTCTCTTTTCTCTTAAGCTATGACTTAGAGTAATTCGGTAAATTATACCTTTGTAAACAGAACTGAAACATTTACCTTTCGGCCCTACCTGATCCCTCCAGAATTCAGAAACTCTCAGTGAGTATTCTTATTCTCTTGGCAATGTAAAATTTGGCATTTGCGTAAGTTCAATAAGCATCTTTTCTCCTTATAACAGGACGCAATTTGAAACATTGATTATATTACCAAAGCTCTGACTGGAATGTCATATTTGAGAGAGAAATACATAGACTCAGATTATGACCAGACAGCTTTAAGGAACTAAGGTTGACTTTATGGAGCCAATAAAGCCCCCTGGAAAAAAGAGCCTGTTATCTTGCTTACAGGATTTTCAGCTGCCTTACCAGGTGAGGGAGAAAGGTCACTTCTTGGCAGTCGCAGGAACCTCAGGATATTTGTGGGGACCTCAGGAGGGAAAAGATTTCACCCCAATCTATAAATCTATAGGTACTGCAGGTGAAGTCTAATGGCAAATATGTGGCTTGGCTTCTTAGCCTCAAGAGGCTACTGAAAGTTCAATCTGGAGATTCCTTATAAAAAGTTCCAGCGAAGCAGATCTAAAAGAGCCTAAATGGTCAATTGCTGTTCTTTCTATACTTAAGTAAATAACAAGGCCAAGTTTATTGAATATAGACTTATTTTCAAACGAATTAGTCTTAATTTGGCTATCTTTGGTAGAAATGAGGGTGATTTTAGAGAGAAAAAGTATGTTTCAGTAGAAACTATAATACACACTTGTGGATATTAGATTCTAGTGTTATTAATTTTGCTTGAGGTTTCATTGTTTACCTGAAAACTAAACTGGATATTGAAATTTTCTAACTTCCTCCAGTATCTGGCTACAGTTCTCCAAGCTAACATTTCCAATTTTCTCTCACTCTTTGGACTTGGAATCATTGAGAACTAAAACTGCCCTTTTTTCCTGAAGTCCTACAAACTCAAGCTGGATGTCTTAATATAAGCTTTAGGGAAATCACCACAATAGCTTTTGTTCAGACAAATTCTTCACGCCTGTTGCTGTATGGACCTCTCAGAAAATCTACCTGATCTGATGACATCATCTGAGACATGCAGACTGCAAAAGATGCTTCAACCCAGACATCTAGAAATCTCAATTCTACACTCAGAACTCAAAAACTGATTTATAATTTGCTCCAGTTATCAGCCATTGCATTCCTTTTTTCTCCATAGAAATGCCTCTTAGTAAACAACTGATTGCTTCCATCATAGGTCTAATTTTGAACCTATTTGAAATCACCACCTCCTGAAATGAGATTAACTGAACTGACCTTGCTGTCAAGACTAAGAGGATGGTTCAATGAGATGGAACAATCTACCAGCTCAACTTTTAATATGTGAACCTTCCAAGGAAGAATCAGAAGAAGGAACTATTGGGGTCCAGGGCATATTGATTATTTTGAATTAAAGTTACTTGAGAAACAGCCGGTCTGGGGGGATGATATTAAAAAGTCACTATGACCCCCACCTTCTCCTTGAAGGCAGGAGAGAACTCCCTAGACCAAGAGGATAGAAAACATTCTTATCACCAGAGTTAGTTAGGGAATTCAAGGCTAAGAAGGTTATATAAACAAACTTTGTTATTTCTTTATTAGCCTGCTACCCTAAGCAAAGCCCCTTTGGTTTGTTAATTCTTCACAAATAATTGTCTCTTTGTCTAAAAACAATGTATTGGTAGCCTGCTTTGGTCACACTGAGGGTCCCATTTCTATGATACTTCCATGCATATGAATTAATTTTTTCTCCTATTAATCTGTCTTATGTCAATTTAATTATTAAACTAGTCAAAAAAAACCCACAAAACTCTAGACGGGTAGGAAAATTCCCCCTCCTCAACATTCTAGTTATCCCAAGCAGCTTGGAGAGAAGATTGGGGGGTTGCAGTCACCTACATCCCCAGCCTATCATATATCAATATCCTCCTAAGCTTATACCCAGATGCTCAAATTTGCACCAAAACCTTCTCAGCCCATAATGCCAGTAACTGTACTCTCAGCTACAAAATGAACAGTGTGGGTATAGAGCGCCCATCCACAGACTGTTCCAGCTCAGAATAGGCTATTGCTTGGAAATACACTTTCCCCGAAGTTTCTTTATGTCCTCTGTGTGATTTGGCCTCAACAAGATAAAAATACGTTTAAGTAAACACAGGGTAGCTCAAACAGGATTTCCAGGAAACCCAATCTCTAGGTATTTTTGCCAGCTTTTTCTGGGTCTTCCCATGGGACCATTTTCAGGATTATGCACAGAAGCTGTAAAAACAGAAAATCTATCCTTTAGTAGTAGTTTAGGAGAGTCCATGATTCTAGGAAGTACAGGCATACTTCACAAACCACTTGCTGTCAACTTAGAGTCCCTGATCCCCTTTATCTTTACCATCTCCACCTCCTCTGAGTTTATGTACCTGATAACGAACTTGTGTAGATGTTTTGTCCCTCCTTGAGGGCAAGAACTGGGTCTTAGGCAGCTTTCTGTTCTCCATAACCCCTTCCAATAGTATATAATGTACTTTAGTTGCTCATTAAGTATGTTTGAAATGAATATTTGGAAAACTGAGAATTAGTATAGAGGCCATGTATTTCCTGTTTGAAATATGGATCATCCATTGAAATAAAAATCTTAAGGAAAGATAGATTCACCATGGTTAGGGCAAGCTTCTCACATGAACAAGGTATAAAGGGGCAAGAGGGCAAGTATGCAAAATTACAACAGAAAGGAAAGGGTGCTGTATGACTGACTGAGTCTCAGGTAAGAAGCAAAGAATAAATGATTTATTCTGAGTATAAATGATTTCTAAGCTTCATCCAGATCTTGAATTTTACTTATTTCCCTTCTTTCCTTTCTCTCTTTTTTAGTCCTTCAATTTGACCTGGTACTAAAAAAATAATAATAATATCTGGAATGAAAGCAAGACTCAGCAGCCAAACGCCTATGAATTGCCTAAGACCATGAGAAAGCCAAGAGATCTATTCCCTCTTCTCAACACCTGCTGCTCGAGGGAGTGAATAAAAATGGAAGCCCTTCACCTAATATCATAACCAAAATAACATAATATATAAGGCAATGAGGCTATATACCAGCAAATGCGCTGAGCCACTGCTATGCAAAACCAAAATAAATTAGCGTCTACACAAATGAAAAAGAGATGGAAACAAGATCTAATTAATGTTGATTAATACTTTTGAAAAAGAAATAAGAACTCTTGTATGGTCCTTGTTCCAAATGAATTTAATAATACAATCTGTAGTATGAAACGTACTCTAGAATCACATTCATTACCTCTTAAAATAAAAATGATGTGATGGAAATAAGTGTAGAGATGGAGTGGGAGGATCATAATTGTCTACATTTTCTTTAACTTACCTCTTCTTGCTCTAGAATCCCCACTCCTGCTAATGGTGGGGTGAAATGGAAATGGCAGGGTCCTTAAGTTTGACAACTAAAGGTATTTTAGTCACTTGCCTAGGGTCTCATCTCCTGTCTTCTTGTCTTTTTCCTTCCCCTAGTAGAAAGGGTGTTTGAGTGAAAGGGTGTCCTCATTGAGTAGAACCCAAGTTCTTCCTTACTCTGTTATTGATTTCTGGGTCAGTCCTTAAGCTTTGGTTCACATATTTAGAAAGAAGTCCTTCTAGAGTTTAGGAAATTCCTTTCTCTTGTTGGCGGTTTCCTTTCGAGATAGTTGAGTCAAAACAAAATCAATTTAGAAACAGATCAAGATCAATTTGTGTCCACTTAGTTCTAGGTGGTAATTTTTTTTTTCTTGAAGCAGTAAATGGGCAACCAGGCAAGGTATTTTATGAGAAAATTTAAAAATACATCAGTCTAATAAAGGGGATATGAAAGACTGGAAAAGAAAGTGGAAAGGTGAAAGCAGAGAAAGAAAAAAGGAAGGTCAAAAGAGAGAAGCAAAAGAAGATGAAGCTCGGAAAGGAAACAAGAGCTAGAGAGCGAGCAGCAAAATAGAGAAGGAAAGAGGACAAAGGAAGGCTACAAGATGGTGCCACAACGTTGATGTTGCCCCACGCACTGAGAAGCCAGAAGAGTCTAGCGTCACTCTCCTTTGACCTACCGTCTACACTGCTCTTTCCTTAGGCCAATCACATCACAGCCTGTCTGCTGTAGGCATCCAGTGGCTCCTGTGGCTCACAAGGTAGGGTTAGCTCTCAGAATAGCCCTACAAAGCTGGGCCATAGCCACACCACTCTAGGTACTGTATACAGAAGCGATGTCAGTGATACACATCCCCTCTTCTCTGTAGTCCCTCATCCGACTGAGCTGCTAAACTACTGGAATGTTTGTTTCCCATGCCCTTCTTCCCCTTTTTCTACCTGAATAATTCCTAGTCATCCTTAAAGACACTGCTCAAATGACATATCCTCCAGAACGCCTTCTGCCTCTCTCTCCATCCTCTTGCATGCCCTTATGACAACCCATGAAAAATTCTTAGAGTTATAAATCTGCTTATCTGTCACACATACACCCAGGCTGAAGTCACTTTATTCTCTGTAGCCCCAATGCCTTATTCAGTAACTTATGAACACGTAGTAGGAATTCGGTATTATTTTTAAATAAGCTAATTTTAATTGGTTTTCTTAAGAGTCGGCCTCATTGCTGACTAATGAAGACAAGAGTAGGGGGTGACATCCATCCTTCTCCTGGGTCAGATCCTTTCCTTATTTTCCCATCCTAATTAACCTGATTCTCTGACTCTCGTGTTGTGGTTCTGGTTCCACAACCCATGCAGGCCAGAGTGGTACACATTAGTGTGGTCACTTTCCTAGACGTGAAATACAGTCCTTGCATTCCATGCTTAGCCTTCACTCTTTAAAATATAAATACTCTCTGGCTTGTCTACACAAACTGTATCTTTCATTGCTAATCAGGGAATCACAACCATTTTTTCTTGTGCCTTCAAACCATTCCCGTGGCCTACACACATCCATCATCAGAACCTCTCCTTACATACAGTGATCCTCTACCAGGGACCTGCCTGTCCCTGGGGAAGGGTTTCAGAATCCCAGGGAGGCAGGATGAGGTATATAGACTTTGAAAATGCTCCCTTTGGAGCATAGGCCAGATCTGATACTAACACTTTTCTAAAAGATGCTGGTACCCAGGAGAAAAATGGTAAATTGGAAAAAAAGTCTAAACCGGCTTTTCCCCAAAGGTACAACTTTTTGAAAAAACAGAGAGACCAAAGTCCTTGGATTTTGCTGGCTGTTGTGTGATTGAAAAAGCAAGGGATATAGTGTCAGGAAACTCTAAAGGAAAGAAGAGAAGAGAAAAGAAGAGAAAGGAAATGTGAGAGTGAGGAGAGAGTAAGAATGAGTGTGTGTGTATTTAGGGGAGGGATGCTCTTGCCCTCTGATTCTTCTCCTTTGGCCAAGAGGTGTGGTGAGCAGAGAACACCTGCCTGACCTGTATTTGTTCCTTGGGCCCAAAGAGAAAGACTCCCTCCTGTCTGGCTCCTTAGAGCTACAGGTGCCAAATGGAATGTTGACCCAGAGAATCACTGAGGACAAAAATTCAATCAGGCCAAGGAAATCAGAGAACGGAGGAGAGAAGAAAGCAGGAAATGACATGCTCAACAACAATCATCTGTGGTCTTAGATGATTACATCCAGCAGGAGCTTTTCCCCAGGTGTCTTCTGTATCCTCTCAACATGGTGGTGAAAAATGGAAACAGCTGAGGACTCAAGGATGGGGCAGAAGGAGCCTGAATTATCAATACATGATGCTCAACGTCACCCAATTGTTTGCTTTGCAGTGTTGTCGGGATTTTGTAATCAAACTTCCTTGTGTATTTGAGAGTGAGCTTCCTAAATTACAAATTCTCCAACTGTCCCCCAAAATAAGTCCCATTTCCTAAGTTTTATAACATTTATAACATTTTCATTACTCTTCTGGGGTCTTTAATTTCAACATTCATGGAGAAGATGCTGTTGTTAGAGCCCTGGGTTAACAACCAGCGACCTGATTTCTAGCCTGAGTGTCTGGAGTTGCTGAGACACAGGCTCTGCCCTGGCACTAATTTGCTGTGTTATCTGCAGTCAGCCACTTAACCCCTTCCTACTTCAGTTTCTCATCTATAAAACAGGAATGCCAACACTGCTACTGCTACTACTACTACTAACAAAAACAACAAATAACAATAGCCATAACATATATCGTATCATTAATAACACCAGTGATACAATAATAACACTCTTGCCTGCAAATAGCAGGTAAGAAATCCTGGAACTGAATTCAAAAATTTTCTAGTAAATATAAAGGAAAAGGTCAATGCCCAAGGCTTTCTTTACTAAAAATACTGACCCAAAGCCCAGCAAAGAACCCCTCAGGAATTTCCACCCATGGGAAGGTGATGAGTGGGATATCTACTGTTGCCTTATTTTAAAGACTCGATTTGCCTCTATATGGTGATGTTGGCTCTTGGAATTTAACCACCCCGTGCATCCCTTAGGTCTTCTTGTTAGTGTTTTTAAAACTATTAAAGATGCTCCGAGATCTGTCAGCATTCAAGTGTTTCTCTTACTTGTCCTCTGTTCCTTTCCTCTAATTTTTTTCCCCAGCTTAGTGGTTTAATATAATTTTTACTAAAAATAAAATTAATACTTTTATTCATAATTTAAACAACTTAGCCATATTATCATTATTCATTCCATTGTTAAATGGTTCTTTTAATTTCTTATGCATTCCATTATTTCTTTAAACCCAAAACTTTTCAGTTTTAGTTTTTTTATTTTTGTTTCTTTATATTGCCTTATCTCCTTAATTTTAATCTATAAATTTTCCCCCAAATATAGGATTATCCTTTTTTGCATTGTTTTTATTTACCTGGCCCTTTAAAAAAATGGCAAGTTGTGTGACTGAGATAAAGAGACAACCATGAAGACAAGCCAAGCCCTAGGTCAAGAGAGGCTGGATTTCTTCTTTTTTCTAGTTAAACCAACAGTGATATTTTTAAGCCCCTTATTACCATTCCTTCCAGAGTTCATCTTCTGACTTTAAAACTTGCAAGCTAAGTAAACTAGTGGACCCAGAGGTTAAGTCTCCAGGATAACAAATCTTCCCCCAGTGGCAATGCAGCTGACCAGCTGGAATGGTACTGTCTTCTTGTATTATGTTTATAGGGGAATCCTTGGAAAAATCTCTGTCCAGGGACTACATCTCCAAGCTCCAGACATGCAATGATTTTTCCTTCCTAAGGAACACAGATTGTAGCCATTTTTTCAACTGAAGTCACTGTGTCCATTCCAGTAAAATATTTGCACGGAGGGAAAATAAATAACATGGGAAAATCTCCAGCTTCAATATAAGTCTCTCTAATCTATTAAGAAAGGACTTGGCCCCTTTTGTCTGAGGTCAAATGAGACGTTGCCTGAGAGTAGGACTTGAAGGAGACATTTTATTTTTAACAGATCAAGGAGGTAGGAGTGGGGAGGACTGAGATACAGTCACCCTTTTTGCTTGATGAATGGTGACCCCAAATGTCCCTGGTGGGACTTGGTGACAGACTGAAAGCACCACCCTATCCTCATCCACCCTTACTTACATGCCAAGCAGACAGGGAGGTTCCCATCATCAGACAGCAGGGCTTCAGTGCACTGATGTGGTATCTAAATATTACATAGGCAATTCCAACAACCAAGAAGAGAAGACTTATGTAAACCCTTTGATGGTTTTTTTCACTGTGAGTCTGAAATTTTTTTTTCTACGATGATTAAAACATTCTAAACATTATCTAGCTAAGAGAAGGAAAATTCCTTAATTTTAAAAATCCTAAATCAATTTTCATCCCTTTTGAAAGTATATATGACCTCATCACTATAAACTCTGCATATGAACCCCAACACACTGATGGAGTAAAGGATGCAGGAGGGCAGGAGCTCCCATCGAGGCAGGAACACTCAATGTTATAATTTAGGTTTAATCTTAAAAACAACCAAAAGATCATGAACCTTCCAATAATACCCATTAAAGTGAGCTACACTGAGTCTACATTCAAGCTAATATATTATTTTATATCATCCTGACTCCAGCATAATTTTTAAAAAATGATTAACTTCTTTTAGTGTATATATCTCCTCAACCACCTTTCTTTATCCTAAGAGTTAAGAAAATTTTGACAAGACCTGAGATTATCCTCAAGAAGACTTTTAGAACTGAGGAAAAAAAAAAACATTTAAAGGATTCAAAACCCTAATTTAATAATCCAAGCCTGTCTAGAACTCTAGGAGTGAAAAGAATGGGGAACCCCAATTATTTATGATTAGACACCTCAACTTCCCATAGAAAGAGTTCTCTCTGTCACTGGGGAACGGGCCCTTCCCTGTAATCCCTCACTCACCTACTGCTGTGGATTGAATTGTGTCCCCCCAAAAGGTATGCTGGAGTCCTAATATTCAGTGCCTCTGAATGTGTTATTTGGAAATAAGGTTTTCACAGATTTAATCAAGTTAAACTGCAGTCGTTAATGTAGACCCTAATCTAATGAAGCAGGTGTCCTTACAAGTAGAGAAGAGACAGAGATGGACACATCAGGAGAAGGCCGTGTAGGACAGAGGCAGATTGGAGTGATGAGCTGTAAACCAAGAAACACCAAGGTCTGATGCCACCACCAGATGCCAAGAGGAGGCGAGGAAGGATTCTACCCAGAGTCTCAGAGAGATCATGGCCCTGCTAATACCTTGATCTTGGACTCCTAGCGTCCAGAACTGTGAAAGACTACATCTCTGCTGTTTTAAGCTACACAGTTTGTGGTACTTCGCTACAGTAGCCTTAGAAACCTAATACGCCTGTCTAAGAGAAAATAAAATAAGTGGAAGGGCAGTTTTGAGTTCTTAATAATTGAGTTGATTATACATATAGATATACATAGGCTTTTACAAATATAATATTTTCACCCACTAAAGCTGCCATTCACTGTGCCCTGGTGTCCAAGCATCCACAGAACCTGCTCATCTTTCTGCCAAAAAAGTCTAATGCTCACGATACGACAGTCAGGATGCTGAAGAGTATACAGCGACTGCTCCACTTAGTCTCCATAGTGACACCCTAAGGTATACATTATTTTCCCTATTTTGCAGATTTAAAAAAATGAGGGTTGGAAAGGTTAAACGAGTAACTTGCCCCAGGTCACAAAGCTAGTAAGTAAGAAACTATGATTTAAGCCAGGTCTGTTTGACATTCACTTCCAGGCTCTTAGCCATAATGCTCATTGATTTTACTCCTCACTTTGTCCAACAATATTTAACCTCTTCAAGTGTTCTTTTTTGTTCATGGCATAGAACACTGTCTCTAAATTGGGCATGGGGAAGGGACCAGAACCATCTCGTAGGGTATTTTTTCAAACTTTATAGCCCCTTAAGAAATACTAGCATAGAACTTCACTTATTTTCTCTGTTTCTGTCTCTTTCTCCCCCACTTTTTCTCTAACATTCTACATAACTTCATAACCCTATCCCTTTCTCAGGCTAAATACCACTCACCCTTCCTTCAGGTGTCCATTTAAATGTCATTTATTCAGTGACCTTTCCTTGATGTCACAGTCTAGTTGGGGCCTGTAATAATATAACCTCACAGCACTCTTCATTTCTCCTTCATGGCACTTACAATCAAAATGAAGTAATTATTTGGGTAGCAGGGTAGACCAGCTAACTGATCTAAGGACCTGTTAGCCTGATGTATATGGAAGTTTAGGGTACTGACTGTTACATTAGTCCCACTGCTATAAGATTAGGAGAGTACATAGCCTAGGTTGCATTAGCCCGGGGAAGTGACCAATAAGGAATGCGTGCTGTCCGTACTGGCCCCTGCCATCGTATCAAACATTTATAAAAATTAGATGGCTCAGTTGAAGGGTCTTGGTCATGTTCAGACTAGACAGTGCACACAATTGCTCCTGTCTTGGTGTAGAAGGCTTTGCTTGGAAGGAGGGAAATGATTCCAGAAGATCTGACATGACCCTCTCCCACTCAGATTCTCACCTACAACTAGGGTATCTGAAAGCTAATGTCTCTGCAATTGGAGATCATTGCCATTCTCTCTGCTGTGTGTCTGCCTACGCTGATTTCCTCCTCAATTTGGCAGACAGTAAATCTTGTTTAATTCCCCAGGGGATGTTTTCTCTGTTAAATGAATTACTGCATTTCCTAAGACCTAGTAAGCACAGGCTATTTCTCTCAGTAATTAAGATTCTTCTCAGACTGAAGAAGGATGAAACATTAAATATAGGTCCAAATCTTCTAACTTTTCCAGGGGACTCTAAAAAGTTTTGACTGTAACAAACATGGATGATAGAAAACAAATTCATTCTCTAAGGATAAGACCTACATTTATAAAATAATGCTGACAGAGGACAATGTAGGCTGATCCTGTTAATCCAAGTCAATGACAAGGAAAATCTCTCATTTCACTCCCACAACTTCAATTAGTTATATGCCTTAGTTCATATATCTCTCCTGAATAGGAGCATAGATGTTGTTTAGGTGTCAGTCCTTAAATTAACATTCTCTTTGCTCTAAATACTATATGCGCCAAACATTTGATATAATTTTTTCCCAGAGATCTAAATGCTGGTATTGGCGAAGATACTGCCAAGGACCCATCTCACATATCTCAGGCTGTGGCCCACAGGCTGCATCTAATCTACAGATATATTTAATTTGGGCTGTAATGTCTGTTTAGAGATGTTTAAATTGGTCAGGATTTGGTACTTAATGAGCAATCCTAAATCTCAATGACTTTACAACCACAGACATTTATTTCTTACTCACAGGTCGTAAATGCAGGGGCACAAGAGGGGTGGGAGATAGAAGGTGCTTCTTAAAGCCACAGCTCACATTTTCCCACATTTCACTGGGCAATCCAAATCACATGACCAAATCCAAAACCAATGAGGTAAGTGATGTATACTCTTCTATTGGGAAGCCCTAGAGTTACATGGCAAAGGGTGTGGACATGTAATTCTACTATCAAAAAGGAATGAAAGGGCTTCCCTGGTGGTGCAGTGGTTGAGAGTCTGCCTGCCAATGCAGGGCACACGGGTTCGTGCCCCAGTCCGGGAAGATCCCACATGCCGCGGAGCAGCTGGGCCCGTGAGCCATGGCCGCTGAGCCTGCGCGTCCGGAGCCTGTGCTCCGCAACGGGAGAGGCCACAACAGTGAGAGGCCCGTGTACCGCCAAAAAAAAAAAAAAAAAAAAAAAAAAAAATGAAGAGTTGGGGACAAAGACCCAAACTAACACAGTTGTTAACATTCAAAAATTGGGATGGTGTTCAATCTGAATTTTCAGCTTTTCTCGAAAAAACAGAAGATTTAGTAATATGAGCCCAGAGCTCAAAATATAATCTTTCCTACTTTCCAAAAGGGACCTATAGAAATAGACTCTCCAAAGAAGACCAAGCAGCTCTTGTTTCTTTGAACCAAGAACTACGGATCAATAATCATCCGCACAAGCAGTGACTCTTAGTTTAAGGGAAAGCCCACTGTGTCTGGCTTCAAATGTCTGGGTTCAAGTCCTGGCTCACCACTTACTACCTGCATAACCTTGGTCAAGTCACTTCATCTCTCTGAACTTCCATGTCTTCATCTCATAGGGTTTTAGTGAAGACTAATTGAGATAATATACATAAAAGTTGTTCTATGAATTGAAACAGGCTACACAGATGTTGGTTGTTGTTATTAGCAGGACTTGCCAGGTGAAACTCAAATTACTATTTAAGGAAATAACCAATTTGCATAGCCACCTGGATTTTTACTGTCAACAACTTTGACTGGGATTCAGATGATTTAACAGCAGGGCTGTTTCATTCACTGAAATCCAGCTGGTGTAGCAGTTTGGGATGTGCATTAAAGATGCTTGGAAATACCTGCTGGTCTTTCAGCTATTGTGCTATAAAACCAGGTAGGGGAATCCTTTTATCATTTCCACAGCTGAATATGCTTTAAACCCCCTAACAGAGCCAAAATTGTCAGACCAAATTCCACTTGTGATGAAATCCAACCAGGTTAACATGCTCTTTCCTTGTTAACCACCTAGGCTTTTCTGGATGAAATCCTGCAGCCCTAAAACAGGCAAAACTCGACTTAACTTCAAGGAAAGTTTTGGATTTCAATGGACCTTTGAAGTCCCTTCAAAAGATAAGGGCTTCAGTGAGAGGTTTGCCTATACAGAGGACCACAGAGGCAGGCCATTTGTAGAAATTCAGTTCACCTGGGAGCAGAAGTTGTCTGGTGAAAATTGGTTCAGAAAGGAGGGGCTCACTGAAGCCTGTGAGTTTAAACTCAGTAGAATGAAAATGAGTCTATTTTAGATAATTAGATGTTGTTTTGTACTTTTCCTCATGAGTTTATTAAAGCAAGCTATTTTTAATGGCCATGAAGGTTAATCAAATTAATAACTGTGGTTAAATTAAAGCCAACATATACTATGCAAACTTTAGGAAATGCCAAACATGTGATGCATTTTCAACAGATATTTATATAATTATTTAAGTAATAAACATGCATTTTAATATAGAGATTTCCACAAAGGCTATGAATTGAGACTTTGACTCGTGAATAAAGACCTTCAATTTATAGTAAGTGCATTCTTCAACACCAGAAAAGTTAAAGTGGCAATTCTTCAAATAGTTTTTATCACACAATATTTTCCATATCAAGCTAATAATAATTGCATATTGAGGATCTTTATCTCAAAACATTTCTATCAGAGCACATTATGCTGTAAGTAAATCATTTTTACTGTGAAAGTTATTGTTTTCTAAGCTGCAAGGAGTGTCAAATGGTGCAACAGAAAGTTAATTATAGCAAATGTATTTAACCAGAGCTCACTGCAGAAAATATTCCACCAAATAGCTGTAATATATTTCTATACATACAGTTGACATTCCACAGGAAGAGTTTTCTTTCTGGAAAATGTGATTCTTGAATATATATATATATATATATATATATATATATATATATATGAATTCCTGGCGTCCTTTCAATTGGAAGAGAGTAACTCTATCAGGTATGAACCAAAGGATGCTCTCTCTAGCTAAGAAAGTTGTTATTATACTAACTCATATCTGCTAGAGATTTTTAGAATGTTTTTCAGCAATAAGTTGTAATAAAGTCCAGCAATGGTCAAAACAGGAATTCTCAAACACAATACTTTTTTCCAGACAAAAAATAGCACATTGTATTCTATGTTGAATTCTAGCTCTTCTTAGGAATCTAAGGATTTTATTTAGTCCACAGATTAAGATCTTAGAGTAAATATAATAAAAATACTTTAAAGGTTATGTATCAACAAGGTGTCAGTGTGCATAAGGATGAAGTATTCTAGTCATAATTAAATTTTGAATCTAATTATAATTTGAGGCGTTCTTTTAATTACATTGCAACATTTTCTTTTCCTAGGAAGATGAGTGGTATAGCATCTTTTATCTGTAATTTTCTTTTAATTAAAAATGTAAATAAATCAAACCTCCTTTTTAAAAATATTTACTTTGCACATAAAAAAGAGGATTTGTAAAGTTGGGTTTTATCTAGTTAATCATATTTACTTTCAGCCATAAACACATGATGTATGAATATATAGGAGTAGAGGTCTAAATTTTCCTAAATATTATGAAGCAGGAAAAAAAAGTGCTGCCAGTAATTCTTTCTTTCCAGTGAGAATTCTTCCATCACTTCTGGCAAAATCCTACTAATCCTTCAAAGCCAAGTTCAAATGTCACCTCCTTTGTGTGAAGCCTTCCCTAACTCCCAAAGCCAAATTCAGGGCTAGACAACTGAGCCACAGCCAGAGTTAAATCCATAAGGGGCAGTGAAATATCCCTGGGATTTTACTAAATCCCCGGGGAAAAGAGTCTTTACCAGAGTTCCCACAGAAAGAGAACTGCAAGGAGTTAGAAAGAAACTTGAGCCCCTTGGGGCAGGAGGTAACACAGCCCCTCCCCCAAGTGGCACATATGAGTATCAGGGAATACTGAATTGCCTCCTAATGGTCCATCTCCTTGGCAAGCTTAGGTTCACCTTTGTGGGATGTACAAGTTTAAAGCCAAAATGGGATTCTTGGAAAAAGAGAGGACAGATTGGAACAGGCTAGAGTGTTTCTCCTCTGCCCTAACCCCAGACAGTGATAGACCTCTTATCTAAATTAATGTTAAATAAATATTTATAAACACCTACTGGTCCCATTTTCTTATACTACTCTGACATCAAACCATAGAATATAAACTAGGAAAGGAAGGATGTGAGGACATGATGGGGGTAAAGCACAGTGAATAATAGATGATAATATCAATGACTGGCAGAAACTATGGGGTGGGAGGAATTTTAGACTGGAGAGTGAGCTGGAAAGTGAGGGAGTGATCAGAGAGTGGGAACTTGAATTTGAGGTAACAGAGAGGTTGTGATTATTTGTAATAATGAAGGTTTGGCTATAACAAGGGAGCCAATGGCTGCAGCAGAGTGAAGAAAAAAGTCTCTGGAGCATAGGAGGCCAAGAGAAGCAAGGGGCATGGAAGGGTTGTCCCCAAGAAGAATTAAATCACCAAGAATTATGACAATGTTGGAATCAGTGACAGTGAGCCAGGAACTCAAATGCTCACAGAATTAGAAGGAGTGGCCCAGGGTGCCTTAGATTTCAACAGAAGGTAGGTAGTAATAGTTTGATGGTTTGATGACTTCGGACGCAAAGCTAGGGTTTATAATCAGGAAGAAGGTAGAAGGGCTAGAAGTAGCAATGAGGCACAAGAAAGGCATCTAGCCTGTCTCCACACAACAATGAGAGAGAGAAAACATATCAATCGGAAGGAGAAGCAGTGACTTTAGGGGAAAACCAGGTTTTTCAGCTGGTGAAATGAAGTGATGGGGATTCAGAAGTAAAGAGAATGAATGAGAGGATGAGGATATACAGGATTTTTGCTGATGGCCGATCATGAGTTCCAAGAGTCAGAGAGAAAGTGTTGGTGGTATTGGAGAGAGATGGGTAATGGGGAGATCATGAAAGGAGAAGCACAGAACTCTATGGGCAGTAAAGTGTGGGGCTGTCCTATTGGGCTTCTTGGGGGACTGAAATAAATAGGCTTAAAGGATGAAATTGCATTCATCCTGATGTTCTCAAGACTGATAGTGGTGATGACGCTGTGAGTGCTGTACAAGAAGGGGAGATATGGGTCTGCCAGGATCAGTAGAGTCTAGGGCTTTTCTTCACCCCTGCCACTTTGGAGACCATGACAAGGTGCTCTCAGCCAGAGCACTGGGATCTCTGTGGCATCTTCCTGACAACTGGAGCAGTCAGAGCTTCTGGGATTCTTCTTAATGTTTATTAAAAAAAGGCACCTGGATAATGGGAAAGGAGCCTCTTACCCTGAGTGTTTAGGGCTCTTAACTCCTGCTACGCTATGACTTTTTGTTTCTCTCTTAAAAATGGGGAGCCATTAAATATTTTTGAGAATAAGAGTGATAAAATTCAAGTTGTGTTTTAGGAAAATCCAGTAGCTTTTAATGGTCTCAGAGAACCAATGGGCAATGATGATGGGTAGCCTCTAAGATTTCTCACTAGAAGGAAGATCTTCTGATCGTTGACAGCCTAGATGCTGCCCTGCCTTTTCAAAGGTCTGTCAATGATCAGAAAACATTCCTTCCAGTGCAAAACCTTAGAGGCTCTGGATTTTACTTTATTGAGCAGCCACTGTTTCTTGATAGGAAGCCAAATTAAAAACTACCGGATTCACTGATCTCTCTGCAAGAACATCCTTCCCCAGAAATGTTCTTTCACCCTATTCAAGTCACTGATCATCAGTTACCTTCTCAGCAGGCCTTTCTGGACCAACCCCATTTGAAAGTGCTCCCCCCACTCCCTTCCCCACTTTATATTCCTCCATAACATACTTTATAGCGCTTTCATTTATTGGCACCAGTCCCACCACCCCCATCTCCAAACTAGAAGATAAACTTCATGAGGACAGGGGTGTTTCTTTCTTCTGCCCCTTGTTACATTCCCAGAGTACAATAAGTACTCAATAAATATTTGTTAAATAAATCTGGCTCCATCTCTACTTTTCTTCCCTACGTCTCTCATGTTCCTCCCCACATCAAACGATTCTACCACAGCAGACTAGTCAATGCCTCCTTATTTGCTCTGCTGGTCCATGTTTTCATGCTTTTCCTCAAGGAATTTCCTCCACCTGCAATACCCCTTTTCCACATTCTCCATTTATGGAATTTCTATTCATCTTTCAAAACCCAGTATAAATATTTACAGTATAAAAATTAATATTAATGAAAATAATTAATACTTCCTTAATTTCAGTTATATTTGAAGTCAGTATCCTAATGTCAGTATTAAAATTAGTATTCTGGTATCACCAATCACAATGTATTTTTTCTTCCTCATTGTTCCCACAATACTTGATTTATATGTCTATTTATTATATTTTTATTCTGTTGATTATTACAGCTAGTTGTTCACGGGCCCACTTCTCCAACTAGAATTTATAATCCCCTTGAAATCAAGGATTAATCCCTAATCATGGTTATATTTTCATATAGTTTACCATAATACCTGGCATGTACTAACACAATAAATACTGGATTAGAATGGATTGAATTACTTTTTTTACTTCATTTTGCCTAGAAGCTAGAAAATGCAACAAAATGGGTTCTCTCCTACAGCCTCCATCCAGAAAGGATGCAGCCCTGTCAACACCTTGATTTGGGACTTCTGACTTCCATAAATGTAAGAAAATAAATTTGTGTTGTTTTAGGCTACTACATGTGTGATAATTTGTCATAGCATCAATAGAAAACTTCCCTTGGTAATTTTTTGTGTTTATATCACTTTCTATTTCTAAGTTTGCCTTTAAGCACCACTGGGCTGAGATAAATTCTCCTTCTTATATTTGTTCTTTCTCAGTTGGAGGTACACTCACTTTCAGAAAAGTGGGAGAGTTGAGGGGACGGAGAGGGAGTTTCCCCAAGCAGTAAAAAAAAGAAAAACCACCCTTGAAGCTTTCACAGTTAAACAAAACAAAACCACTTTCCAAAATCAATGACAAGCCTACAAGAGGAAAATAAATGGAACAGATGTGTCTGTACTATGGTAGAAAAGAGGTCCAGATCCCCCAGTTCCCCTGACTCTCTGCTTTTCCTAGTTACCAGTTCAGGCTGGGACGCCAACCCATTTGTCTGCTTATTCTGTCCCTGAAAAAGGGGCTCTTGATAGGGTGGTGTAGAAACTGAGGTCTGGCCAGGAAGCATATACTGGGGTGTGCACATGAGTGTACTATCTGTGCTGCCCATGGGCATGAGATGACAAAGTTCTTGATAGGAATCCAATTCACATGATGTGGTCTACCTAGGTTTACAAGGAACATGCAGGTATGAGTCACTGAACTTGGGACAGTGGTGGAGGGGAGGGATTTGAGAAGGCTATTGGAGGGAAAACCTGAAGTAATTCTTATGCTGATACAGTTTCATAAGACTTCAGTGGTATTACATGCAGGCAAACTCTAAGGGCTTAAGGGCAGAGCTTAGAAGTGGCCAGGGCTACCTCTGAATGGTAGGCTTTGCCCAGCATGAATACACTGCTATGCATTTTTAGCACAGGCTGCGGGGCATCCCTGAGCTATCTGTTCAGGCAACCTCCAAACTGCAGCTCCTCCCACTTATGCTGTCTTGGAAACATCCTGCCCGGAAACCACTGTTCCTGCAGCCATGATGTGCCTCCAACATCTAGGAGTGTCCTCTGGCTACTGTCATCCACCAGGCTCTCTTCTTTATCTCCTTGGAAATGGTCAATCCTCCTTATATAGTTTCTGCCTCTTCTTGGTTTCTCCATGAGTATGGAGCTCATTTCAATATCTGACACTCCCAGTGGAGCCCAGAACGCTAACCCAGTTCAGTTCTAACAATGACAACTTACTATGTGCCAGACACCACATTAGGCATGAGGAAATCAAAGACAAAAGTATGCTCTTTGCTGTTAAGGAACTGACAATTGAATGACATTTCAGCTCTTTCTGGCTCATGCATCCCCTTTCCCACAACTCAGAGGGCAGCGCAACTACAGCTCCTCTCCCCACACCCCTGCATATACACAGTTCACCCTCCCTTGCTTCAGCCTTCCTGAATGGTGCCCATGACTCAACCCATTCAATTAACCTCTGCGGGGTCTAGAAGGCCTCCTCATTGTGTGAACATCCTTTTTTTTTAATAGAAGTTTCTCTACTGGGGGGAGGCAGGCAGTGTGAAATCTTATTTTCCACTTTGCTGTAGTCAGATTTCATTTTTACCCAAGACTTCTGGGTCCAGTGGAGAAAACAGTCACGAGTTCCTTTTTCCAGGAATGCCATACAATTCCCAGGGACAGCAACACAAGAGGTCATCACAAAGTCCCTGGCATTTATTTTTTCAAATTTTGAGTCAAAATATGTATACTACCATTGTCTCTCATCCCAGAAATCAGCATTCCTAAATATTTTTCAGTGACAAAGCTCAGAGCTTACAAGTATATTAAAAGCAAAAACAAGCCTCCCACCAAAGGGGAAAAAAAGCAATTTCTCACCAAACAGGGACACGCTTAGAAAAAAAAGCACTTATATTTTTACCAGAATTGTCAGAGAATAGATTCAAAACCTTTCCAAGAGAGATGGAGGGTTGCTTTATGCCCTGTTTTGGTTTGACATATGCACAAACAAGTACACCTGTGCCTAAGGGTTTTTCTAGACTTCATCTTTTAAAACCCCTGAAGTATTCTTCCTTCAGTTGGCACACTATTTTTGCACATGAAGTGTTTTGGATCAGAAAGGCTGTGATGGAAGCGCTCAGTGGTTGTGTTCTTTTTCTAACTTGGCTCGCTTTAGCTGCCGTTCCTCTCAATTCTCATGAAAACACACATGATTCCGTGATCCTGCCCCCTCTCAGTGGATAGCACCATCCTGCAGGCCTCTCACAGAGACGCCCAGGACTTTCCTACATGAATTGTCTCCCAGCCAGTGGCTGCCTTTCCTACAGCAGCCCAAGCCAGACTTTGTTACAGCCTGTGAATATTTTCCACTCCAACGTGTGATGCCAAAATCATTCCACAAGGCCCGCTCCAAGTTTTCCTGTCAAGATAAGCTTCCAGCCTGATGTATAGTAGATTAGCATAGAGCATTAAGACCACACTCACAATCTTATCAAACTGGCAGCCCAGCTTCCTAAGTTGAACAATAGAATGGATAGATCCTTTAAAACTGAAAGGTAAAATAGATTTTCAGAAAGGATATCAATTTCCACAAGACTGATTTAGTTAAGGATTTAGAGAAATTAGTTAAAACTAGTTTTTAAAAGTGATTATTATTTTATAAGCACAAAAATACAGTAATTTTTATTACATAAATTTATCAAGCAGCAGCAACATTTACAAATTGGCCCTTTGTCCCTTAGATCTTATTTATTTCTAGTGCTTTTTCAGAAGCATTTAGAAAATAGATGTCTGTGTGCCATGGTCCTTTTGTCAGTTTACATTTTTTAGTAATAACCAAAGAGAAAAGTCATGCTGGGTTAGAGCAACCTAGAACAGTACGCTGGCTTTGGCAACAGTGAGAAGGGACCATTCTGGTAAGGGATAAATATCTTCTGTAAAGGCAAACTGTAGATTAACAAATATTTATTTTCTACCTGTAAACAGATGGTTCATTTTTGAATCACCAGTGTCTATAAGGAGTATATTTATTTATTGAATGAATGAGAGAATGAATAAATGAATGAACACCCCTGTTTCTCTAAGGCTGTTAATTTATCTGCTCATCCTTGAGCATATTGATTCTTGAAGACATTCCAGGTCCTTGGATCACAAGTTCTCTATGTTGACTACTCTTAGGAAACCACTTTAGATTTATGTTTGAAAACCTGCAGAGTTTTCTTTCTGCTTACGTTATATTGTTCTGTGGTTAAAAAAAAATCAATAGGCTTTCCTATCTATTTAGGCTTTCCAAAGACAGTCCTGGCAGAATTAGAGATATCAGAATCTACAAGTTCTACGAAAGGAAGCTTTTGAGTTGTTGAGAAAACTAGGAGTGACTCTTCTGGACTCTTGTGTCACCTCCGTCAGGAAGCTTCTTTAGCCTCTAGCTCTCTTCCCCCCATACTTCCACTCCTGCCTTAAATGTCCCTTCCTGAGGCTCCCTGAACTCTTGTGCACAGCCTCACTGTATTTCAGTTGACTCCCTTCCTGGTCTGTGGGCTCAGTGTAGGCAACGACAGGGGATTCTTCTTGGTACCTTCAGTTCCTGGCATAGAAACTGGCACTTAGTGAATGCTCGATCAGGGTTTAAACAAATAAATAAAGGAGTGAACCATGGTATTAAATTTAACTGAAAGAATAGTGTATCTAGAGGCTGGAAAGCATTTGGAATCCTTTAATAGTGGGAAGGTTACTTTCTTCTATTTGGAGAGAAGATCAAAGAGTTACAGCATAAGAAGAGGCCTCCATATGGTTTTTATTGTCATCTTTCTTTTTTCTCCTACTGATTAAAAATAAAAAAAGAGAGAGTCCAAACTAATCTGGGAGACTGGCAGAACTGTGAAAAGGCTGTGAAACCCTATTTTTAGGACCTTCTGGCAATCCTTGTCAACCCAGGCAAAGCTGGCCCAGCGTTCGGGGCCCTCGGTTCCTAAACGCATCAATGGACACCTTGCCTCTTGAAGGCCATGTTTCAGAGGCTCCTCCTCAGAGGCTTCTCTGTCAACCCTGCTCTCCCTTCCTGCTAGTTCCACCTGCCTGGCTCTTAGCAGAGTGCACTGATGCCTCCTTGCTCTGTGGACTTTCCAACGAAAGTTAGTATTACCACTCTGCTGCCTCTTACACTGGATTCTAAGTTGCTGCCAATCTCCTATCCCTGTTACTGAATGCAAGTCTGTGTGGCCGATGCACAGTGGGGCAAAACAAACTGAAACATTGGAGTTTAGAGCAGAGAAAGGTTTATTGCAGGGCCATGCAAGGAGATGGGTGGCTTGTGCCCAAAAAACCACGAACTCCCCAAAGGGTTTCAGCAAAGCATTTTTAAAGGCAAGATGAGGGGGAGGTGTGGTTAGTTGCTGCAAACTTCTTGGTGTAGGAATCCTTTGTTCTTGCAGCTGTCCACATAGGTCAGGTCACAATGTTCCTGTAAACCTCCAGTAAAACAAATGCTATTCTCCGTTCTGCAACTTTTAATCTCTATATGGTTGCCCTCTTAAAGGTCAGAGCCCTGAGAACAGGCCATCCTGTATATTTCAGGCTATAGGCAACATTCTTTTACAAAAGGTGCAGAGCCCGCATGACTAAGCACACGCAACAGAGCACAAAGGTTTAAGTAAAAGGAACAGATCTAATGTGGAGTTAGATTTGTTCTTCCCTATTATACCCTGAGCCATCTTATTTTGTCTGGCTACCTAGTCCTTTTACTTTGTATCCCTTGTGGAGATTTTGACACATATCCTTATCTTGAATGGAATCCATCTCTTCCTTGTCCACAGGTTTTTTTCTACCTGAAGAATCTGGCAGATGTATCTCTTCAAAGCAGAGTAAGTCATCTGACAAAGCTCTCTGCATGGGACAGGCATTGAAGACCATAAAGGCAACAAGTGCAGAATCTAGGGAGACAACCAGGGCAATGGGAAATCCTGAAAACAAGCAGGAAGACTATGCTATAGGGAATTAAAAGCTGAAACAAAGAATTAGTGTCACAGAGGCCAGGAAGCCAAATAGAGACCATGAGAAATAGCTACAGGGTTACAGCAACAAGCCCTTGCTTCTGCATGAATTCTTTGCTCCTGTCAAATAAATCTGTAGTTATGTCCTATTAGTGAGAAGGAAAGCCCAGGAGGAGGACTGTTTGTGGTTCTGAATCAAGACTCTCCACACTTGTGTTCCTGTGCTCTAACCTCTCTGCCTTGATTTCCTCTTCTGTAAAATGGAACTAATAATAGTACCTATACTAGGAAGTTTTTCTGGGCATTAAATGAGATAATGTAAGTAAAGTGATGGCATAGCCATGCTCAGCAGAAGGCTCTCAATAAGTACTAGTTGTCATTATTATCACAGTGAAGACAGTAGTATTTAGTGTGACTAGCATGGGTCATGCTAATAGAAGTTAAGGTTTTAGGATCCCCCCAAAGAAACATTGAAAGAGTCAGAAGAATAGCATTTGCTGATAGGTAGCTCTGAAATGGAAAAATATTAAAAGTTTGGTTATTTTATTTAGAGTTGTTCTTACAGCTTTATTGGGGCGTAATTGGCATGCAATAAACTACATGTTTAAAGTATACAGTTTGATGAGTTTTGACATATGCATACACCCATAGAGCCATCACCACAATCAAGATAATGAACATATCCACCACCCTGAAAAGTTTTCTCCTACCTTTTATAATTGCTTCCTCCCGCTCCTCCCCACCCCACCCGCTAACATCCTTAGGCAACCACTGATCTACCTTCTGTCACTATAGATTAATTTATATTTTTCTAGAATTTATATAAATGGAATCACAGAGTATACTTTTTTCAAATTTTATTTTGGTCTGTCATTTTTGACTCCCTGTGATTATTTTGAAATTAATCTACATTGTTGTTTGTGTCAATAGCTCATTCCTTTTCATTGCTGAGTAATATTCCATTATACAGCATGATTTGTTTATCCATTCCTCTGCTCGTGGACATTTGGGTTGTTTCCACAGTTTGGAGCTATTACAAATAAAGCAACAGTGAACAGCCATGGACAAGTCTCTGTATGGACCTTGACTTTCATTTCTCTTGAGTAAATATCTAGGATGAAAATGGCCAGATCATATGATAAATGTAGGCTTAACTTTTTAAGAAACTGCTGAACTATATTTTCCAAGATGGTTGCACTATTTACAAACTTAATAGTCAAAGGCTTATCTCTTGAATTATTTTTATGAAGGTATGAAACAGCTTTGGTTCTTGTCTCTATCTGGATCTAAGATTGCTAGCTAGGTCCATGGGCCCTAACTGCTGACCTCCCTTGGAAACAACCTAATTGTTTTGTTGCTTTGGCAGAATAAACTTTTTAAAATGCAAACCCATAAAATTAAACGAATCAAATGATAAAAAGCAAGCATCATAACTGCTATTGGGTAAGGCATTTATTTGTTTAACTTCAAACTGTCTCTTTCAAGTTTCAGTAGTGGAGGCCTGGCAGGAACAGTCCAGTATATGCTGCACAAATCAACCTTGTCCTATGGCCTTCCAGCCCATCCCCCCAGGTCCCTGCCACCCTCTCATGATACAGTGCCTAGTTGAGGACCCCATTCCATATTCATATTCTTGATGTTACTTGCAGCCTTCACCTCTGAGGGTGCCATATCCCTATGCCCAAAATCCTATTCACGTAACTGGGATGGGGAAGAATTGTCAAATAAGTCTCAAAACAAATTTAAACTACAAGCACACCGTGTTGTTCAAAATAATTGGTCCCCTCAATTCCAAAAGGTTAGAAATCTCTGTTCTAAGACTCTTGTTTCAAGATGAAAGGTCCCAAATCCAGTGATGTCAACTGGATGTTCTAATAATGGGACCATCAATATTCCTGCATATTTGGCTTCCAGCTGTTAGTGTAAATCACACTCCTTTCCTTCTACATCCCCCTCCCACACCCAAATCCCAGCTCTCTCTCTCTCTTTCTGTCTCATGGTCGTGGGAACTCTGGTTTCCTAACTAAAGGAGGAAAGAGGAGATTTTGTTATGGAGAAGGATCAGGAAAGTTGAAGAGGAAAATGGCAGGTAAAAGCTTATGAATTCGGTTTACGCATCTTTGGTTAGAGGAAAGGCCAGAAGCTATTCAAGAGGGATTTGGTAGAATTTGGAGTATGTCAGCCTTCTCCAGGTCCAGGGCACAAATGTGTTGACTCACTGTGAGGCATGAAAACAATACCTGGGGTACCAGAGGACGGGACACTTGGGAAGTGTTCAGAGGCTGCTCCGTGGGCATGGCCATCGGCCTACATAGCAAGAAAGGGACTTTATCAAGCAACTTTGCAGGCAGTGGATATAGGTTGTGACAACAATAACAGTGATTAAAAAGCATAGCTAACGTTTACTGAGCTCTGCTGTGTCTTAGATATCGTGCTAGATGTCTTACAAAAATTATTTCATTGTACCTGCAAGATAAATGCATGGTCCTGAGTTTCATAGATGAGGAAATAAAAGCATAAGAAGGTTAAGTAACTAGTGAGGCCACAGCTGGCATGTGTTGGAGTCAGAATTAGGCACAGTCAGTCTGCTTCTAGAACCCCTGCTCCCAGGGAAGGGGGTTAGAGTGGGAGGGGATTAGGTGCATGTGGCACTGAAGCTGGCAGGCTGTTGTGTGCTGTGTGAGAACATGTGAGGCCCCCTTTGTAAATTCCCAGGAATAAGTAGGGGGTCCTCTTAAGAAAGAGGAGACTCCTCACTATAGTTACTGAGTCCAGGCTCATACTGCTTGCCGCACAACCTGCCAATAAATTGAGAGACGACGTATTGGGACAAGGAATAGCAACTTTACTTAAAAAGCTAGCAGACCAAGAAGGTGGTGGACTACTGTCCCAAAGAACCACCTTACCTGAGTTAGAATTCGGGCTTCTTTTATACTAAAGGGGGAGGCGGGGTGTGGCTGGTTTTTGCAAACCTCTTGGTGCCGGAATCCTTTGTTCTTGCAGCTGTCCAGTAGGTCTGGTCACAATGTTCCTATAAAACTCCACCAAGACAATTGCCATTTCCTGTTCTGCAACTTTTTATTATACCTTTAAGGTCAAGCCCGGGAGGCAGAGCCTTGAGAATGGGCTATCATGTATATTTCAGGCTGTAGGCAACATTCTTTTACAAAAGGTGCAGAGCCAGCATGCCTAAGCACAGGCAACAGAGCACAAAGGTTAGAGCTAAAAGAATATATGGAGTCAGGTTTGTTCTTCTCTCTTACACTATCACGCAGATGTGGGCTGTCCAGCACAGCTGCCTGGGTACCAGAAAAACCCAGCAAGTGTCAATTCCTGCAGAAAATCTTAACCATAGAACTGTGTCTATTAAGGGTTGCACTTTATGAAACCGTGTTACAATTTTAAAGAGGTTGTTTGTAGTGGAAGTTTCAATCTGGGCAATTATGAATGTTCCAGAAAACAGACACGCAAGTGTGATCATCTTAGGTCAACTAGCAGCAAGAAGGAGCACAGGCTGAAGCAGTTCCTGGAAAGGATGTTCAAGCACAGCTGGCAGAGGAATGCAGCCACCTGAGCACGTCTGAACTGAAGCCAGGGCAGGAGTCGTCAAAAGCTCCTCTCCTGATAGGGATCTCTTTAACCACAGAAGTCACCAGCTCCCAGAGAAATCTGAAGGTTTGGGTGGCTACAGGCAAAGAAGTCTGCCTGTGACCTGGGAGTTTTTCCAGCTTCAAGTCCTGACTTCAGGCTCAGGAGGAAGGAAGCAGTTCAGCTCTGCCGAGACCCAGGAACAGAGCTCTGCTTCTACACCCCTGTGCCTGTCGTCCTGTTCCTGCTCAGCTGGAACGCTCCCCTTTGGAAGCACAAGCAAGCACCTCCTCCCAAAGGCCTTCCCAAGGCCCACTATCTCCCAGCCCATGGCTTTCTGAAGGGCCTGTCACGATGGAGCACATTCATTTGTTTTCAACTCTCTCTCTCCACACTAAGGTGGAAAGTTCTTTAGAGGCTGTAATCCTGTATTATTCACCTCTAGCTCAGCACAGGACACAATGTATTTTTAGAATGAAGGAATGGCAATGAGGAGTTGGTACAAACTGCAACAAAGAAAGCCAAACTTGCTAGAAATCCTAAACTCTTTTCTGATTTTTCTGTATCTTCCCCTGGGCCAGTATTGCTCCTCCCTCACTAGGAAAACTGGTAATAGGAAAACTGGTGATACTATGTGACAGAGGGACACTGTCCTTAGAACATCTCAGCAAGCCCCAGGCCTCAAAGGCACCCAACTGACAGCTCCCATGATGGATGAGATAAGAGAGGCCAGCCAGAGCTGGCAATGCTGGGGCTGATGCAAAGAGAGCAGGGCAAATGGGAAATTTCGGGATGTCCAAACAGAGTTTGTCAATGGAATCCCTACCCCTGTCTAACATGCTGTAAAAGAGGCAAGAGCCCTGTTCAGGCATGACTTAAAATTTGAGATATAAAGATAAGACTCTCCTAAAAATAAAAGTCGGTTCCACAGCTTTGTCACCACCGTTACCCTTTTTTGATGTGTAGACATACCTTCAAGAACAACTTTCTCCATCTCCTTCTTCCAAACAGGGTGAAGGGAGGGCAAGAGAAGAATTGTTTCAGAACATATTTATCCTGGCATCTTTTGATTTTATTCTCTCTGCCTTACCAGTGTCTCCTTTCATAGTACTAAGAGCTGTGTCTTCTGAATCGTTCAATTTCTAGGTCCATTATTACATGGACTCCTGTGCAGCTTCCAGCTTTTAAGAATAATGAATAAAATGTAAAATACAATAAAAAAACTGATGTTAATTATATCTACGTTTTTTTTAAAAAGAGAGTATAGGCCTTCACATGGCTTAATTTTACCTAAAAAAATATTTTGTGTGGGAGTGGGGTTAATTTACCCTATTGATTCCTCTGAGACATTCCTTGAGCTATAAATTGACATTAATTATTTGTAGCCCAGAGAGGTCCTATATTAGGAGAAAATATTTCCATTAAGACTTAATTCACTAGCTCAACACTTTAAAAAGTTGATGCCTGGGTTACTCAGAGGTAGAAACATAGTCTAACCATGGCAGCCTGGGGATGAGTCTGAACTGCCTGCCATAATGCAGACTGCCATTGACTAGGGAGAGAGAAACAAACCAACAAAGATCTCCCTCTTGCCTACACTATTTACAGATAGAATCATTATCATTATCACCATCCAGATAAAAAGAATCTTGGCTGAGCCCCCAAGATCCTCTTCCTCAATAAGAAAGGACTTTGTTCCTTCTCCTCAGACATCTCTTGTGCCCACCCTTCTTGTTTTTATTACTTCCCTACTAGGACAAATATGCTCACAAAAATATTCCCCAATCTGGCTCCTCCATGGGGAATTGACCACAGGTCACAGACCATGGAATGACATACTACATTATCATCCAATCAAACAAAAAAATAATAAACAGGAGGAACTAGCTACGAGGTCTTGAAAGCATAGACCTCATAGCCAGTTCTGCCTTTGAAGTTTCACTTTTTTATTCAATACTGATGTGGTGTTGTTCTTAGCCTGTGACCTGTGTGCCGTCCCCTGCAGATGGTAGAGATCTGAGGACCATTGTTGTGGAGTATGTTCATTAGATATGAAAAAAGAGACTGTGAATGAATGAAACAAAATGTCAACTCCCTTCAGATTCTTTAAGAATAAAAGCAAACAAGCCAGATACTGAATACTGCTAGGTTTTATGTGTGTCAGGGAGCTAAACTAATATCGTCTATTAAATCCATTCTATCAAAGGGGGAAAAAAATAGGAAACGATCTCCAAATTAAGGTGTTTTTTTTTAATAACGTTTGCCAAATCTAGGTGTTTTTGTTGCATCCTTTTTCAATAAAATACCATTTGTACCATGTGTAGAGTATATACCAAAGCCTCCTCATGTGACTTTGAAAGGGATGAAATTCTTCAACAGATGGAGGAAGAATGGATGCCATAGACAGAGATAATCCATATGCTAGAGAATGTTGTGAAATAGCTCACTTCATGGAATGGAAAGGTCAGTTGTTAGGATGAAAATTCAAATTCAGCATGCCCGTCTCCGAGTGCGTGCCTTCCTTCATTTATTCTGTCAAATATTTATAGAGTGCTTGTTACCTGCCGACACTGAAATTGGCCTGCAGATACAGCAGTGAGGAAGAACAGATCCCTACCCTCAGGAAGATGACAGTCCAGTCTGGGTACAACTGCCTACCACACACTTATCACTCACTATCAACTGTGTCACAGGTCAACAAGAAGTCATGTTTATCAAGGATGCATAAGAAAGCCTGACCCTTAATTTTAAGACTTACTGCTATTCTTTCATCAGTTCCTTTCTTAATCCTCCTCTGGACTGGAAGGTCACATCTGCCTCTGTCTGGTGTCCACTGCCCACCTCCCACTCCCACCTGTTCATTTTCCCATGGTGCACCTTGCTTCTCCCCGTCTCCACCAAAAGGAAGAGGTCTGGCTTTTTTGTTCATGCATTTTGGTGAAAAAGAATTGGGAGAATGTGTAGAAAGTGACCGGGGCAGAGGGTGGTCAGGGAAAAGGTGAAGGCGACTTGAACAAAGATAAGTGCCTCACCGCAGAGTTAAAGGATGACCTGGGGGACATATTCGAGAGTGAGGTCAGGAGAGAGAGATGCTCTGGGACACAGGCAGGATGCGACACGTGTGGATGAGAAAATGGAAGGGAGGTTTTAAAAAACCACTCTGGGTTATGACTTAGATTCCTCGTAATGTTATTCAAGAGATGCAAATAATATCTGCAGTCACCTAATGCCTTTCTTCTTTTTGCCATGCCGTGTGAGGGCCAAAGATTTTCAAGTTAACAGTTCTCATTCTCATTTTCCAATTGAAATACCTGAGGCACAGGGAAATGCAGGGATTCAAGGGACTGCATAGCTATTCAGGTAGCAGTTTCAGACTGGAACCTGGATGTCTAAACTCAAGGCTTTGGACCTTTTCTACTCAGAGCAGACTCTGAAGCCAAACTGCTCTCATGGGAATCACAGCCTTGCTACTTACTAACTGTGCCTGGATTTCCCTAATGATAGTGTAACAGAGAAGAACAAACCTGACTCCATACTATTCCTTTAGCTCTAACCTTTGTGCTCTGCTGCCTGTACTTAGTCACTGCTGGCTCTGCACCTTTTGTAAACGAATGTTGCCTAGAGCCTGAAATATACAGGACAGCCCATTCTCAAGGCTCTGACCTTTAAAGGTATAACACGTTTCCATTCACGTAGAGATAAAAAGTTGCAGAACAGAGAATAACATTTGTCTTATTAGAGGTTTATAGGAACATGAGGACCTGACCTACTAGAAGGCTGCAAGAACAAAGAATTCAGGCACCTAGAAGTCTGCAACAACCAAGCAAACCCCCTCTCCTTTTAGTATAAAAGAAGCCTGAATTCTAACTTGGGTAAGAGGGTTTTGGGGGACACTAGTCCATCATCTTCTCTGTCTGCTGGCTTCTGAATAAAGCTGCTATTCCTTGTCCCAACAACTCATCTCTGGATTTATGGGCTTGTCCTGCAGTGAGCAGTACAAGCTTGGACCTGGTAACAATAGTTCCCACCTCAGAGGGTGGTTGTGAAGATAAATTGATTAATATATGAGAAAATTTTGCAATAGTCATAGTAAGCACTGGAGAAATGTAGATAATAACAGCAGTACTAGCATTAATAACAATAATAGTAATAGCAATGGGAGTAGAAATAGTGATGGTAGCAATATTAGTAGAAGTCATTTGCCACAGGTCTTGTATTTTGCTGAAAAAAGTTTACAAACTGGCTTCTGGTTCCTTATACGTGGGAATATTACATGCCACTTAGGCTTACTAGAGATACATTATGATTTTTAAAAATAGTTCATTTCCCTTCCAAAATTACAGGTACAGGTAAACTCCTTAGCCACTGTATCAGAATACAGTCTCAAATGAACAAAGAAAACGGTCTTTTTAAAATTCCATGTTGACAACGGACCATACTCTCACAACAGTAAATAAAACGAAGAGAAAGCTGTTACGCATCCACTTCTTCCCATATGTGGCCCGCAGCTTTAAAGGTTCAAATGATCTCCTTCTTGCCATGGGTGCCACTCACAGGCCCCTGGGGAGTAGGGGGCAGTCTACTCAGTGCTGGCGCATTACATACACACCACCTCTTGTAATCCCCACAATTTCATAGCCTAGGTGTTGCTTATCCCCACTGTAAAGCTGAGGAAATTGGGGCTCAGAAAAGCTTAGTGCCTCCTCTAAGGTCAAAAGCCATATCTGGGTTCTTCTAAGGTCACAAAACTCAAAAGTGGCAGGGGGTTCAAACCCTGACACTCCCGTCAGGCCTCTTTGCAATACACTGCAGTTTCCAGGGCCGCAAGTGTCACCCATATACATCCCAAGGAGCTGAAGGATCTCTGCTTTAACCTATTTCTATTCTTGTTCCAAGACACCTGATGTTTGTCAAAGCTGTTTTTCAGTTACACCTCAAAGGAAACGCAATAGTCAATCTCCCTGAACCGGTTCCAGCCTAACTGCAAAGGCAGCGCCTGTGTAGAGGAAGCCTGGAAGTGCCTGAAGGTTGCCTCTGCCTCATTACCACGCTAACATCTCCACCCAAAGGGGGACCATTTACCTTGCTAGGCACAATGAGCGCTGTGTGCCAGGGAGCCTGAGGAACTGCGCATGTCCCAGCTGGTCTTGGAAATCTTCACCCTTTGCCCCAGTTTCTGATCATGCACCTGCCTCTTACCCCTTAAAAGTCCCCCACTTTTCTCCCTTGGGAGAGAAGGGGTCTTTAGAGCACAAGCTCTCCCTTTCCCATTCCTTGATCAATGAATAAAGTTTCTGCTCTGCTTTGCCAAACCTGGTCTCATTCAACTGGCATGAGCGGCACTGGGCAAGGGAAGGACCCAGTTGGGGTCCACCCGATCCACGAGGGTCAGTAACACGATCATGAGGCAGGGCTGGACTTCTACTAAAGTACAAAGATACTAGTAGCTTTTAAGCCCTACCTATGGAGCTACCCCCAAGTGCTGGTCTCTTTGCTAGCCTTCATCAAGTTGATTTTCGCTCCCAACTTCAGCCCTAAAACATCCCTCCCAGGTTAACATTTTCCTGCAGCCAACCTATTCTTCTACAGCTCTTGCAAGTTATTTGATGAACTAATTTGAGTTTTACACCCTCCTCACTCTCCCATCTGGGTAGCATATGTTCATCCGGCTACTGAACATTTATTGAGCAGTATCATGTGAAAAGATCCTTGCTAGGTATCGACAGTGTAGAGGAAGAATGGATGAAGCAAGTTCTCTATCCTACAGGAACGTATCATCTGGTAAGGAAGCAAAGAGGAGCAGAAATGATCACAGCAGAAAGAACAAAGTGCCGTATACCTCGGGAGCATGACACATATAAAAGCATGTCCACAGTGACTTTTCTGGAGAGAAAGCTTCCCTAACATTTTAGGGCTCAGATTCAGGGCCACCACAGATCACGTCGAAAGCAGGTCAATAAAATGGTAGTAAAAATCTGCAATTATGGAAAAAAGGTAGGACACATACAGAAAATCTACTGAATATGTGCAAGGCACACTGCTATGGGAGCTGCGCTCTTCCCAGAGATAGAGCTTTTACAGGGTATAAAAAGGAAAAAAAAAAAGGTTTTGATATTGATCTAGCAACACTACCATCCAGGAACAGCAGTTTATTTTGTTCCAAAAATCTATAATGCAATCAATTCCTGATTAAGAATTGTTTATTATTCTTTAGAGATGATCTAGCATTTCTACGTCCAAACAAACCAACTAATTTCCACTCATTTAATTTTAAAAAGAGAATGTCGACTCTACGTGTTTAAAGAACAAAGGATGCACAGAGATTAAGCGGAGATGGTGTCTGAACGGGTGTTAGGCTCTTTTGTTATGAAACCATATCGCTCCAGTGCCTCAATCCCATCTTTCTCTTTCAACCCGGCACACTTGAAAAAGTCCGCCCAAATGTGAATTTGGTTTCATGATCATGAAGTATTTTTTTGAGGGCAATTAGGGGAAACTGATGAAGGACATTAGATACAATGATGCCTGTGTAATCACTGATTTATAGATTTCCTCCTCTACCTGCTAATTCATTCCTGCTTATAGTCAGGGTTTTCGAGTTCTTCACTGTTTTTCAGATCCCAATTACTCAATGTAAACAAATGAAGAGGAATTATGGGTATTCAATGTGATTCATTTGAACAGAAGGTAGGCAACATTAGTATCGATGTAGTCCAGGACTTGCAAGCAAAGCACAACTAAATTTAGCAGCCAGTGATATTGATTTGATTAAAAATGGTTTAAGACTTGTAAATGTCACTGGAACTTAGCAAAATGAATATTATTAAATCCTTCTGGTGATGGGGAAAACTAACAAAGGGATTTGCAGCGGTTTCTGTAATTAATTGCTCTGTCATGATTTATATTAACTTACAGTACAACTCCATTAGCTCAGACCTGTCATCTCTGCTCAAGGAACCACCGAGTAATCACTAGCACATTAAAGAATAAATTAGTTTCTGGCTTGGAGCCTAGCTGTAGAATGTTTCATTTGTGTCTGCTGCAGACATATGTACCTAATAAAGTTGGGATGAATGAGTTAAAGTACATATATATCAATGTCAGCGGGTTGTATTTTAGAGACAATACGCTCAGCATTGTTCATTAGGGCTAACGAAGCATGGTCTTTCAGCTGCATCACCTTGTGTTGAGCAAATGCCTTCAGGTAAGCTGAGATGCAAAAGATTTCTTGAAAATAGGTGCGTCTCCAGAGAGATACCCTCTTAGCAGTCTGTGGCCTGTGGTTGTAATAATAGCCTCATGTGGTTTTTGTTAACACTTCATTACCCTAAAGTTGGATAAATGATCCTCCAGCTTCTGCCCTACATGCAAACACAGAGCCAAAGCCTTAGCTACTACTACTTACCATAGATTATGGGGATTTGTAAGGTTCTATCAAATCATCTTTGACTTTGATAGTTGGATGATACCTTAAGCAGTGCTTGATAGAACACTGTTTTACATTTCAAAGAAAGCTCCGATTGCCTTGAGGGTTTGTAAGCTAAAACTTGAACCACTTCCTTTTCATTTCAGGCTCAGGAAAGCTAAATTGGCATTCTCCTGGCCGGAAGGATAACTGACACAGAGTAGAACCTGTGGGGCAATGTCCTATGGAGGCTGTGCACAGGAAAGCTTGTGGCCCCAAGAGTTCACCAAAATCTGCAAGGCTCCAAGGGCAAAGTCATTTCAGCTCAAAATCTTTGGGCACTACCCAGACGTTCATAATTCGTCCTGGATCATTTCTGCAATTTGAATCATCAGATGTCAGTGACTCCTTCACAGATGCTATGCCTGCAGTGCAAGGAGCTTGCTACACAGGGGCTTCTCCTGCCTGGCTGAATAGAGTGACAAATGTCCAAAATGCAGAAAGATTGCAGCCTCAGCCAGCTGGAAAATGCATACATTATTGAGGATAAAATATGAAGAGTGTGAGTCGATTTGTGAAATATGGGAAAGCTTATTTTTGCTCTTTTAATGTGCTAAATGATTAGATTTCATATCTGCAGCGAGTGGGACTGATAGCTTTTCACTTAATTGGAGGAAAACCTGGAAGCACCCCTCCCCCAACAAAAAATTATTCTGTGTTCTACATATTATTGTATATCCCCGACTTCATTGTAAATAATGAACGAAGCAAAAGAAATATTTTCTCCTGAAATAAAACAAATGTTTTTTTTTAAAAGTGGTGTCACTTTGCTGTACACCTGAAACTAACACAACATTGTTAACCAACTGTACTCCAATACAAAATAAAAATTAAATAAATACATAAACACATAAATAAATAAAAATTTTTAAAGTAGTGTCAGGGGAGGAAGAAAAGTAAAGACTTGACGTTAGAAGTGGGAGGGAGAATGATGGGAGGACGGTAACTTAAGTAACGGTTCAAGGGGGTATATAAGTTTTCTGTAAGATAGGAATTATTTCTAAATATTTCTAAATATTGGTTTCAGCTCACTTACAGATAAAGAAACACTCATGAAGCTGTGACATTTTCCAGTTATTCATGTGATGCCCTTACTAAAATTACCCCCTGTACTCAGACAGGATTTTTAAATAAAGTCTGGGAAATAACTTCTCAGCGAAGCAGCCTCGTGTTTATTTTTATGGAATTTTATGATGATTTACCTTTGATTCTAATATATCAACAATTAGATACAAAAATATAGCTCCAACTAGACTTTAAGAATAGAACAGCCAGTATTTAACATTTGTTCAGTACCTAGTGAAACATTTCATCAAAGTAAGAATAAAGTGCAAACGTGGGGGGAGGCAAAAAAGGAAACAAATCACTCAGTTGATTAGTCAAATGGATTCATTTGGCTGATTATTTTTTATGAAATCACCCCCTTATTTTCAAGTCTTTCTTATTTTTGCTCTTACAGCCAAGCAAATGCGTTCAGAGAGAATTCACAGGCTCGACTCGTGTGTGGATGGAATTAAGAGGCGCTACATGTAACACAAAGAGAATCCTTTCCTTAGGCGGTGCTTTGTGATTCCTGCCCTTTTGTTTATGCTTCCCCAAAGGATTTGGAAATATCAAATACAGGTTCCAAATCTGTTAGAACAGTAGATTCCCTATGGACAAAAAAGAAGCACATGCAGATCAAACATTCAGATTTTCTAATCTCTCCTGGATGGGTAACACAGAAGCAACTATATTATCCAAAGAGTTAACAAAAACGTGGGCGATGCAGAAAGCATTGACAATCCCCTTTTTCATATTCTTTTGTTTGAGTCAACTAATCATCTAGATTGAGAAATTAAAATATCATTTTTTTCTTCTTTCTCACATCTGCTGGACAGTTTTTGTGTGCTGGACAACTTCAAACAAATTATATAGCTTTCTCCCTTTTTCTCCCCTCCACTTTGAGCTCTGGCAGAAGTTTCACATGCAGGGTTGAGCCCCAAGTCCTTCAGTAAAGCAAATGTTTCATTTTCAGCAGAGTCCACATATTCCATTCAGACTCGCTTCTTTCACTTCTAGATGTAAAGAGCAGCTGTGTCTGCCGAGTTGCTAAAGAAGATCCTATGTACAAAGTTAACAAAACACAGCTCGGACAATGGATTTGATCTCTACAGCAGGGAAGCCGTACTTTTCAAATTCAGCTCTTTCTGGCTCCAACAAATTACAGGTCCCTGAAAAGATCTGGTGACCCTTTTTAAGTGTGTTTGTTGAACAAGCTCAGAGGTGACCATATGATTTAGTATAGCATGTTAACATTTTGCCAAGCACCAGGGTCCAGGAGAGACCATCTATGGACTCCAGGCTCCCTCAGTTGGTGGCCCTTAGGGGATCCATTAACTCTGCACAAACTCTTTTTTCAACCGCTTTCCACTGATTTAGGGAACTGTTTACCCCTCCACGCCCAGGGTTGGATGCTGATGCTGATATATGGGTACCTTCTCCCTTGCCCCACAAGATACTCTTTTACCTCGACAAAATGGTATTCTTTAAATATCTGTTCGTTTATTTGATGGGACAAGGGAAAACATACATTTATTAGCAAACTTAAATAGCCATGTATTTATATACTTGGGAGACATATTCAAGCACTTAGAAGGTAAATAATAATAGGTAATTCCTATGGAACCTAGCTCAGGTTTTTCCACTGACTTCAGATGATGGGTGCTTGAGGGCTCAGGGTTAGTGGTGAGGTCTATGCAATTTGTGTATGTCTCTTGCAAAAGATATGCAACAAAGTTAGGTCAAAGTTACAAAAAGGTACTTATTAACTCTCACTTGAGTATGTAGCAGAAACAGTACTGTTACCAAATGCAAGTTCCTGTGCCTGACACGTGGTGAGGCCAAACAAACCTAAACATTGGAATTTGGAGTAGAGAAAGGTTCACTCAAGAGCTATGCATGGAGACGGGTGGCTCATGCCCCCCAAACGCCAAACTTCCCAAAGAGCTTTAGCAAAGCATCTTTAAAGGCAAGGTGAGGGAGAGCTGTGGTTAGGTTTTGCAGACTTTTTGGTATAGGAATCCTTTGTTCTTGCAGCTGTCCACATAGGTCAGGTCACAATGTTCCTGTAAACTTCCAATAAAACAAATGTTATTCTCTGTTCTGCAACTTTTAATCTCTATATGAATGGACTTTTAAAGGTCAGAGCCCTGAGGATAGGCTATCCTGTATATTTCAGGCTCTAGGCAACATTCTTTTACAAAAGGTGCAGAGCCCGCATGACTAAGCACAGGCAGCAGAGCACAAAGTTTAAAGTAAAAAAAAAAAAAAAAAAGGACCTAATATGGAGTCAGATTTGTTCTTCCCTATTATGGTACTAATTTATATATATATTTTCCAATTAGGTTATGTACGTGGGAACACAAGTAGAAGGTTATGTACGTGGGAACCCAAGTAGAAGGATGTTCTGTGTCTGATTTAGTGCACTGATTTTACTGCCTCTTAAATATTGGCACCCTGGCCAGCTGATTGGGTAACCCAATCCTTAAACTGGCTCTGCCTTTCTGTGTTCAATTTTAACAAAAGTTGATCGTCTTCTTGTGAGTTGGACCTTTCCCTACTAGAAAAGGAGGCACATTCCTCCCTCTTGAAGAAATAATTCCTACTGTTATTTCCATATCTCACTACTAATTGATATACGTTTTAAAATCTTTTTGTGAACCCACAAAAGATTGAATTCTGCCTTCTCTATTCTCCCTCTGTAGTCAGCTCAGGCTATGGAACTTTACCTAAGAACCCCCTGGGCATGAAATAAAGAATTCATTAAAGTGATAATTCAATTAAGACTAAATTTGAATATTGTGACAAGCAAAAGTCCCACTTCTACCTTCAACATCTCCATATTTGCTCACATTCCTACATTTTCTACAAATTCATGTTTGCGTGTATAAGTGCTGGCTAAGATGAGTGCCCTAAAAGAGGTACCTAGTTGGCATCAAAACTGCCTCACGTGGTACAATGTCAGGGAAAACGTTTGCTGTCTTTTAAGGTTAAAAAACAAAAACAAAAAAAAACCCTATTCACGAAGCTTCTTTATGCCCTGCACAATGGAAAATTAATGCCCTCTGTCTGGAGTTAATAGTAATTTGATGGCATTTAAACTCAGAAAATGTCAAACCAAACAGAATCTGTTTCAAAATACAGATTCATGAAGATGGCTAATAAATTTACTTATATAACGACAGAATAAAAGTCAGAAGAGACTTTGAAGTGTCTAACTAATTAGTAATACAGAGAGCTTGACATGAATCAAAGAGAAAAAGTGGAAAAGCAGAACGTTCTTATTTAATAAGTCTATTAGGGCTCTCTCTCTCACTGTCTCTTTGCTCCATGAAGAACTTATATAGAGAAAATATAAAAGATCTGCTATTTGGATCCATTTAAACAAGGCGTTTTAAAAAGTCATGAGCTTACGCAAGAGGGAAGAGATATGGGGATGTGTGTATGTGTATAACTAATTCACTTTGCCATAAAGCAGAAACTAACACACCATTGTAAAGCAATTATACTCCAATAAAAACGTTAAAAAAATTATACTCCAATAAAAATGTTAAAAAAAAAAAAGTCATGAGCTTAAAATCTGCATAGGTCAATCAACTTCATCAGCTGCAATATCTTAGAAGCAGCCCTGGCCCAGCTGACTCAAAATGTGGACTGTTCATCAGATGAGAATGCCAGTAGAAGAGTGAATCAACACAACAATATTTATCCCCACATTTTACTTTAAATAGTTGTATGTTTTTCAGTTTTTCTATGGGCTCATTACTATGAAGGAGAAAAATACCTTTAAAGCACACATAATCTAACAATGATGAGGCCTTTGTTAAATACAAAGGAAACAAACATATACAAGGATTTGGTATAACTTGGTATGGACCTGAGCGTATATCCCACCTAAAACTGTAGCTACATGACTCTGGTCAAGGCAAAGTTTCCCAAAGCTAAAAGAGAAAACATAACATCTCCTAGACACACTCAATAACATGTCATTATAGATGTAGATTTAAGTCTTCTTGTTTAAAATACCATATGCTAACACATATATATGGAATATAAAAAAAAATGGTTCTGGAGAACCTAGGGGCAGGACAGGAATAAAGATGCAAATGTAGAGAATGGACTTGAGGACACAGGGAGGGGGAAGGGTAAGCTGGGACAAAGTGAGAGAGTGACATGGACATATATACACTACCAAATGTAAAATAGATAGCTAGTGGGAAGCAGCCGCATAGCACAGGGAGATCAGCTCGGTGCTCTGTGACCACCTAGAGGGGTGGGATACGGAGGTGGGAGGGAGACGCGGGAGGGAGGATATATGGGGATATGTGTATATGTATAGCTGATTCACTTTGTTTTAAAGAAGAAGCTAATACACCATTGTGAAGCAATTATACCTCAATAAAGATGTTAAAAAAATCTTTCTGTTTAAAAAGGGAACACTAGTTGTAGATTCTCTCCATACAAAGCATCATGCCTGTCTTCCTTATTCCTCCATTTAGGTAGTTCTCCGTATAAACAGGCACTGTTGTGATTCTTGCCTATGAGTTCATTTTGTCCACTAGCGCTTAGGAGATTAATTTCGTCATATACAACTTCAAAGACTTAAAACATCAGTTACAGGATATCACAGCAGGTACAGAACCCCCTGATAATGACGCATCGCCTTGAGTGAGTCATTTACTGCTTGGGATAAGAGCCTACCTGGGTCATTTTTGAACTCTTGATCAAAAAAACAAACAAAAACTCCCTTATAATTTTCCTAAAATGATTAAAGTCCTCACAATTACAACGACTAATTTACTCAACAAAAGTTTTCTTAGGCAGCTAATATGTTCTAGAGACTAGAGATTCAGTCATAAATGCCATGGTTCTCCCTGTCTTCAAGGACTATACAATCTACTGATGGACATAGACACAAAAACTGCTATTCGTTATACAAGGCAGCATAAACATGGTTTAAGAGAGAAGATGCCAAATGCTGAATTATAAAAGGAAGTTCAAGAAAGGTTTCACAGAAGAGGCGAATTGTGAGCTGGGCCTTCGATAATGAGTAGAACTTTAAAAGGCCTAGAAAGGAACTTCCACAGTGAGCACAGTGACTTCCACAAAGACTTAGAACATCAGTGACAGCAAGTCATGTGGAAGGATGAGAACACAGCCCGAATAAACAGGTGCCACAGCAGATGAGGTCATTAGAGTAATAAGGGAAGGTGCTGTTGTCATGCTAAGGAGTTAGGAATTTTCTAAAGGGTGGAGGTAATGCAAGATTTTGTAGAAGAGTCACATAAATCAATATTTTCGAAAGAAAACTCTTCAGCGTAGAGTTGGATTGGAGAAGCAAGAGCTTGGAAGGCTAGAGAATCTTAAGAGTGAAGGGCTAGAAAAAGAGATTAGCATTGAGGTTAAACAGTATGGTATGCACTGGTGGAATTAAGAAATCTTAGCAATCAGTTGGCGGTGGACAGGAGAAAGTGAAGATTGGAGTGACACAGAGATTGCAGCCTGGATGTGCTATTACCCAGGGAAACTGAAAAGAAAGAGCAGGTTTGGGCAAAGGGAAAATACCTAGATTGGTTTTGGACATTGAGGAAGAGAAGATAGAAGAAAAAGAAAGAGGAAGAAGAGTAAAGAGAAAAGGAGAGGATAACAGAAAGAGAAGAGAGATAGCAAAAAGAAGAGAAGTTAGGCAGAAAAGGAGACTTTTCCTCTAAAACAGAATCAGTTTTAGTCAAAGTTAAAAGTGGTAGATTCAAAAAGCCTAATTTTTTTGATGTCATATGGAGAGGCAAACCAATTGATTGTCAATTGTATTGTGATTTCTCACCACCTTTCTTGCAACCGTATTCCTCCATCACTAAGCTACTTGAATTTCAGATTACTCATTCAAAATATAATGCAATGGGTCAACTACAAACACATTCATTCATTTATTTATTCAAAAAATATTTATTGAGTGGCTACTACATGCCACTGTGGTAAGTGCTGGGCACACGATAGTGAATATAACAAAAATCCCTGCCCTCACGGATTCTAACATTCTATCAAATGAGACTTTGCGTCCTTTGAAAAAAAAGCGAGTCAAAGGGCAATATAGTTGTAAAATTAAGAATGTATTCCTCGTTTTCACTTGAAAGGAAGTTAGACACTCTCATTAATATATTTACAATGCAAGTTCAAGGGCATGAGATTTACGGCTGCCGAAACTTCAACTTGGTTAAGGAGTGTTGTCCTTTGTCAGTCCTGGCTCTGTCCCCTCTCCTGTGCGATCTCTCTACTCATCCATGAAACTGAGATAGTTTAAATTAAAATCAGCCGTTCATAACGGGTTACTCATTAGAATAACTTGAGAGAGTTTGAAACACAAGCATGGGTCCCCACTCCGGGCAAACAGAAGCAGCGTCTCTGAGGGTAGTGTGTTTTATTTTTAAAGCGCCTCCAGTGATTCTAAAGGGCATCACCAGGATTGAGAACCACCAACTGTACTATAAATTCTTAGTTTCACAGAGGAGGAAACTGAGACCCATACCCTTACCTACTGTATCATATAATCTCACAGCTCTACATGACCAGTCTTTGGGCTCTTAGGTTTGGATACACTCATTTCTTGAAGGTACACTTCATTTCACGTTAGTAAACTCTTCTTTCCTACAAGGTAAACTGTGCAATACCAACTGAAGTGGAGAACTGGCACCTCTCCAGGAACTTGCTCTGATGGTATAACCAATCTGGATCAATCAGAATAAAAGTACAGCACCTACCTACCAACTATATTTTCTTTTGCTAACCCCTTAAAAAGGAAAAAATACCGATTTTTCAGTCCTTAAACATCTAAGGAATGTATTTACATAAATATTTGTTCTGCAGGAGGACAACCTCAAAGAAGTATTATTGATGACCTAGTACCAGTATATTTCTTTCTTTTTTTTTTTTTTTTTTGGGGTACACGGGCCTCTCACTGTTGTGGCCTCTCCCGTTGCGGAGCACAGGCTCCGGACGCGCAGGCTCAGCGGCCATGGCTCACGGGCCCAGCTGCTCCGCGGCATGTGGGATCTTCCCAGACCGGGGCACGAACCCGTGTCCCCTGCATCGGCAGGCGGACTCTCAACCACTGCGCCACCAGGGAAGCCCCAGTATATTTCTTAATTGTCTATATATGCAGTAGGCTCTTGCATTCCCTTAATAATTGATATCCTTTCACTTCAGTTCATACAGGATGGACCTTTCCAGAAAGAACTGCTCTCTTCAGGCTTTTAACTGAAACACAATTCAGAAACTTAAGGTCATATTATCTGACCTCTAAAAACTACTGTTAAGGAAAGTCTAATAGAGAATATGGTCGTGGCCTGTGAAAATATGGAATTCTGTGGAATCCAAAATAAAACTAAGTTTTCCTGATCCTAACTCCAAATGGATGATGTTATTTTGCAATTCAATTCGTCTAAAACATCTTCCTCTTCTCTTCTTTCAAATTGCCTTCACTATCATAAGACCCTAAGAACTCAGCACCTCAAATGGTTTGATTAAAATTGGTTGTTAAAGTTAAGATCAGAGACTTCGCTTCACGCGCTCACTCCCTGCTTTGGTGGCTCCTTGGCTTTACAGGAGACTCATTAATAGGACAGCTCACCCAGTTTGTCATCTGTTTCATTATGCAAAATATATACTTTTCAATGACTTTTCCTGTCTGAAAATCTCTTAACTCTAACCTGATCTAATGATTTCTTTGGGTTTCTTCTCAACCTCTGAATGGCAGAGCTTTCCTAAAATCTCAACTGGGGGTAGAATACTTGGAAACCCTGATGGGAATTAATTTTCATGTAATGATCTTTATGTGCCCATTAAAATAGGAGTGAAATAGCTTGCAAAGCTGACCACTGGGCAAACCTAGTGTTGACCTCAAAGGAAGAAAAAAAACGGTTTAAAGCTTTCTGATCATTTTGTTTAATCTATTTAACATGGAACATAAGGAAGTTATCCCTAAAATAAAGCTTTGGCTTGCAACACTGATTTTATTTCAGTGAATAAAGTGGAAAAAGTTAGAATGGGATCCTCTCATCTTCACTGGTCTCGTCTAAAGTTAAATCTTTTACATCAGTAGTAATTGGTGACACACACACACACACACACACACACACACACACACACACTAAGAAACTGTAACAGTTATTACAATACAGGTATTTGGTGGACAACTTTGCTCTTTAGTTTTCCATGTAAAGTTCTTCTCCTGTAGAAGAATCTGGATACCTCAAGAATTGCCCAAACATAGATCTTTCTGGCTGTCTTCTAGGTAGACCTAGACCCATATACACACCCATGACTCAACTTACCAGGCCCCCATAATATATGAAGGCATTAATCTAGTTATCTTGGCCCACTCGACTCAAAAATATTTTACTGCCCAAAGCTCTACTGCACAATATATTTTTTAAAATGTACTGATACCCACCAAATTACCTAATTGTAGGAGGAGGCAGGAAAAGCAAGTCTAAAGACTTTCCTTTATGCTGTGATTCTTTATTCTGGAAACAAGCAGGGAGTGCTGGCCTAAATGATGCCTTTGTGAGAGCTGAGGAATGCTGACGCTCCCTCAAGACACTTGACTATGATCTGCCTTTAAATTGCTGTTAATCAATACACAAATATATGTTATTACACATGTAAATGGTGATCCCTAGGGTGTGAAATGCACAACTATACATAGCAGCCCTAGGAAGGAGTTCAAAGGAAATAGAAAACCCACTTCTGATTTTGCTTCTCTGAGGGTTCATCCTAATTCACTCAGGTACTAGAAAGGAATGACTTTTATTGTATGGCACTCTGTGAATGAGAAGTTGAAATGTGTGTGTGTGTGTGTGTGTGTGTGTGTATGTATGTGTGTTCATGTGTGTGTGTGTGTGTGTGTGTGTGTGTGTATGTGTGTTTCCTCAGCAAGAAGAAATCCTACTTCTGAATCCCTTGGCTGGTACTCATGGCACAAAAGAACTAGGGTACATTTAAAGTGGTTCCTTTAAAGCCTGCAGAAACACAGAAAAATCCATCCTTATACCCTATGTTGTCTAAAACTTGGTTGAGAGCAGAATTGTCCAAACCAAAGAGGGCTTGAAGAACAGAAAGTAGATATCCTGGGGATGGAAAATTGAGATTGGATGGTTCCAGAAGTAAGCCTCTGAGAAACTCAAGGTGGGCAGGTATGGTCAAAGGATTGCAGTGGGAAATCCAGACAGGCTGTGGATGTCCCAGAAGGTGCAGAAAGTATCATCTTAGGCTTCCGGAATTAGGCAGAACATAGACACAAGGCAAAGAGCTTTGACACTACACACACATAAACTCAAATCCTGTATCTACTTCTTACTCAGTGAGTGACTTAGAGAAAATTAATAAATTTTTCTGATCTCAGCTTTCCCTCTAAAAATGAAAACTAAAAATATTTATCTTTCAGGGCTACTTTAAGCAAGGAGCAAGTTTCCTAAGCCTTTCTGCTTCATTATAATAATGAAGTATAGCAGGTAATTAAACAGACCTAACATATGTGTTTGTATATTTGATATTCATAATTCAGATAGAAGGCAATATTATTTAAAATAAATGCTTGTCATTAAATCAGCTTCATAATAATTCTGATGCCTATTCTCTCTTCACATAAAAAAATTCACTTGACATTAGCTGTTTTTTTAAGCACACGGAGTAAACAGAGGATTTGACAAAACGTAAGTGTATTCATAATAGAAATATTTCCCAGTAGTTTATTAATTATATTTAAAATTGAATCACATCCATTTAGTGCTTTTCCTGTCACAGCTGAGCAGTGTGCACTGACAAATTTACTGACATAAAGTCACTGTGATCTTACATAAAGAAACAAGGATGTCAAAAATATCCTACAATTGCAAATGATAAAATAGTCAATGTCTGGAAATGAGAATGCTATTACCAAAAGTGCCTCATCAGTTACCAGAGGAGGCTGGCAGTGTGTAGGATGCAATGACTTCACCGTGATTGACTATGACACATAAATGTTGCAAGAACCAGCATCCACCCAGAGACTGACCCTTCATTTTCTCAGCAAATTACTGATGGTGCTTCTGTGTGACCAGAAGGAAACTTTGCTTGATTCAGTTTGTCCGTCTAATCCAGAAGATCCCAGCTGGGACAAGCTTGGAGGCAGAGGGGAAAAAAATGTTTTATCAAACCCATTCCACATTTTCTCTAGGAAACTGGCACAGAGACACTGCAGTCTGGTTTGCCAGATTTGTCTGAAATCAGTAAAATTTACTCAAATGACAGACAGACACCCTGTTACTCTGAGCTATGTTCCTAACTCTAGAGATGTGGAAATTGTTGTAATAAAATTAATAATTAATCAACAAATACTTATCAAAACCCCAGTACACTAGAGGTATTCTGCTAAGTTTCAGATGGGATTTAAAGAAAAATATTATCTTGTCCTTAGAAACCTAAAATATATATTGAGCAAACCATGATTTAAATGTATAGCCAATGAAAGATAATCATCAGTTTAGGCTTAGCTACGTTACATCGACAAATGACCACAAAATCTTAGCGGATTACATAAACAAAGGTTGATTTCTTGAACTTGTTACCTGTTCATTATCACCAGCTATGATACCGCTCCACGTCTTTTTGTCCAAGCTTGATGGAATCTCCTTTCTTTGGGATGTTGCTGATCTTGTGACAGAGGAAAACTAAAATGAAGAAAACACAGAACAGATTATAAAGCTTCTGCTTGTAAATGGCACGTGTCATTTCTAGAGTAACCGAATTGTTGTGCTTTGTCCAGTACTTGCCGTGTTTTAGCAAGTCCCACATCCCAGGGGTCCCCTGAATCCCAGGTAAACCAGGATGGTTTGCTTGCACTGCTCTGATTTTAAAACTGAGAGGCTTACATCCTGAGAACCTTCGCGATGCTGATAAACTGGGACTACTAGTCACCTGGACTCGTTTCCACTTACATTTCATTGGTCAAAGCAACTCATCAGCCCATTCTGAGTTTAACAGGGTGTGGTCAATTATTCATCCCATAGAGAGGGCCACTATAAGTCAGAGTGCCAACACTGTTGCTAATGTCAATGGGATCGGAAAAAATAAGCCTTTGCCAGAAAGGGATAGCAAAACATATTGAAAAAATAATACAATTGACCATAACAACAACAACAAAAAAGGTGTATTTAAAACTCAACACAATTTTTTGTTTGGAAACCGTTTGCTAAATCCCTATCACATATCAGATTCTACACAGGTCTATGAATCTCAGAGACAAAATGACACTGCTCTTGTGGAGGTCACATTCTAGGGGGGAAAAGCAGACATATGAACCATAATTTAAGTGTCATGTGATTGACGTTAAAACTAAGTAACCATGTATTCTTATTCTCCCAAGTTATGTCAGTTCAAATCCATGTGTGTTGATGTATTTTTGAGAGAGTCTTCTTTTACTCTCAAATGAGTCCCAATTTGGATGAAAAAGTATATGTATTTTCCTGGGGAGAATAGAGAAGAAAGTAAATTCCTGGGGACTTACTTCCCCAAGGCAGGTGATATTTAAGCTAGGTTTCAATTGATGAGTAGCTATGGGCCAGCTGGAGAAAGCAGTAGACAATCGTATCAGAGAAAACGCTTGCACACACATGTGCGCACACACACAGTAAGCATGAAACAACATAGGAAAACTACAGCAGTCAAATATCACTAGAGCTCCAAATGATTCTCCATCTCCCTACAGATAAAGTCCATAATTTTCACAACCCCAAAGATCTTCATGATCTGGGCCCGGCTACCTCTTTCTAACTTCATCTCCTACCACTGTCCCCTTGCTGGCTCTACACAAGGCACACTGGCCTGCTAAATATTCCTCAAACACACTTCCTCCTCAGTGCATTTGCCTGGTCTCTTCCCTCTGCTTGGAGCACTTTCCCTCACCCCCTTTGTATCTGCATGGCTTGTTTCCTCACTGCATTCGGGTCTCTGCTCAAATTTCTCGTTATTAGGGGAGGCTTCCTATACAAAACAGAATATCAATAGTTCTCTGTTCGTGCTGTAGTTTTATGCATAGCACTCAGCATGGTCTCACACGGTAATGTCTTGTTTATTGATTGCCACTTGCCCTTCCATGCCAGCTCTTTGAGGGCAAGGGCTTTGTTTATTCTGTTCACTGCTATTTCCTATATCCCTGGCACCTAGAAGAATTCCTGGCACATCATAGGTGTCCAATAAATACTTCTTGAGTGAATAAAGTATAGGAGTCATGAAGACAATGGAAGCTGGTGGCAAGAGATGAAGTTAGAGGGTTAAACGCGTTCCAAAAGATTGGTTTTTTGACCATGCCTCGAGGCTTGTGGGATCTTAGTTCCCTGACCAGGAATTGAACCCAGGCCCTCGGCAGTGAAATCTCTGAGCCCTAACCACTGGAACGCCAGGGAATTCCCACATTCCAAAAGACTGACGTGTGTTTGTGGGAGTGGGCAATCCGTCACAGGCATCCGTCGTTACAGACCCCCAGGACAACAGAACCATTATAATTTGATTCTTAATTTTCCTAGAAAGATAAGTCTTAAAATAGAAATGAGTGAAAATGCTATATCTGTCCTAAATGTTTATTGTTACATATTTATGAATACGACCAATAGAAAACAAAAATGATGAGATCTAATGAAACACTTCATGGCTACCAGGAAGCAACTTGCATTCCTCTTCCTTTCCTGCATTCTACAACGTTTTACAAAAGGTCATAAAGAAAGTGCTTTCCAGACCGGCTAGAGTAAAAGGAGGGTGAGTTAGTTATCTCTTGCTGTGTAATACCTCAACTCTGAGTGGCTAAAACAACAGCCGTTCGTTGTTTCTCATCTACGGGTTCTCATCTGTGGGTTAACTACGTGCTTCTGATAAGCAACAGGCCAGGCCTGGATGATTTTCCTGGGTTTGCTTGTAAGTCTGAGTTGACAGGTCAGCTAAGGGCTGACTGGTCTAAGTTACCTATTCTGTCTCACACGGTTTATCATCACGCAGGTGATCTCACACTTGTTCCCATGGAGAAGGAGGGTCCATCACAAAGATAACGTATGCAGCACCTTCTGAGATTCAGGCTTGGTCCTGGCACACAGACACAGCCACTGCATTCTGTTGCCAGAGCAAGTCACAAGGCTGGTCTAAAGGGTGGGGAAAAAGCCCTCCCTTTCACAAAGGAATTGCAAAGTCACATCGCAAAATGTGCAGAAACAGGGAAGGGTGAAGAATTGGAACCATTTTTGCAATCTATCACAGTTTGCCCTCTGGCCACAATATGATTCATATTCTTCCCATATGTTAAATACACTCACTCCCTCATATCAAGAAAACACCTGTTCACTGAATTGTCTATTAGCTTACACTAAGATGACTTTTTAAGCTTACATTTCAAGAAGCATAATAACATCTGGCACAACTAATAAGTTGGTTTAGGAAGAACCCTGCATGCATATGGAGGTGACTATTCATAGCCCCTGAGATTGAGCTGTCAGTGAATAATATTTGGCAAGGAAAAAAATAGAAGGAGAGAAATCAACATGAACCATGACTGGCAGAACCATAGTCCTGTTATTTTTAATGTAAGTTTTAGAAGATGATGGATAACTTATATATATTTATAATATTTTGTGTTCCCAGCCCATCGTAGAATCAACAGGCTTCCAGGTAACCTACTGGGAGCAGTCAAGGAACTAAACTATAAATTATCTTTGCAGATTTGTCCTTTCATGTCACTTAAAAACTTGGCCAATAATAAAATTACTTTACAATAGTAGCTTAACACAAATTGAAAGACTGGGCTTTAGTCTCAGAAGTGTACGTGTAGTTAGTTTTAAGCATGCTTAATTTTCTGCCCAAGCCTTTGACCACCCAGAGGCATGTAATGAAAAGCAATTGAACTTGTTTCTGTAAGATTCTTTACTCCTTTCAGTGGCTGGGTTTATGGACCCATTGTTCAACAGTTTTCTCTTGGATTTCAACCCATGCTTGATTGGTTGCTAAACAAAAATGTAAAGAATGCCAAAAAGTGTAGTAGGCATTTGGACAGATTAGGTGATAAAGTACCATAATTATGCAATCAACAATTAAAAGGCCAAATTGAAAAATTTAAAGGCCAGTACCCAACTTTTTGTTTGTAGTTATCATCCCGGTATATGCTTGGAACAATGTACACCAACAAGTGTGGGAAGCCAATTTAAATCTTTCAAGCAGTGCCACCACTGTTTTTTCTTTCCCGTGTCTAGAATGCACTTTAAGGTAGTGAACCCAATTTAATAAAATATATATCATATAGGAGAGCTGCCACGGTTATTCCAGGTTCACATGCAAATGTAGGGATGGTAAAAGTGAATTCTCAGAAGTACTCTTGGGAAGACAGTTTGAGAGAAGCTACTAAGCAAGGGGTAATTTGTTGGACTAGAATTCTAGCTATAGTAATTCCAAGTCCTAGCTACTCTCTTTATGAGAAGTAGGGGCAACAACCAAAACTACCATTATCACACAGTACAGGATCTATGGACGACTGGTAGAGTAAGGTGCCTTAATAAGTCATGCCCCCTTTATTGAGACCTTGCATCATTCCCTCCCACACTGATTTTGAGCTTGGCCAAGTGACTTGCTTTGCTCAATGGAACACTGGCCAAAGGACTTCAAAATGGCTTGTGCATTGGGCCTTATTCTCTCGGAATTCAGCTGCCATATGAAAAACTCTGAATTAGTCTACGAAAGACACATGGTTTTGCAAACAGGCAGTGACGCCATCTTAGACCATCCAACCCCAGCTGAGCTACCAGATGATCGCAGTCATACGAGTGATCCTAGCAAGAGTTGCAGGAGAACTATTCAGCTCAACTCAGCCGAAATTATTGATCCCGACATGTGAGCACATAAGATGGTTATTATTTAAGCCACTGCATTTTGGTGTGGTTGTGATATGGGAAGAGATAACTGATATGGCAGCAAACTGTCACAGCCTCCCATTCTTTTCTTAAGGTTTGACCATATCTTTACTTATATTTCCAATCCTGCCAGCTTCTTCAGCTTCCCAGACTATTCTATCCATCCTCTGTTGTACCTGTCCTCAGTCTCTGAGATGCTATCAACTCAATTCAACAAATATTTATTGAGCACTTATTCTTTGTTCAGCCTTCTATTAAATTACTAAAGATGCTATCAGGTACCCATTCATTAAATGGGCTTCTCTTCTGGTCTAGCCTCTCTGTGTGAATATATGTTGAACAATACAAGCATTACAGAGTCAAGTTATATGAAAAACACTGTTGATTTTTAAGAAGGAGTTACAGCTTATAAAGGGAGCTTAATAGTAGCCTCATGTGAAAGTGAATGTTGGACCCTAGAAAGTGTGGTGAGTCCGTGAAGGCATAACTCTGGGTGGTGGGACTGAGGGAAGGATGGATGGAAGGAAAATCAGAAATGTGCAGAAGAGTCATGGAAATCAATATAAGCACATTTCATGCCGTTGCTTTATGTCTCCAATCATCTTTCCTCCTTTTCTTATAATTCCTTACTTTTTTATTTACTTATTTTATTATACTCCCTTCCTTTTCTAGGCTAATTCTAAATATCAGGAAGCTTCAGTATATACAGAAAACTATGCTCTGAACGGCTTACTCTGTCTTGTAACAGTTTTAAAAATGTTGACGTACAAGCATAAATTGAGGGAATTTTATGACTGTTGAATTCTCTACATTTGTTCAATACAGTGTAACATCACTTAGGAATTGAACTTTTTTATGTGCAACATAATCTTACAATGCAGATGGCAAAGTGTCATTT